>NC_053492.1:467589099-467889099 GCF_905171775.1 Rana temporaria | reverse complement strand
CCCTTCACCCTCAGCACGGGCAGCACACACGAAGCCCCTTCACCCTCAGCACGGGCAGCACACACGAAGCCCCTTCACCCTCAGCACGGGCAGCACACACAGAGCCCCTTCACCCTCAGCACGGGCAGCACACACAGAGCCCCTTCACCTCCAGCACGGGCAGCACACACAGAGCCCCTTCACTCTCAGCACGGGCAGCACACACGAAGCCCCTTCACCCTCAGCACGGGCAGCACACACGAAGCCCCTTCACCCTCAGCACGGGCAGCACACAGGGAGCCCTCACACCCTCAGGACGGGCAGCACACACAGAGCCCTCTCACCCTCAGGACGGGCAGCACACACAGAGCCCTCTCATCCTCAGGACGGGCAGCACACACAGAGCCCTCTCACCCTCAGCACGGGCAGCACACACAGAGCCCTCTCACCCTCAGCACGGGCAGCACACACAGAGCCCCTTCACCCTCAGCACGGGCAGCACACACAGAGCCCCTTCACCCTCAGCACGGGCAGCACACACAGAGCCCCTTCACCCTCAGCACGGGCAGCACACACAGAGCCCCCTCACCCTCAGCACGGGCAGCACACACAGAGCCCCTTCACCCTCAGCACGGGCAGCACTAACAGAGCCCCTTCACCCTCAGCACGGGCAGCACACACAGAGCCCCTTCACCCTCAGCACGGGCAGCACACACAAAGCCCCTTCACCCTCAGCACGGGCAGCACACACAGAGCCCCTTCACCCTCAGCACGGGCAGCACACACAGAGCCCCTTCACCCTCAGCACGGGCAGCACACACAGAGCCCCTTCACCCTCAGCACGGGCAGCACACACAGAGCCCTCTCACCCTCAGGACGGGCAGCACACACAGAGCCCTCTCACCCTCAGGACGGGCAGCACACACAGAGCCCTCTCACCCTCAGGACAGGCAGCACACGCAGAGCCCTCTCACCCTCAGGACGGGCAGCACACACAGAGCCCTCTCACCCTCAGGACAGGCAGCACACACAGAGCCCTCTCACCCTCAGGACGGGCAGCACACACAGAGCCCTCTCACCCTCAGGACGGGCAGCACACACAGAGCCCTCTCACCCTCAGGACGGGCAGCACACACAGAGCCCTCTCACCCTCAGGACGGGCAGCACACACAGAGCCCTCTCACCCTCAGGACGGGCAACACACACAGAGCCCTCTCACCCTCAGGACGGGCAGCACACACAGAGCCCTCTCACCCTCAGGACGGGCAGCACACAGCCACACACAGAGCCCTCTCACCCTCAGGACGGGCAACACACACAGAGCCCTCTCACCCTCAGGACGGGCAACACACACAGAGCCCTCTCACCCTCAGGACGGGCAGTGGAGGGTATATACTGTTGGTTGTAATGAGCGCTTGCAATGGGCCCCCCCAGCACCAGGTGGTGGTAGAGATCTATTTTTGCGCAGAAGCATCCTCCCCTCCTCCACACCTCATGAGGCACGCCTGTGGGCTCCAGGTGTAACCAGGTGAAGACACGCGTAGCGCTGCCCCTCCCTTCTTATGTCTCCTGTAAAAAAAAAAGTTTGTGCCCGGAGGCTAGAAACAGCGTGCCGCTCTGACTCGTAGCTGGAAGAATGCAGAGAGCAGTCGTACGCCAGAAAAACACACACAAGACAAAAACACTCCATTACCCTCCCACGTCCAGACAAGACCTGGCAGGGCTGGTAACCTGAGCAGCGTGAGGAATGAGAAGTGCGACCGCGCACGTGGAGGCAATGAAGCAACCTGCCCAGAACTTCCTCCCGAGCCTCGCTACACCCCTCCATAACATAGGTCGCCATAATACAAATTTTCCCGGAAAAAACGCCACGCTGCTCGTACCCTCCACATTCTGCCCGGAGATCCGCTTCGCTCCACCAGGGGACACATGGGCGCGCCGCCTATAAAGTGGTGTCTGGAATTAAAGTTGAACTTTACAAGCTTGCATTAATTCATTCCCGACATGTTAGCAATATACAGCAACATTCTCAGAAAAGCGCCACCTTTTACTAATAAACGCCATCCTCAACCAATCAGTGACTTTGCCTAGCCCGATATGAAGTGATCAGCACCGGTCGATGCCAGCACCCTTTAAAACAGGGATCCTCAAACTACGGCCCTCCAGCTGTTGTAGAACTACACATCCCATGAGGCATTGTAACACACTGACATTCACAGACATGACTAGGCATGATGGGAATTGTAGTTCCTGAACAACTGGAGGGCCGTAGTTTGAAGACCCCTGCTTTAAAACTATGAGAGGCTGAAAGGTGGCACAGCTGGACTGTGCACCGAGTGGCACCAACGTTTAGGGCATGGAGGAGTCCAGGGACAAATATTCAGAGAGTAGACTACTTGCATTATTAGCATTTGCCCCCGGGTGCGGGCTGCCCTTTACCACTTGCCTACCTGGCACTTTCCCCCTCCTTCCTGCCCAGGCTACTTTTCAGCTTCCAGCACTGTCGCACTTTGAATGACAATTGCGCGGTCATGCAACTCTGTACCCAACTGAAATTGTTATCATTTCTCTGAAACTGATAGAGCTTTATTTTGGTGGTATTTTATCACCACTGGGGTTTTTATTTTTCACTAAACAAACGAAATTGTTTGAAAAATAAATAAAAACATTCTATATTTTGGTTATAAAATATTGAAAATAAGTAATTTTTCTTCAATGATGGGAACCAAAGAGGCTGCAGCAATGGGCACCAAAGAGGAATGCGCCGATGGCCACCAAAGAGAATGCCTTAGGCCGGGTTCACACTAGTGTGACAAACGCTCCGACATTGGGAGCTCAGGTCGCATGACGTGTGAAAATCAACGTTTCCCTATGAGAGCCGTCTTAAAGCGGTTGTAAACCGCATAAACTTTTTTTTTTTTCCCCAAACCTGCAATGCAAAAGGCATAATAGGCTAGTATGCACCGCATACTAGCCTATTATGAAATACTTACCTCGGAACGAGGTGTGTACCACTTACCTGGTCCACGCCGAGCAGGATGTCATCTTGCTCCGGCGTGTCTTCCGGGTATCGCCGCTCCAGCGCTGTGATTGGCTGGAGCGGCGATGACGTCACTCCCGCGCGTGCGCGCGGGAGATTTAAAATCGGCAGGGTCCGGCGATGCCGGTCCTTCAGCCGTGGAGTCCCCCCTGCGCATGCGCCGCCCGCATTGCGGGGGTAATATCTCCTAAACCGTGCAGGTTTAGGAGATATTCTCCTTACCTACAGGTAAGCCTTGTTGTAGGCTTACCTGTAGGTAAAAGTCCAAATAGTGGGTTTACAACCACTTTAACTGGTCCCTGCACTACTTTGATCCTACTTCACTCCATTGAATATCATTGAAGTCGGATCAACGTCGGATCGCCGTCTTGCCTGATCTGACTTTGGCATGCGACTTGTGCTCTGATGATCTTAAAGGAGGAACTCCACGCCAAATTTGAAATAAAAAACCGGCATGGGTTCCCCCTCCAAGAGCATACCAGACTCTTTGGTCTGGTATGAATTTTAAGGGGAACTCCCTATGCCGAAAAAGACGGTGTGGGGGTCCCCCCAAAATCCATACCAGACCCTTATGCGAGCACGCAGCCCGGCCGGTTGGGAAAGGGTGTGGGGACGAGCGAGCGCCCCCCCTTGAACCTTACCAGGCCACCTGCCCTCAACATAGGGGGTGAGTGCATTGGGGCAGCACCTAAAGCACCTTGTCCCCATGTTGACAAGGGCCTCTTTCCGGCAACCCTAGCCGTTGGTTGTCGGGGTCTGCGGGTGGGGGGGGGGCTTATCAGAATCTTGAAGCCCCCTTTAATAAGAGGGGACCCACCCTATGTGAAGGAGTATGGGGTACATCGTACCCCTACGCATTCACCTGAGTAAAAAAAGGGTAAAAAAAGTGTAAAACAAAAAAACAACAACACACTACAAAAGGTTTTTAAAGTAATTTATTAGGCAGCTCCGGGGGCTCTTCCGACTTCTCCGCTCTCTCCGGCCTCTTCTCCTGCTGTTCGATGTCTTCGGTCGGGCTCCTCCATAATCTTCTGCTCTTTTGTTAGCGGTTGCCCGGTCTTCTCCGTCTTCTTACCTCTCTTCTTCCAAAGTTGGACACAACGCTTTCTCCCGCTGTAATCCCGCCCCCTTATGTCACCACCCAGGGCATGATGGGACTGTGACGTCATAAGGGGCGGGGGTCACTGGATGACATCACCTGGTGACCACGCCAAATGCCTATATAAGTCGTTGCGCACACGGCATTAGAGCGAGAGAGAGCGTTGTATCGACATCGGAAGAAGAGAAGAGGGAAGAAGACAACGGAGAAGATCGGGCAACTGCTAGCAAAAGAGCAGAAGATAGCGGAGGAGCCCGGCAGAAGACACCGGACAGTGGGAGAAGAGGCCAGAGAGAGCGGAGAAGTCGAAAGAGACCCCCAGGAGCTGCCCAATAAAATTACTTTAAAAAAACCTGTGTAGTGTGTTTTTTTTATTGACACTTCTTTCTCCCAGGTGAATGGGTAGGGGTATGATGTATCCCATACTCAGTTACATAGGGTGGGGGGCCTGTATCTGGGGGCTCATTAACATGGGGACAAGGTGCTTTGGGGTGGGGGGGCCACAGGGACATGTTAAGGGCACGTGGCCTGGTATGGTTCAGGGGGGGGGGTGCTCGCTCGTCCCCACCCCCCTTCCTGACCGGCCGGGCTGCATGCTCGGATAAACGGCCTGGTATGGATTTTGGGGGGACCCCCACGCAGTTTTTTCAGCAAAGGGGGGTTTCCCTGAAAACCTATACCAGTCCGAGGGGCCTGGTATGCTCCAAAAGGGGAAACCTATGCCGTTCTTTTTATTTGGCGTGGAGTTCCCCCTCAAGATTCATACCAGACACAGTGCCTGGTATTGTCGAGGATCGAAATCTGATCCCTGTTCATTGAAAATCGGACGCATGTCTGACTTCAAGTCGCAGGGCAAAGTCGGATCCAAAGTAGTATGACTGTCATGTCATACCAGTGTTAACCCGGCCTTATATATATACACACACACACACACACACACACACACACACACACACACACACACACACACACACCAATTACAAGCAGACAGATCACAGGTGAGGAGGGTTACCTTTAATAGCCATTCAAACCCCTTTGTGTCAACTTGTGTGCATGTTATCAGGCCAAAATCACCAGGGGTATGTAAACTTTTGATCAGGGTCATTTGGGTCGTTTCTGTTGTCATTATGATATAAAACGAGTAAACACAAATAATTGATAATAAATGGCTTCAGCCAAACACTAACCACGAGTGAAATTTTTGTTTTATTATTCATATTCTCTTTTAAAAATGGCCAAGAAATCAGAAATTCTGCCAGGGTATGTAAACTTATGAGCACAGCTGTATATAGATTTACAACCACTTTAAGTAAAATGCAAGTTCCACTCAAATTACCCAGCACTACCCCCCTCCCACCTTTACAAATCACCTATTGTTAGAAGATGAAAAAAAATGTAAGAATAGCGCTATACTTGGATTACCCTCGTCTTTCGTATCGCCAGGCGTGACACCGGGAAGACTCCTGGGGAATGCAGAGCAGGCGGAATTTACGAGAACACGTTCCAGTCCATCACAAGTTCTTATGGCATTTCAGCATCTCCATTCCCCCCGGGATCTCACCGGAAGTAGCGCGACGGCGTCACCCTCGTCTAGACGGATCGAGGAGAGTATATACCCCTCAGATAACTTCCTTTATAGGTACATTTTAGGCCCCATGCACACGAGACGCTGGTAAACGCGTGTTCAGAGGCATTTAGACAGCTTTTTCAACTGCCCCTGAACACATTCAATGTTATCCTATGTGTCCATGCACACAGTCCCGTTTATTGACGTTTTTAGGCAGTTGCGTTTAACCTTGTTTTTCCAGAAGCCAAAAAATGGTTTCAGACGCAAAAGTTTTCGCGTTTCAGACGCAAAACACTGCTTAACACGGTACCGGCGTTTTGCCGCGATTTCGTTTATAGGCGTTTTTAAAGGTGACCTATTTTTTTACATTTAGAAATCTCTTAAAAATTATGGCAAATGATGAAAAACCATAAAAAAAAAAAAACATAAAAAAAACGAATTGCTTGCATTGCGGACAATCCACAACTTGTGGCAGGTGACGTGGCAAGTGGACAATCCACAACTTGTGGCAGGTGACATGGCAGGTGACGTGGCGAGTGGACAATCCACAACTTGTGGCAGGTGATGTGGCCAGGTGACGTGGCAAGTAACGTGGCAGGTGAACAAAGTTAAAAATATAGAATTTTATTCAAAATTGTCGCTATTCAAAATTGTTTATAGCGCAAAAAATAAAAACCGCAGAGATGATCAAATACCACCAAAAGAAAGCTCTATTTGTGGGAAAAAAAGGACGCCAATTTTGTTAGGGAGCCACGTCACATGACCGCGCAATTGTCTGTTAAAGCGACGCAGTGTCGAATCGCAAAAACTGTCCGGGTCCTTTAGCTGCCTAAAGGTCCGGGTCTTAAGTGGTTAAATGAAAAAATTGTATGATCTGGCATGGTACCAAAAAAAATTCTGTGCATGTCCGAATAATTTTGGGATGAACTGATCATGATCGGCTCTCGAAAGCTCTGTACCAACGATCCGATTATCGTACGATCGCTTTCGAAAGCGGAATTTTTCGTACAATTTTTGGATAGCGTGTACGAGGCACATGTGTGTGCATCGAGACATAAGATAACATGCTGGGGAGTTTACTGGCTGCAAAAAAAATATAAATAAAATTGTCTGAAGCCAAAAACAGCCGCTGTAAAAATGTCCCGCGTGCGCGAGGCCTAAATTGGATAAAAGCTTAACCACTTCCCGCCCACTGTCAAGCGATGGTGGAGCGGTGCGGCTCTCATTCTGGGGCAAAGTCATATGACCGCAAAACCCCCCCCCCCCCCCAGAACATCCACCATCAGATGCTCTCAGCACCCTCAGCTCTGCTGATACCTGTAGTCCCCATCTGACAAAAGAAGAACAGCGTAATGTCAAAAGATGGGAGGAAAAAATAAAACCAGACTGTAAAAAAGCCAAAGGACGTGGAGGACTCCACTTTTTACAAACAGCCGAGCGCACAAAGCGTTCCTTTCACCGCCTCATCTGCAAGCGTTCCGTGACCCCAACCTACACCGGCAACACAAACCCCGGGCTCAGATTTCTGGAAAACAAGAGGCCGGGGAGTAAAATATCAGCGGAGGCGGCCAAGACGCTGATTGTGTTACAGGCATAGGCTGGCAGCTTCGAAGGAAGGAAATGGGGGGGGGGGGTCACACAGACGCCAGGGTAAAGGACGCAAAACTATAGGAACCCCATGTGACTGGCTGCTCCGCCACTGTCTCTTGGTTGAGCCCAACATATCCCCCGGAGGATTTCTGTACAAAATGTACCATATTCATGACTAATATTATAGGAGATCAATTATAACACTGAAATACCCCAACTGCCCCCCAAATATTCATCATTCCTCAACTCCCTCCCACAATACCCACCGAAACCCCCATCATCCGCTAATCCCTATCCACTCCAATCACACCCTTCAACTCCTGTCACTCTGAAGCCCCATCATCCTCCAATCACTGCCCTTATCACTCATAATAACCCAATCATTGCCTCCAACCCCCATCGTCCCCCAATCACTGCCCACGAGCCCCATCGTCCCCCAATCACTGCCCACGAGCCTCATCGTCCCCCAATCACTGCCCACGAGCCCCATCGTCCCCCAATCACTGCCCACGAGCCCCATCGTCCCCCAATCACTGCCCACGAGCCCCATCGTCCCCCAATCTCAATCCCCAAAATGCCCCAATCCTTGCCCCTATGCGACATGCCCCTATCAGACATGCCCCAATCCTTGCCCCCATCCCACATGCCCAAATCACTGCCCCTATCCCACCATCGGCCAATCATTGGCCCTATCCCACCATCGGCCAATCATTGTCCCTATCCCACCATCGGCCAATCATTGCCCGTATCCCACCATCGGCCAATCATTGCCCCTATCCCACCATCGGCCAATCATTGCCCCTATCCCACCATCGGCCAATCATTGCCCCTATCCCACCATCGGCCAATCATTGCCCCTATCCATCATCGGCCAATCATTGCCCCTATCCATCATCGGCCAATCATTGCCCCTATCCCACCATCGGCCAATCACTGCCCCTATCTGCCATGCTCCAATCACTGCCGTTGTCCTTATAACACTCCATCACTGCCTCCAATCGCTGCCTACAACCAGGGCTGGACTGGGACAAAAATTTGGCCCTGGACTTCATCTAGACCGGCCCACTTTAATTCAATAAAATGCTAACCCCACCCCCCCCCCCTCCGAAAAATCACGCCCACCAAAAGGCCCCTACATCCATTATTGTATATCATGAGAGGGTGAGAGAGAGGGGAATGAGAGAGAGAGGGAGGGTTGAGGCAAAGGGGGTGAGAGGGGGTGGTTGAGAGAGGGGGGTGAGTGTACGAAAAAGGGAGTGAGTGTAAAAGAGAGGGGGTGAGTGTAGGACCCCTTTTCACACTGAGGTGTTTTTTAGGCGCTTTTGGGCTAAAAATAGAGCCTGTAAAGCGACTGAAAAACGCTTCCGCTGCAGTCCCAGTGTGAAAGCCTGAGTGCTTTCACACTGGGGCGCTGCCAGGGCGTTAGAAAAAGTCCTCCAAGCAGCATCTCTGTTTTAAAAAATGGCCCACTGAGCCATCGGCCCACCGGGAAACTCCCTGTAGTCCCTATGGCCAGTCCATCCCTGCCTACAACCCCCATTAACCACTGTCACTATTCCTCATTACACACAAATCACTGCTCCTAACCTTCATAATCCCCCCCAAAAAAGTCCCTTATCTTCCACCATCCCCCAACCTATACCCACAACTTCCAATATCTACCAATTCTTCCAATATCACCACCACTATCCCTCATTATACCCAAATCACTGCCCCCAACCCACATAATCCTCCAATCACTGTCCCTAATCTTTCTTCACCCCCCAATCATTACCACCACTAAACCCCTTGATCTCCCAATTACTGCCCTTAACCCACCATAATCCCCTAATCACTGCCCCCAATCCCCCTCCCCAGCCAATGGCCCATTATCCCTCAACCCCCTTCCACAATACCCATCCCCTCTCAGATTAGATGGCCCAATCGCATCACTCAATTCCTGTCACTCTGAACCCCCATTATCTCCCAATCACTGCCCCTATCTCTCACTAATTGCCTATCACTGACCCTCTCTTCCACAAAAAAATGTCTCTGGTGCCTATTTTCTCTGATCATCAATCACTGCCCCATCATCCCCCAATCACTACCCCCAACCACCAGCATTCCCCAATCACTGCCCCCAATGCTTCATTACACACCCATTACTGGCCCCAATCACTGCCCCCATCATCCCCCAATCATTCCCCCCAACCACCATCATCCCCAAGCCCAAACTTAATATTATCCCTCAACTGCCGGAACCACCCCCCCCCCCCCCCAATCACAGTTCTCAGCCACCATCATTCCTGCCCCTTTACCCCTTATAACTCAATCATAGCCCATAACCCACTCATCTCCCAATCAATGCCCTCAGCCCCCACCCACCATTACCTAATCACTGCCCCCATGGACCCCATCATTCCCTAATGATCACACATCCACCACCCCCATTATCCCACAATCACTGCTTCTAACACCCCTCATCCCCAAATCCACCATCATCCTCCAATCACTGTCCAAATGCCCCATCACCCTCCAATCACTGCCCAAATGCCCCATCATCCTCCAATCACTGGCCAAATCCCCCTATCACCCTCCAATCACTGGCCAAATCCCCCTATCACCCTCCAATCACTGGCCAAATCCCCCCATCACCCTCCAATCACTGGCCAAATCCCCCCATCACCCTCCAATCACTGGCCAAATCCCCCCATCACCCTCCAATCACTGGCCAAATCCCCCCATCACCCTCCAATCACTGGCCAAATCCCCCCCATCAACCTCCAATCACTGTCCAAATCCCCCCCATCACCCTCCAATCACTGCCCAAAACCCCCATCACCCTCCAATCACTGTCCAAATGCCCCATCACCCTCCAATCACTGCCCAAAACCCCCATCACCCTCCAATCACTGCCCAAAACCCCCATCACCCTCCAATCACTGCCCAAATCCCCCATCACCCTCAAATCACTGCCCAAATCCCCCATCACCCTCCAATCACTGCCCAAACGCCCCATCACCCTCCAATCACTGCCCAAACGCCCCATCACCCTCCAATCACTGCCCAAACGCCCCATCACCCTCCAATCACTGCCCAAACGCCCCATCACCCTCCAATCACTGGCCAAATCCCCCATCACCCTCCAATCACTGGCCAAATCCCCCATCACCCTCCAATCACTGGCCAAATCCCCCATCACCCTCCAATCACTGGCCAAATCCCCCATCACCCTCCAATCACTGGCCAAATCCCCCATCACCCTCTAATCACTGCCCACATCCCTCATCACCCTCTAATCACTGCCCACATCCCCCATCACCCTCTAATCACTGCCCACACCCCCCATCACTGCCCATATCCCCCATCACTGGCCAAATCCTCCATCACCCTCCAATCACTGGCCAAATCCCCCATCACCCTCCAATCACTGGCCAAATCCCCCATCACCCTCCAATCACTGGCCAAATCCCCCATCACCCTCCAATCACTGGCCAAATCCCCCATCACCCTCCAATCACTGGCCAAATCCCCCATCACCCTCCAATCACTGGCCAAATCCCCCATCACCCTCCAATCACTGGCCAAATCCCCCCTCACCCTCCAATCACTGGCCAAATCCCCCATCACCCTCCAATCACTGGCCAAATCCCCCATCACCCTCCAATCACTGGCCAAATCCCCCCATCACCCTCCAATCACTGGCCAAATCCCCCCATCACCCTCCAATCACTGGCCAAACCCCCCCCATCGCCCTCTAATCACTGGCCAAATCCCCTATCGCCCTCCGATCACTGGCCAAATCCCCCATCGCCCTCCGATCATTGTCCACAATTTTCTCTCATACTGCAATCATTTTCCCTATTCTTTGTACAACCCAATCACTGACCACAACCACCACCTTCCTGAAATCACTGTCCCCAACACTCATCGTCCCCCAAATCATTGCTCCAAGCCCTACAATCCCCAAATAGCTTCCCCTAACCCATACTCCCAGCTCCCTCTCACAACATCCACCAGTCATTGGCCCCAAACCATATCCTCCTCCCTCAATTAATCCCATTTTCTCTAAAACACGTCCTCCAATTAACATTATCCATCGATTCCTATCACCCCTCAATGATCATCCATAACCTTCTCCTCCATCACCATCAATCGCTGCCACCAGCTCTCCCCCATTACCCCCTAATCATTGCCCCCATCATCCCCCTAATTGCCCCTCAATCACTGCACCCAACCCCCTCATATACACAGTAGCGCAGGGGTGTCCAAACTTTTTTCAAAGAGGGCCAGATTTGATGAAGTGAACATGCGTGAGGGCCGACCATTTTGCCTGACATTCTTTGAATCATTAAAATTAAATGCAAATTAAACTAATACACTGCCCAACAAGAATTCTCTTTCCTTTGTGGCTGTGTGTGTTGAAGAGTCTAATGATGAGCTTGGGCATTTTATTTGGATATACTGTATTTATCGGCCATTGCCATGAATGCAGCCTCACAAGTACCATGAATGCAGCCTCACCAGTACCATGAACGCAGCTTCACCATTGCAATTAATGCAGCCCCACCATTGACATGAATGCAGCCTCTAAATGCCCGGCGCTCGTAGATTCATTGGGGGCTACAAAAGAGATATATATCCAAATTACCAGTGGGGCCGCATTAAAATGAAACGAGGGCCGCAATTGGCCCCCGGGCCTGACTTTGGACATGCCTGCAGTAGCGGGTCCTAAACTTTCCTTGAGAAGACCCGTCAGGTGCCCAGCACCCTGCTCTGCACTTGGATTCACCAATAGTCAATTTATCACTCAAAGACCACCTGCAACCTTCCGCCTTCTTCCCAAATCACTGCCCCAATCCCTAACCCCCGCTTCCCCCATCTCACAACATCCACCAGTAATTGGCCCCAACTCCTATCCCACCCATTCAATAATGGGCCTAATGCCATTTTCTCTAAACACATTCTCCAATTAACCTCATCCTTCAACTCCTGTCACACCCAGCACCCCTCATTCTTTAATCACTGACCCCCCCCCCATAATCACTCAATCCCTGCCCCCTCAGACACACAGTACGGGGTCTCAAACTTGCCTCGGAAAGGTTTGTCAGGCACCCGGCATCCTGCGCCATACTCCGATTCACCAATCCCCTGAGCGGCCCAGGCGAGAGACTTACAAGAATACGACATGCGGCCAAAGTCCATCAGCAGTGAAGATGTGGAGGGGGTCAAAATCCAAAGATACAGACGACGGGTGAAGGAGGAGGGGGGGGGGGGGGGTAGTTATTACATAGCAGTATTTACTACTCTGCCACTACTGATGAGGGAAAACCTCCCCAAAATCTAAATCTCATGCACAATGCGGACGCACGATCTGATAACTATTATCCCCCCCCCAAAAAAAGCTTAGGAAGCCGGTGGAGCGAGTCAGTTAAGGCGTTAGGTGAGTCGGGGATAACCTGGAGGAAGGTAGGTTGTCGGGTAGGTATACAAAAAAAATGTTGTTGCCTTAAAACGAAATCAAAATGTATGTTAACATGTCAGGAGTGTAAGAACCTAAATCCATCCTCACATCACCTGCACAGCTGCACTCAGACTGGAAGAGGAGCTGTGCTAGGAGACGACCGAGGACTGACCGGAGGAGCAAGCACAGTAATGTCACCTTCTCACCCGCGGCCTCATAGGAAAAGTCAACACTGTATTCCTCAACGCCAAAACACAGACCGCGGTCTCACCTTCTTATTTGGACTGCCCTACACAGGAGTACCAATCACAACGCTGGCCAGACAGAATTACACTTTGTATGGCAGATGATATTTATTGGTGCGTTTCATTAAAAAGTAGGTCACCATTCTGAGATCTGCATTCTCCTACCTTCCAGCTCCGCCTCTTTGTGAAATGACAGCTCCGCCTCCTTCAAGAGCATCTGCAGCAACACGGACAGTGAGGTGTTCACCTGGAAATGAAAAAAACACACATTGTTCTCTTTTCTAATAACAGACCAGCACTGAACACCCCCCCACCCACCCAGAAATGTCCCCCCATCCCTACTGTACTGAACACCCCCCACCCTACCCTGTCCCCCCCTGGAACTGTCACCACCCCCCCCCCCCCGCTATACTAAACACCCCCCACCCTACCCCCCCACCCCTACTGTACTGAACACCACCCACCCTACCCTGTCCCCCTGGAACTGTCACCCCCCCTACTGTACTGAACACCCCCCACCCTACCCTGTCCCCCCCTACTGTACTGAACACCCCCCACCCTACCCTGTCCCCCCCTACTGTACTGACCACCCCACCCTGTCCCCCCTACTGTACTGAACACCACGCACCCTACCCTGTCCCCCCTGGAACTGTCACCTCCCCCTACTGTACTGAACACCCTCCACCCTACCCTGCCCCCCCCTACTGTACTGAACACCACGCACCCTACCCTGTCCCCCCGGAACTGTCACCCCCCCCTATTGTACTGAACACCCTACCCTGCCCCCCCCCCCGAAACTGTCACCCACCCCTACTGTACTGAACACCACCCACCCTACCCTCTCCAAACTGTAACCCCCCCCCGGAACTGTCCCCCCCCTACTGTACTGAACACCCCCCACCCTACCCTGTCCCCCCCTACTGTACTAAACACCCCCCACCCTACCCTGTCCCTCCCCACTGTACTGAACACCCCCCACCCTACCCCCCCCCACTGTACTGAACACCCCCCACCCAATTCCCCCGGAACTGTCACTCCCCCTACTGTACTGAACACCATACCCTCCCCCCCCCGGAACTGTCACCCCCCTACTGTACTGAACACTCCCCACCCTACTCTATCCCCCCTGGATAGTATAAAGCAGGGGTCTCAAACTGGTGGCCCTCCAGCTGTTGCAGAACTACACGTCCCATCATCCCTCTGCCTGTGGGAGTCATGCTTGTAACTGTCAGCCTTGCAATGCCTCATGGGACTTGTAGTCCTGCAACAGCTGGAGGGCAGCCAGTTTGAGACCCCTGGTATAAAGTGTCCTTCGCGCTATTATGAACTAATAATGGTATGAAACCAAACAAATAATGTGAAAATGCAGCACAACCTAATAGTGTTTACAATACACAAGTGGAATAATATTGGAAAAAGGGGTTTAGCGCAAAAACTACACGCTATCAAAAATAAGTAACGGTGATGAGTGATTCTCGATCAAAAAAAACAAATGAGTGATGAACTGTGCAAAAAATGTATACATAAATATATGAATAAATAGAACTCTAAAAAATAGAGTGAGGTGGAAAATGGTGATAAGTGTCCCATAGGTAAATGCAGTGATGAGCCGCCAAATGGGGATAAGGACGCAGCTGAATGTCCACTAGGCCAGGTGTAGAGAAATGACTGACAGATGAATGGTCCTATCCATAAAAGGGCTCCCAGAACTCTCACCTCAATGACAGAAGTGTAGGGCATCAAAGATATCCTTGGTGTCAACCACCTCCTTACAGCCACAGCGTCTTCCCACCTGTCACTCTTCAATGGCGCTTCTCCTCCATCAATCCCTGTTGGGTTCTACTTTCGCTTCTGCTCTTGATTTTCCTGTCTCTCTGCACTCGGTCATGTGACCATAGTGCTCAGAAGTCACAACAGTTCTATGGTCACATGACCGAGTGCAGAGAGACAGGAAAATCAAGAGCAGAAGCGAAAGTAGAACCCAACAGGGATTGATGGAGGAGAAGCGCCATTGAAGTGTGACAGGTGGGAAGACGCTGTGGCTGTAAGGAGGTGGTCGACACCAAGGATATCTTTGATGCCCTACACTTCTGTCATTGAGGTGAGAGTTCTGGGAGCCCTTTTATGGATAGGACCATTCATCTGTCAGTCATTTCTCTACACCTGGCCTAGTGGACATTCAGCTGCGTCCTTATCCCCATTTGGCGGCTCATCACTGCATTTACTTATGGGACACTTATCACCATTTTCCACCTCACTCTATTTTTTAGAGTTCTATTTATTTATATTTATATATACTTATATATTATATATTATGTATATTCATGTATACATTTTTTGCACAGTTCATCACTCATATGTTTTTTTTGATTGAGCATCACTCATCACCGTTACTTATTTTTGATAGCGTGTAGTTTTTGCGCTAAACCCCTTTTCCAATACTATCCCCCCTGGAACTGTCACCCCCCCCTACTGTACTGAACACCCCCCACCCTACACTATCCCCCCCCCCGGAACTGTGACCCCCCCTACTGTACTGAACACCCCCCACCCTACACTATCCCCCCCCCCGGAACTGTGACCCCCCCTACTGTACTGAACCCCCCCCCCCCTACCCCCCCCCCCCCCCCACTGTACTGAACACCCTCCCACCCAATCCTGACACCCCCACTATACTTCAGTTCTCACCCTACTACACTATACTCCTGACACCCGCACTATACACCTCCACACCATATCCCTCACCCTACCACACACAATACTACTCACCCTACCCCACTATACTCCTGACACCCCCACTATACTACTCACCCTACCCCACTATACTCCTGACACCCCACTATACTACCACACTATACTCCCGACACCCCCACTATACTACTCACCCTACCACACTATACTCCTGACACCCCACTATACTACTCACCCTACCACACTATACTCCTGACACCCCCACTATACTCCTGACACCCCCACTATACTACTCACCCTACCACACTATACTCCTGACACCCCACTATACTACTCACCCTACCACACTATACTCCTGACACCCCACTATACTACTCACCCTACCACACTATACTCCTGACACCCCACTATACTACTCACCCTACCACACTATACTCCTGACACCCCCACTATACTACTCACCCTATCCTACTATACTCCTGACACCCCCACTATACTCCTGACACCCCCACTAATCTACTCACCCTACCCCAACACCCCCACTATACTACTCACACCATACTCCTTACCCTACCACACGATACTCCTGACACCCACACATTACTCCTGACACCCCCACTATACTACTCACCCTACCACACTATACTCCTGACACCCCCACTATACTACTCACCCTACCCCACTATACTCCTGACACCCCCACTATACTACTCCCCCTACCACCCACACTATACTACTCCTCCTACCCCACTATACTCCTGACACCCCCACTATACTACTTACCCTACCCTACTCCCGACACCCCCACTATACTACTCACCCTACCACACTATACTCCTGACACCCCCACTATACTACTCCCCCTACCCCACTATATTCCTGACACCCCGACTATAATACTCACCCTACCACACTATACTCCTGACACCCCCACTATACTACTCCCCCTACCCCACTATATTCCTGACACCCCGACTATAATACTCACCCTACCACACTATACTCCTGACACCCCCACTATACTACTCACCCTACCCCACTATACTCCTGACACCCCCACTATACTACTCCCCCTACCACCCACACTATACTACTCCTCCTACCCCACTATACTCCTGACACCCCACTATACTACTTACCCTACCCTACTCCCGACACCCCCACTATACTACTCACCCTACCACACTATACTCCTGACACCCCCACTATACTACTCCCCCCTACATTCCTGACACCCCGACTATAATACTCACCCTACCACACTATACGCCACCACACCATATCCCTCACCCTACCACACACAATACTACTCACCCTACCCCACTATACTCCTGACACCCCCACTATACTACGCAGTACTCGTCCAAGGGCCCTCTGATCATTCCTGTATTAAATTGTATTGTAACTATAATGTCTTCCCTGATGTTGTAAAGCGCTGCGTAAACTGTTGGCGCTATATAAATCCTGTATAATAATAATAATAATAATAAATACCCCACTATACTCCTGACAACCCCACTATACTACTCACCCTACCACACTATACTCCTGACACCCCCACTATACTACTCACCCTACCACACTATACTCCTGACACCCCACTATACTACTCACCCTACCCCACTATACTCCTGACACCCCCACTATACTACTCACCCTACCCCACTACACCCCTCACCCTACCACACTATACTCCTGACACCCCCACTATACTACTCAGTACTCGTCCTACCCCACTATACTACTCACCCTACCCCACTACACCCCTCACCCTACCACACTATACTCCTGACACCCCCACTATACTACTCAGTACTCACCCTACCCCACTATACTACTCACCCTACCACTCAATACTCCTGAAACCCCACACCACTATTACCCTCAACCTACCCCACTATACTCCCGACACCCCCCATTATACTACTCAGTACTCACCCTACCCCACTATACTCCCGACACCCCCCACTATACAACTCACCCTACTATACTCCTGACACCCACACTATATGTCTAACAATGCCTCTCACGCCCCACCACACTGCTGAGATTGCTTACATCTTCCACCCCTATACCCCTTACTCTCCACTGTACTCCTCACACTCCACCACACTGCTTGCATCTCCCATTGTACTCCTCAGATCCCACTACACCCCTCACACGGGACACCTCTCACCTCCGGGCAGCCATCTTCCCGCTGGGTATTCTGGGTAATCCTCCGGAATCCCCACGTCCGACGTGTGACGTTCCCTCACCTAATCGGAGCGGCGGCCATCTTCCCGGAGACCAGAGCGTACGGGAGAGGACTCCGACAAGATGGAACCTGATCACAGCCATAGCGGCCTCTGGAGGCTGAGATCTAACCTCACTGAGTGTGTGTGACTGTGTGTGTTCTGCTCTGCGGAGGGAACTCTGCTCTGTACTGGTATTAGAATGGTGTCAGGATTAGTCCCAGGAGCTGACAATCTATGCCCAGATCTCTTACTGGGGGAACTCTGCTCTGTACTGGTATTAGAATGGTGTCATGATTAGTCCCAGGAGCTGACAATCCATGTCCAGATCTCTTACTGGGGGAACTCTGCTCTGTACTGGTATTAGAATGGTGTCAGGATTAGTCCCAGGAGCTGACAATCTATGCCCAGATCTCTTACTGGGGGAACTCTGCTCTGTACTGGTATTAGAATGGTGTCATGATTAGTCCCAGGAGCTGACAATCTATGTCCAGATCTCTTACTGGGGGAACTCTGCTCTGTAGTCTGTACTGGTATTAGAATGGTGTCAGGATTAGTCCCAGGAGCTGACAATCTATGTCCAGATCTCTTACTGGGGGAACTCTGCTCTGTACTGGTATTAGAATGGTGTCAGGATTAGTCCCAGGAGCTGACAATCTATGTCCAGATCTCTTACTGGGGGAACTCTGCTCTGTACTGGTATTAGAATGGTGTCAGGATTAGTCTCAGGAGCTGACAATCTATGTCCAGATCTCTTACTGGGGGAACTCTGCTCTGTACTGGTATTAGAATGGTGTCAGGATTAGTCCCAGGAGCTGACAATCTATGTCCAGATCTCTTACTGGGGGAACTCTGCTCTGTACTGGTATTAGAATGGTGTCAGGATTGATCCCAGGAGCTGACAATCTATGTCCAGATCTCTTATTGGAGGGACTCTGCTCTGTACTGGTATTAGAATGGTGTCAGGATTAGTCCCAGGAGCTGACAATCTATGTCCAGATCTCTTACTGGGGGAACTCTGCTCTGTACTGGTATTAGAATGGTGTCAGGATTAGTCTCAGGAGCTGACAATCTATGTCCAGATCTCTTACTGGGGGAACTCTGCTCTGTACTGGTATTAGAATGGTGTCAGGATTAGTTTCAGGAGCTGACAATCTGTTTTCATATCTCTTACTGGAGGAACTCTTCTCTGTACTGGTATTAGAATGGTGTCAGGAGTGATCCCAGGAGCTGACAATCTATGTCCAGATCTCTTATTGGAGGGACTCTGCTCTGTACTGGTATTAGAATGGTGTCAGGATTAGTCCCAGGAGCTGACAATCTATGTCCAGATTTCTTACTGGGGGAACTGTGCTCTGTAGTCTGTACTGGTATTAGAATGGTGTCAGGATTAGTCTCAGGAGCTGACAATCTATGTCCAGATCTCTTACTGGGGGAACTCTGCTCTGTACTGGTATTAGAATGGTGTCAGGATTAGTCCCAGGAGCTGACAATCTGTGTCCAGTCAGTGTTCAGGTCTCTTATTGGAGGGACTCTCCTCTGTACTGGTATTAGAATGGTGTCAGGATTAGTCCCAGGAGCTGACAATCTATGTCCAGATCTCTTACTGGGGGAACTGTGCTCTGTACTGGTATTAGAATGGTGTCAGGATTAGCCCCAAGAGCTGACAATCTATGTCCAGTCAGTGTACAGATCTCTTACTGGAGGGACTTTCCTCTGTACTGGTATTAGAATGGTGTCAGAATTAGTCCCAGGAGCTGACAATCGGTGTCCAGTCAGTATAAGGAGATCTGCTCTTACTGGAGGGACTCTGCTGGTTATTCCTGCTGGATACCATGTGACCTGAGTAACCTAATCCTGTTGTTTGCCTACCTGTTGCTGACCCAGATGGCCTCTGGACCTGTCCTACTCTGCCTACCTGTTGTTTACCGGGCCTGCTTCTGTAACTGCTCTACCCTGCCAGCCTGCTTCTGATCCTTCTGTACTCTGCTTACCTGTTGCTGACCTGGCATGCCCCTGGACCTCCTATATTCTGCTTTCTCGTTGCTGACCCAGTCGGCCTCTCTGCACTACTCTGCTTACCTGTTGCTGACCCAGCCTGCCTCTGGACCTGCTCTACTCTGCCTACCTGTTGCTGACTTAACTGGCCTTTAGACCTGTCCTACTCTGCCCACCTGTTGCTTACCCAGCCTTCTTCTGAACCTGCCAGCCTGTTTCTGATCCCCCTTTACTCTGCTTACCTGTTGCTGATCTGGCCTGCACGTGAACCTCCTATATTCTGCTTTCCCATTGCTGACCCAGCTGGTCTCTCCAATTTGCAATACGCTGCTTACCTGTTGCTGACCCACCCTGCCTCTGGACCTGCTCTGCTCTAGCTACCTGTTGCTGAACCAGCCTGTGGACTTGCTCTACTCTGTCTATATGCTGCTGATTTGGCCTTCTTTTGGATCTGTCCAACATTTCTTACCTGTTGCTGACCCAGCTGCCTTCTGGTCATGTCTAGCTGTTGCTTTACTGGCTGGCCTCTAAACCTTCTCTATTCCACCTACATTTTGCTGACCCAGCCATCCTCTGGACCTGTTCTACTCTGCCTACCTGTTGCTGAACTAGCTGGCCTCTGGACCTGCTCTACTCATCCTACCTGTTGCTGATTCAGTCAGCTTCTAGACCTGCTCTACTCTGCATACTTGTTGCTGACTTAGGCTGCTTCTTAAACTGCTCTGCCTATCTTTTGCTGACTTGGTTGGCCTCTGGACCTGCTCTACTCCGCCTACCCATTGCTGATACAGCATGCTTCTGGACCTGCTCTACTCTGCATACTTGTTACTGACCCAGCCTGCTTCTGGACCTGCTCTACTCTGCCTACCTGTTGCTGACCCGGCCTGCTTTTGGCCCTGCACTACTTTGCATTCCTGTTGCTTACTTCACCAACCCTTTGACCTGCTCTACTCTACTCTACAAAGCTGTTTCTGACCCATCCTGCCTCTGGACCTACTTTCCTCTGCCTACCTT
Organism: Rana temporaria; assembly: GCF_905171775.1. Lineage (NCBI taxonomy): Eukaryota > Metazoa > Chordata > Amphibia > Anura > Ranidae > Rana > Rana temporaria. The sequence goes on along the minus strand of NC_053492.1, from coordinate 467,868,202 downwards.
TTCTGATCCAGCCTGCTTCTGGACCTGCTTTACTCTGGCTAACTGTTACTGACCCAGCCTGCTTTTGACCCTGCTCTACTCTGCTTACCTGTTACTGACCCATCCTGCTTTCGACCCTACTCAACTCTGCCTACCTGTTACTGACCCAGCCTGCTTCTGGACCTGCTCTACTCTGCCTACCCTTTACTGACCCAGCCTGCTTCTGGACCTGCTCTACTCTGCCTACCTTTTACTGACCCAGCCTGCTTCTGGACCTGCTCTACTCTGCCTACCTGTTACTGACCCAGCCTGCTTCTGGACCTGCTCTACTCTGCCTACCTTTTACTGCCCCAGCCTGCTTTTGGATCTGCTCTACTCTGCCTACCTGTTGCTGACCCAGCCTGCTTTTGATTCTGCTCAACTCTTCCTACCCATGGCTCACCCTGCCTGGCTTTGGGCCTGGTATACTCTGCCTACCTGTTGCTGACCTGGACTGGCTTTGGACTTTCTCTACTGTGTCTACAAGCCAAAGCTTTCACACTGTTTCTATTGCAGCCCTACACTTTGGTGACATCCCACATCTGTCCTCGTCACCTGCCTTTGACAACACCTCGCAGCTGAGACACCCCCCAAGAACTTTCTACAAAAGTTTCCAGATTAGACATTCAGCACCCGTGCCACTCTGTGCCCCCTCATCCCCTGACCACCATTCCAGAGATGTCAGGACCAGAGGTGTAAGGGGCAGCAACGAGGAATTTAGTGAAGCCGATGGATGGTGATGTCAGATGACATCTCAAAGCCAATGTAATGAAGCCAGGGGGAGGTGGTATCACGTATGTATAGGCCAAGTAGGGTGGATGGTGAGTATTTGTCTGCAGGAGGGAACTATTTCTATATGGTTGGTGTGCCGGGATGAATGGATTCCTATAAATAAGGGCTATGGGCAGTGTTTTTTCCTCAGAGAATAGGTGCAGGAACTCCCCCCTTTTAAGTCACCCTTTGTCTCCACCCCCTACCCACCCTCCAAGTACCCTCCCTTGGTTCCACCCCCTACCCACCACCAAGTACCGTCCCTTGGTTCCACCCCCTACCCACCTCCAAGTACCTTCCCTTGGTTCCACCCCCTACCTGCCTCCAAGTTCCATCCCTTGGTTCCACCCCCTACCTGCCTCCAAATACCTTCCCTTGGTTCCACCCCGTACCTGCCTCCAAGTACCGTCCCTTGGTTCCACCCCCTACCTGCCTCCAAGTACCGTCCCTTGGCTCCCAGTTGATGGTGGCTTCACATGTGGACTCTCTGACCAGAAGTGCATTCTTTGACCAAAAGTGCCTGAGTTAAAAAACAGGAGTTTGAAACAGGCGGTAAGACAGGAGTCTTCATTATTTTTTTCAATCACTGATTCAGAACAAGCTTGCAGCTAATAAAGTTGGAACTCTTGATATATAGATTCAGCGGTGCAGCAGACGCTCTCACCTTAGTCTGCTCACCCCAGGGATAGTGAGAGCAGGACACTCTCAAACGAGTCGGCTCTCCCCAGGGATGGGATAGTGCAGCCAGGCAGGGTCCTCCCAGCTCTCGGCTGCTGCAGACACAGCACAAAAAAACAGGTTTTCTGTGCTGTCTTCAAAACAACACTAGGGAACAAAATAAAAACAACCCAACAAAAACAAACAGCCACAGAAACACTTAAAGCCATCAACAAGGCGCTACTACAGTCAGCTGACTTAGTAGCACCAAAATGCAAAACTTGCATCCGGAAAAACAACTCGAAGAGCAGAAGCTGCGTGGAAAAGGTGCTCTTCAGATAAAAACCACACCATTTACAAGATAATAACAAAGAAATATCACAAAGAAATCTTCACGGCCAAAAAAAATCATTTCTCCAACATCATCGCAAATGCCCTTAACCGCCCCCGAGAACTCTTCAAGCTGGTCACTCAGACTATGAATCCAGCTTGTTTAGAGGCCCCCAATTCTGATTCACAAGAATTTTGCAACGAATTATCAGATTATTTCATTAATAAAATTGAAAAAATCTGTGAAAGTATTCAGCAAAATGGAACCGTCACCAACTCCCCCCCAAATCACAAACCTAATACCCACATAAATCCGCCGCAATCACCAAAATTCACTCTAAAACCCATTTCCATCAATGCCACTAAAAACATCATTGGGACTCTGCGTAATAGCACAGCACCCAATAATATCATCCCCACTAAACTGCTGAAAGAAAGTGCCGATATACTGGCACCAGCTATCACGCAGATCATTAACCAATCATTCAAGGAGGGCATGGTGCCCACCTTGCTAAAACAAGGTACAATAAAACCAATTCTAAAAAAAACTACCCTCGACCCCAAAGACCCAAACAACCGGAGGCCCATAACATCTCTAAATGTCTTCTCCAAGGTAATGGAGAAAGAAGTTGTACAACAGCTGCAACTGCATTTAGACACCCATAAATTACTCGATCCGTTTCAATCAGGCTTCCGTCCGGGTCACGGAACAGAAACGGTGCTGCTCAAAATATGGGATGACGCTCTAGAGGACGCAGACAAAGGAGAATCTTGTCTCCTGATACTGCTGGACCTAAGAGCGGCTTTTGACACTGTAGACCACGGACTACTACTGGCTAGGCTAGCTGAAGTAGCCGGAGTCGCTGAATGTGTTTTACCCTGGTTCTCCTCCTTCTTGGAAAACCGATCACAAATAGTGAAACTGGGGTCTTTCACTTCTGAAAAACGTACAGTGTCATGCGGAGTCCCTCAGGGATCTCCCTTATCGCCCGTATTGTTTAATATCCATCTTCGCCCTCTCTTTGAAATCATCAGTAACCAGAAGTTACTTTACCACTCCTATGCAGACGACACACAACTGTATTTCCGCATCTGCAACAAAAAGGATCATTCTCTTGGACTAGAGAAATGCCTCACTCTAATAGATAACTGGATGACAAACAGTTATCTTAAACTCAATGGTTCGAAAACAGAACTTCTCCTGTTTCACGCTAACCGGAAAAATCACCCCGCGTCAACATGGACTCCCCCACCCATTCTGGGTAAAACTAGCACCCCTATCACCAAAGTCAAAAGTCTCCGAGTCATTCGATACCTACATGACAATGGATGCACAAATAGGGTCAGTAGTCAGCGGATCCCACCATCTGCTGCGCCTACTACGCAGACTCACGCCCTTTATCCCGAAAGAGGACATTGCAGTCGTGGTGGGAACAATCATCAATTCCAGACTCGACTACGCAAATGCCCTCTATCTAGGACTCCCCAAATACCAAATCACTCGTCTGCAAGTCGTTCAAAATACGGCCGCTCGACTAGTGACTGGGAAAAAACCATGGGAATCAATCTCACCTTCACTGAGATCCCTTCATTGGTTGCCAATAAAAGACAGAATCAATTTCAAGGCACTCTGTCTAATGCATAAGTGTATTCAAGGCAACGCCCCCCAATATCTATGCGTAAAAATAAAAGCCCATAACCCCAATCGCATTCTGCGATCCACCAATCAAAACCTTCTCCAGATAGCCAAAGCCAGATACAAGTCCAAAGGGGATCGAAGATTTGCAGTCCAGGGACCTCGCCTGTGGAATGCGCTACCAACCACCATCTGACTGGAGTCGGACCACTTGGCCTTCAGGAGAAAGATTAAAACCCATCTCTTCTGAGGTCAAGGGGTTCCTTACCCATGGAATGGATACAGCGCCCAGAGGCGCTTCAGTTTGCATGTGTTGCGCTTTACAAGTCTCTCTCTCTCTCTCTCTCTCCACCGCCTACCCACCACCAAGTGCCGTCCCTTGGTTGCACCCCCTATCCTCCTCCAAGTATCCTCCCTTGGTTCCACCCCCTACCCACCTCCAAGTACCTTCCCTTGGGTCCACCCCCTACCCACCTTCAAGTTCCGTCCCTTGGTTCCACCCCCCACCCACCTCCAAGTACCGTCCCTTGATTCCACCCCCTACCTGCTTCCAAATACCGTCCTTTGGTTCCACCCCCTACCTGCCTCCAAATACCGTCCCTTGCTTCCACCCCCCACCCACCTCCAAGTACCGTCCCTTGGTTCCAACCGCTACCTGCTTCCAAATACCGTCCTTTGGTTCCACCCCCTACCCAACTCCAAGTACCGTCCCTTGGTTCCACCGCCTACCCACCACCAACTACCGTCCCTTGGTTGCACCCCCTATCCTCCTCCAAGTATCCTCCCTTGGTTCCACCCCCTACCCACCTCCAAGTACCTTCCCTTGGGTCCACCCCCTACCTGCCTCCAAGTACTATCCCTTGGTTCCACCCACTACCCACCTCCAAGTACCGTCCCTTGGTTCCACCCACTACCCACCTCCAAGTACAGTCCCTTGGTTTCACCCCCCACCCACCTCCAAGTTCCGTCCCTTGGTTCCACCCACTACCCACCTCCAAGTACCGTCCCTTGGTTTCAGCCCCCACCCACCTCCAAGTTCCGTCCCTTGGTTCCACCCCCCACCCACCTCCAAGTACCGTCCCTTGGTTTCACCCTCTACCTGCATCCAAATACCGTCCTTTGGTTCCACCCCCTACCTGCCTCCAAGTACCGTCCCTTGGTTCCACTATTCTTTTCTATTCAAATTTATTCTATTTGAAATTAGAATTTCAAAAGATGCTTATATTCTTTCTATTTTATTAAATTTTTTATTCTATTCTATTTATCTCCATTCCCTTATTTTCTATTCTATTTTATTCTGTTCTTTTACTTTCTATTCTGTTTTGTTCTGTTTTACTCTATTCTTTTATTTTGTATTCTGTTTTACTCTATTATATTCTATTATTTTCTATTCTATTATTTTCTATTCTATTCCTTTATTTCTTATTCTATTTTATTATTTTCAGAAATTTGAAAAAAACAAACAAACAAACAAACACTGTGGCCTCTGGTGTAAAGGGGAACTCTGATGTAAGGGTTGCTCTGAGAACCCTGATTTACCTTAGTGTACTCACTCAGAGGCAGGAGAGAGAACGACAGAGATGGATGGTGAGCTCACTCACCCCTTGGCAGTCAGCACCTCTCATCCAGATGTATCTGAGGCTGCTGGACTTCAAATTTCTTTTTCTGAGGCACAGCGCTGGGGATTGGAGTGTGGGCAGACACAGAGGGGTAGGGGCGGGAGGAAGAGGTGCATATCGAGCCCTCTCTCCTCTCCTGTCAGTATGTGGGGGGGGGGGGGGGGGTTTGTTAGTGTTGGCTTTGGGCAGTGTGAAAGAGAGTGTAACAGACACTCTCAGCTTAGACTGCAACTCTGCTGGAAGGTCATAGTCCATGTTTCAGGCAGTAGGAAACCCAGATGCATGATTCCAAACCCGAACTGTCCGGGTGAATCCTGGACAGGTGGCAACCCTAGGGTGGACCCAAGGGACGGTACTTGAAGGTGGGTACGGGATAGAACCAAGGGACAGTACTTGGAGGTAGGTAGGTGAATCCTGGACAGGTGGCAACCCTAGTCCCTACCCTCGAGGAGCTTACAATCTAAGGTCCCCAACTCACATTCATATTAGGGCCATTTTAGACAGAAGCCAATTAACTTACCAGCATGTCTTTAGAGTTAGGGAGGAAACCGGCATACCCGGAGGAAACCCACACAGGCGCAGGGAGAACATGCAATCTCCAGGCAGGTAGTGCCGTGGTTGGGATTCAAACCCGCAACCCTTTTTACTGCTAGGCGAGAGTGCTAACCACTACACCACTGTGTTTCAAAGGGTTGCCCAATGTGCAACAAATGGGACAAAAAAAACTTGTGTACAATTTAGGGCGTTGAGCGTCGCACGTTTTTTTGCGTGCGTTGTGTAAATGTGTGTCTGCTTGCTGTGTTTTAGGTGCCAATAACAACGGAGGGCGGTGCAAGTACGACGCTCTTTTTTCCCCGCACGTTCTGCACACGCACCGCGACCTGCGCTTTTCCGCACGTTCACGGAACGCTCATCGGTGAGTGCAGCCTTACAGTAGATGTGTTTTCATAGATGTGCCGTGATCGTGTGCGGGGGGCCCCTCCCCCTCCACAGAAGTTTTTCTGATGAGTAATGCGGGCGGGTCAGCGGTGAATTGCGTGTCCTCAGGGTATGGATTCTACACAGAGCCTGTTATGTACACAACACGCCGCCAACAACTGCTGCCAGACCGCCGCTGCCATTAATAGACGCTTCACACCTGGAAGACACACAGCGCTTCCCCCCACCCCCCCACTGGGGGCGCCACCAGGAGAGGTCACTGCGATGTACCCGGCGCCTGATGTGAGATCCCCCCTGGCACTCCGCCAGGTGAAATTACTGCTCAGACGATTGACATCCACAGGGAAACCTCGCAGGAAATCACACTTTTCATTCTTTCCCTCTTTTTACATTTTCCAGCTGCTGCAAAGTGACAGTTTTCCATCAGAGGAAAACGCAGAAGTGGAACTCTCATCAGATAGAAGCATGCTGAGTAAGGTGTCAGTGTAACGCTTGCAGGTATTTATTACCACCTCCCAACTTTCTGAGATGGGAACGAGGGACACCTATCAGCAAAAGTATGCAGGTAGAGGACACACCCCTTGCCACGCCCCCCTAACCACTTAAGGACCGCCTCCTGCACATTTACATCGGCAGAATGGCACGGCTGGGCACAAGCACGTACCTGTACGTCCTCTTTAAGTGCTCAGCCATGGGTCGCGGGCGCGCGCCTGCGGCACGCTCCGGGACCCGCGGACCCGATCGCCGCTGGAGTCCCGCGATCGCTCCCCGGAGCTGAAGAACGGGGAGAGCCGCGTGTAAACACGGCTTCCCCGTTCTTCACTGTGGCGGCGTCATTGATCGTGTGTTCCCTTTTATAGGGAAACACAATCGATGACGTCACACCTACAGCCACACCCCCCTACAGTTAGAAACACAGATGAGGTCACACATAACCCCATCAGCGCCCCCTAGTAGTTAACTCCCAAACTGCAACTGTCATTTTCACAATAAACAATGCATTTTTTATGTATTTTTTGCTGTGAAAATGACAATGGTCCCAAAAATGTGTCAAAATTGTCCAAAGTGTTCGCCATAATGTCGCAGTCACGGAAAAAATCGCTGATCGCCGCCATTAGTAGTAAAAAAAAAAAAATTTTTTATAAAAATGCAATAAAACTATCCCCTATTTTGTAAACGCTATAAATTTTGCGCAAACCATTCGATAAACGCTTATTGCGTTTTTTTACCAAAAATAGGTAGAAGAATACATATCGGCCTAAACTGAGGAAAATTTTTTTTTAATATATTTTTGGGGGGGTATTTATTATAGCAAAAAGTAAAAAATATTGCATTTCTTTCAAAATTGTCGCTCTATTTTTGTTTATAGCGCAAAAAATAAAACCCGCAGAGGTGATCAAATACCACCAAAAGAAAGCTCTATTTGTGGGGAAAAAAGGACGTCAATTTTGTTTGGGAGCCACGTCGCACGACCGCGCAATTGTCAGTTAAAGCGACGCAGTGCCGAATCGCAAAAAGGGGCCTGGTCCTTTAGCTACAAAATGGTCCGCGGCTGAAGTGGTTAATGGAGAATTGTACAAAAAAAAAAACAAGATCGGTTAAACCCACAAATTACTTTTTCTTACCACTAATATTCCTTTATATCGGCTTTTGGAATTTACAGAAGCAGCAATTTAGAAATCAGATGAAAGGTTTAGCGCTGGGAAACACATTTTGAAAGATAAAAAGTGCATTTTATATACAACTATAGAGATCAGACCAAAGTGAGGGACAGAGGGACATTACTCCAAATCAGGGACAGTCCCTCAAAATCCGGGACAGTTGGGAGCTATGCAGTACTCCCCCCCCCCCCCCCCGGCAATACCTTTATCTGCTTTTCTCTCTAGAAGAACGACACCATCTTTGCTCAGGCATCATCCAACGTCACCATCTTACTGTACTGAGAGGCTGGCTCAGTCCTGGTGCCTGCGCAGGCTGTGGCCAGAAATTTCGGCTGTGGCTTCTCACCTTGTGGCTGGTTACAAAGTTACAATGTTGCAGTCTAATCACTGAGAGAGAAGAGACTGAGGAAATGCTACCTCCAGCCTGCAGCAAACTGATGGCATAGCTCCCAACTGTCCCTGATTGTTTTTTAAATCCTGACTCGAGTGTTGTCTCGCAAAACGAGCAGAATTCAAGCTAATGGGGTGTGCAGTACCGCATTTGGACACTGGGAACGGTTCGGAGCCGTTCGGAAATACGGCGCTCCCGAGTCTTTGTGAGGCTCTCCAGCGCCCCCCTGGCCACATGCGTTATTGCATGCAATATAAGTCAATGCGGAACAAATTATCTTTGTGTCCATTGACTTCTATGGGGAAACTCGCTTTGATATGCGAGCGCTTTGGATTACAAGCATTCTCCTGGAACGGATTATACTCGTAATCCAAGGTACCACTGTACTTGGTTACTTGGGGAGCCACAGCCCATTCGGAATATTGTGTCCGGGTTTCAAGTGGTCTGAAAACCCCCGACCAGGGCCGGTGCTAACAGTAGGCAATCTAGACAGCCGCCTAGGGCGCACTGCTGCCTAGGGGAGCCCGGACACTGGGTTCCCTCAGCGGCTGCAGCATGTAACTAAGGCTCCATTCACACCTAGGCGTTTTGTCGCCTGTAGCGCGACGCTATTGCAGCCTGAAATACGCTGGAGGGGTGATTTAACATTGTCGGCTATGGAGATGGTTCACATCTCCACGCCGAAACGCCGTACGCTTGTCAAAACAAGTCCCTGACCCTTTTTTTCAGGCGGCTTTCGGCGTTCGGCATAGCCGACAATGTTAATCACCCCTCCGGCGTATGTTGGGCTTAAAAAAACGCTGCGTTTTGTCGCGGCAAATCGCGGGGACAAAACGCCGCAATTTGTCGCGGTAAATCGCGGTAACATACGCCGCGTTCAGGTGTGAATGCAGCCTAACTCAGTCCCAAGCTGCTGCTCTGTCCGACCGGTGGTATAATTTGAGGCGCATCGCAAAACTGAAACCAGCGCTAGAGGAAGCCAATGCTTCCTGTATAGCGCTGCCTCCTGTCACATGGGTAGGGTAAAGGGGTGGAGCCGATGGGGGGGGGCGGCAAAATTACGTTTTGCCTAGGGTGTCAAAAATCCTTGTGCCCTGCCCCCCGACCCAACGATTAAAAACACGGACCGTCCGGGCGAATCCCGGACAGGCGGCTAACCCTAAAATGAACCAATCGCCGCACGCAAGTCTTACAAGCCTGGTTTCTGTACAGGTTCTCTTTACCTGTTGAATTTGGCTTTGTGAATAATGTGTTAAAAAATGTGCAGGAAAATCTCTGAATTTAATTAAATCGTTATTAATAATCGTTTCCTCGCTTTGAAATGTCACTTTGAGCATTAGTGTGTTATGTTCCTTGTGCAGCTTGATGCCTCGGGGGCTCCTGATGTCGGAGTCGGCAGCTCTGCTGCAACATAAGAAGTGACAGCTCGGCGTGTAAGGAGACGGATAGGGGAAGCCGAACCTCCGGGATCAGACGGGGCGGCGGCACCCAGCTCCGAATTTTCTCTTTCTTGGGTTGGATTGTTAGGGTGGGAAGAATCCCATGCAAAGTGGGTTTTATTTTGTAGCTGATTTTGTGAAATGACGTTGGCCGGTTGGTTATCTGTAAGTGATGTTCAGCTCTTTTTTTCGTTTGAAGGGTGAAGATCTGGTTTTGTGTATGTTGTTATCTGTCACAGAAGCCAACGTAGACTATATAACCAAAAGTATTGGGACGCCTGCCCTTACACGCACATCAACTTTAATGGCATCCCAGTCTTAGTCCGTAGAGTTCAATATTGAGTTGGCCCCTCCCTTTGCAGCTATAACAGCTTCACAGGGCCGATGGGCGGGGGTTCGTCCATAGTGGGCGCAGGAGCGGCGCCCCCTCTCTCCCCTGCGCCGTCACTCAACTTTGTGTACAATACATAGAGATTCGTGCATTGCATGAATCTCTATTTATTGTCGCCGCTGCCGCCCACTATGCAGATGGCCGGCCCCCTGGTGAGCGACGGCCATCTGAATAATCAGTAGCTGATTGGCTTTGTGGAAGTGTCAGCGGCTCTGATAGGCTTTCTGATTACAGCCTGTGGGCTGTAATCGGCTTCCAAATAGTTAACCGGGGCACGCAGGGGGTGTGCATGCCCTGGTTAACACTGACACTCGTCTCAGCCAATCAGGTTCACCAGTAACCTGATTGGCTGAAGCGACATCGAGGGCGGGACTCGGGAGAAGACATGGCTGACCCAAGAAAGGTAAGTGCTGGGGGGGGGCAGAAATCTGGCAGTTTTTAAGGAGGCAAACTGGTGACAATTGATGGCACAGTGGCTGTGTTTGATGGCATGGCACAGTGGCTGCGTTTGATGGCATGGCACAGTGGCTGCGTTTGATGGCATGGCACAGTGGCGACAATTGATGGCACAGTGGCGACAATTGATGGCACAGTGGCGACAATTGATGGGCACAGTAATGATAATTGATGGGCACAGTAATGATAATTGATGGGCACAGTAATGATAATTGATGGGCACAGTAATGATAATTGATGGCACAGTGGTGACAATTGATGGCACAGTGGCTGTGTTTGATGGCATGGCACAGTGGCTGCGTTTGATGGCATGGCACAGTGGCTGCGTTTGATGGCATGGCACAGTGGTGACAATTGATGGCACAGCGGCGACAATTAACGGGCACAGTGGCGATAATTGATGGCACAGTGGTGACAATTGATGGCATGGCACAGTGGCTGCGTTTGATGGCATGGCACAATGGCTGCGTTTGATGGCATGGCACAGTGGCTGCGTTTGGCATGGCACAGTGGCTGCGTTTGATGGCACAGTGGCGACAATTGATGGCACAGTGGCGACAATTGATGGCACAGTGGCTGCGTTTGATGGCACAGTGGCTGCGTTTGATGGCACAGTGGCGACAATTGATGGCACAGTTGATGGCAGTTTTCCTGTGGGAAAAAGTCCGATGGAGCATACACACGGTCGGGATTCCCGACAAAAAGCTCTCATCGCAGTTTTCTGACGGGAAAATCGGTCGCGTGTACGGGGCATAAGTCTCAGCATCAGCAGGCAGCCGCCACTCCATTCGCACATTGGGGGTTATTTACTAAAGGAAAATCCACTTTGCACTACAAGTGTAAAGTGCACATGAAATTGCACTAAAAGTGCATTTGGAAGTGCAGTCGCTGTAGATCTATAGGTGGATATGCAAGGAAATAAAAAACAGCATTTTAGCTAGCACATGATTGGATGATAAAATCAGCATAGCTTCCCCTCATTTCAGATCTACCCCTCAGATTTACAGCGACTGCACTTCCAGTGGCAATTTCAAGTGCACTTTGCACTTGTAGTGCAAAGTGGATTTGCCTTTTTGTAAATCACCCCCATAGTGTCAGTGGCGGAGGTGCCTATGTTCCGACTCCCGAATGAATGGAAGCAAACAAACAATCATTGATGGGCACTTGGAGGCTCCATTGATGGGCGCTGGTGAGGCTGCATTTGATAAGCGCTTCATTAAAAATGGGGGGTATACATGGGCAGGGTAAAGGGGGTGGAGCCAAGGGGGGTGGCAAAATGAGATTTCACCTAGGGTGTCAAAAATCCTTGCACCAGTCCTGCAGCTTCAACTCTTCTGGGAAGGCCGTCCACAAGGTTTAGGAGTGTGTCTATGGGAATGTCTGACCATTCTTCCAGAAGAGCATTTGTGAGGTCAGGCGCTGATGTTGGATGAAAAGGCCTGGCTCACAGTCTCCACTCTAATTCATCCCAAAGGTGTTCTATTGGGTTGAGGTCAGGACTCTGTGCAGGCCAGTCAAGTTCCTCCACCCCAAACTCGCTCATCAGTGTCTTTATTGCAGGCCCAATACTTTTGGTAATATAGGCCCAGATTCTCGTAGATGGGCGTAAAACTGCGGCGGCGTAACGTATGTCATTAACGTTACGCCGCCGCAAGTTTTACAGGCAAGTGCTTTATTCACAAAGAAGTTGGGCCAGATTCACAAAGATATACGACGGCGGATCTCCTGATACGCCGTCGTATCTCTGAGTCCAGCCGGTCGGATCTATGCGACTGATTCATAAGAATCAGTTCCGCATAGATCTCCCTTAGATCCGACTGGTGTAAGTGACTTACACCGTCGGATCTTAGGCTGCGATCTCCCGCCGGCCGCTAGGTGTCGCCTCGGTCTTTTACGCGTCGGATATGCAAATGAGGAGAACCGCCGATTCAGAAACGAACGCCCGCCGCTTTTTTTTTACGTCGTTTGCGTTCGGCTTTTTCCGGCGGATAGCTACCCCTGCTATATGAGGGGTAGCTAATGTTAAGTATGGCCGTCGTTCCCGCGCCGAGTTTCAAATTTTTACGTCGTTTGCGTAAGTCGATCTGGAATACGGATGGCCGCAATTGACGTTGCCGCCGAAAACAATGACGTCCTAGCGACGTCATTTGGAGCATGCGCACTGGGAAATTTCGCCGGTGGCGCATGCGTAGTTAAATCGGTGCGGGAACGCGCCTGATTTAAATTGTACACTCCCCCTAGCCGCGGAATTTCAATTCCCCTGGGGGAGTTACGATCCGACGGTGCAATTTTCGAGGTAAGTGCTTTGTGAATACAGCACTAGCCTCGCTAAATTGCACCGGCGGATCGTAAATCACATAGATTACGCGGATCTAAAGATCCGCTAATCTATGTGAATCTAGCCCCTTACCTGTAAAGTTGCGGCGGCGTAGCGTAAATCCCCCGGCGCAAGCCCGCCTAATTCAAATGAGCCGGGTAGGGGGCGTAGAGCATTTAAATTAGGCATGTTCCCGCGCCGAACGTACTGCGCATGCGCCGTCCCTAAAATTTCCCGACGTGCATTGCGCTAAATGACGTCGCATTCACGGACGACTTACGCAAACGACGTCAATTTTTAAATTTCGACGCGGGAACGACGGCCATACTTAACATTGGTTGCCCCTCATATAGCAGGGGCAACTTTACGCGTCGCAAATCTAACGTAAACGTCGTAACTTCACTGCGTCAACCGCGCGTACGTTCGGGAATTCGCGTATTTTGCTAATTTGCATACTCGACTGGGAAAACGACGGAGGCGACACCTAGCGGCGAAAAAAAAAATGCATTTAAGATCCGGCAGCGTAAGAGATCTACGCCTGTCGGATCTAATGGATATCTATGTGGAACTGATTCTAAGAATCAGTCGCATAGATACGACGGCTCAGATTAGGACTTACGACGGCGTACATTGCGTTGCGCCGTCGTAAGCCCTTTGAGAATCTGGGCCATAGTGTAACACCAAATTTCTGTATTTTAGGAGGTCAATGAATTCTGAAGGATCTCAGAAGCATCTCTAACTGATGCCATTGACACAAGCCCGAAGCTTGTCCACCCCGGTCCTCCAACGTCCTGACCAGTCCCTCTTCTGCACCACCACTGGAGAACTGAGCGACATGCACAGCGGCTCCCCTGGCTCTGGAGACTTTCTATGGTTCAAGTGACCAGGGAAAAGTGTAACACGGTCCCCGCTCGGTTCCTATAAATTATGTTGTAGAATAAGTACGAACACGCAGAGAATTCTCCCGGCATAAATTATCTAAAGCTTCCTGAGAAGGTGCTGGGTAAGGGATAGCGCAGATCTCCGGCCTACCAGCTGCCGGCGGTTCCGATTACAGCTCCTCTCCCGCCGTCTCATCAACGTTTCATGACCTGCGTGGTGTCCGCTTTCCTTTCTCCACTCCCCGGCACGAGCCGCGTGTGCTGCAGAGACGAGCGGGGATAGATCGGAGAGATTGGCTGATACTTAAATGTGAGCAGACAAAAGATTTTATTTTTTAACCAGTTCATTTTTGGTAATAGCATTACTCAAACCCCCAGAAAGTTATTATATTTTCTGAAAGCAGAGGCCCTGAAGAATAAAAACATGGTAGTTGCACATTTTTATGTCCCATGATCAGGGCTTTTTTTCTCAGAGAGAAGGTACAAGAACCCCCCCCCCCCTTCGAGTCACCCCTTGACTACGCCCCCTACCCACCTCCGAGCACTGTTCCTTGAGTCCAACCCTTACCCACCCCCGAGCACCGTTCCTTGAGTCCAACCCTTACCCACCTCCAAGCACCGTTCCTTGAGTCCAACCCTCACCCACCCTCGAGCACCGTTCCTTGAGTCCAACCCTTACCCACCCCCGAGCACTGTTCCTTGAGTCCATCCCTTACCCACCCCCGAGCACCGTTCCTTGAGTCCAACCCTTACCCACCCCCGAGCACCGTTCCTTGAGTCCAACCCTTACCCACCTCCGAGCACCGTTCCTTGAGTCCAACCCTTACCCACCTCCGAGCACCGTTCCTTGAGTCCAACCCTTACCCACCCCCGAGCACCGTTCCTTGAGTCCAACCCTTCCCCACCCCGAGCACCGTTCTTTGAGTCCAACCCTTACCCACCTCCGAGCACCGTTCCTTGAGTCCAACCCTTACCCACCTCCGAGCCCTGTTCCTTGAGTCCAACCCTTACCCACCTCCGAGCACTGTTCCTTGAGTCCAACCCTTACCCACCCCTGAGCACTGTTCCTTGAGTCCAACCCTTACCCACCACCGAGCACCGTTCCTTGAGTCCAACCCTTACCCACCCCTGGAAGGGGTTAAGTATGTTCCCTGGGTGTGTTCTAACTGTAGGGGGGGGGTGGGACTGACTTGAGGAAATGACTGATCGCTGTTCATACATTGTATGAACAGACGGTGAGGCATTTCTCCCCCTGACAGGACCGGGAGATGTTCTCGCTCTGTAACGAGCGATCGCGGGTGCCAGGTGGTGATCGCGCCCGCCGGGCACGCGCGTCGGCGTGAATGGCGAGATGACATATACCTACGTATCTTCAGCCCTCTTCCTTCCAGGGGCGCGGACTCCTGCTCTGTGACTGGCGCACGGGAGCCGCCAGTCACGGCATTACCCCATCTAGAAACGGCGCAGCGTGCCCTTTCAGAAGTGCGCATGCGCTGAATACATCGACGCATGCACAGAAGACATCGCCGTACGGGGAATTGTAAATATCTCCTAAACCATGTAGGAGATATTTCGAGCACCTACAGTGGACCTTCCGCTTTAAGTACTCCTCGCCCTATTATTATTATTATTATACAGGTTTTTTATAGCGCCAACAGTTTGCACAGCGCTTACAATGTAATTTTTTTTTGGGGGGGGGTTCTTTGTTTTGAAGGGGACTTCCTGTCCCACTTCCTCTTTCCACCTAGAAGGCCACCCAGGCGACTCCTCCTCTCCCCCTAGGCTGCCCCTCCCTCTAGGCCAGGGGTCTTCAAACTACGGCCCTCCAGTTGTTCAGAAACTACAATTGCCATCATGACTGGTCATGTCTGTGAATGTCAGAGTTTTACAATGCCTCATGCATACCTCCCAACTTTCTGAAATGGGAATGAGGGACACCTATCAGCAAAAGTATGCAGGCATAGGACACACCCCCTTGCCACGCCCCCTTAAAGGAGAATTGTACAAAAAAATAAGATTGGTTAAACCAACAAGTGCTTTTTTTACCACTACCATTCCTTTATATTGGCTTTTGGAATTTACAAATGCAGCAATTTAGAAATCAGATGAAAGGTTTAGCGCTGGGAAACACTTTTTGATAGCTAAAAAGTGCATTTTATATACATCTATATAGATCAGACCAAAATGAGGGACAAATGAGGAGAATGGGGGACAGAGGGACATTGCTTCAAATCAGGGACAGTCCCTCGAAATCAGGGACAGTTGGGAGGTATGCTCATGGGATGTGTATTTCCGCAACAGCTGGAGGGCCGTAGTTTGAAGATCTCTCCCTCTAGGCGTTCTCCTGGGACACGCGACAGGTCCCAGAAGATCGCCTATCCACTCCAAAAGCGCAGCGCGACTCACGCATGCGCAGTGCGTGCCCAGCCGTGAAGCCACAAGCTGTAACGGCCGGGTACCCACAGTTCCAAAGGAGGCTGGCAATGCCATATTGTGCTGCAGACAGTGCCACCCATGCCGCCATTACCATATTGTGCTGCAGACAGTGCCACCCATGCCATCATCACCATATTGTGCTGCAGACAGTGCCACCCATGTCTCCATTACCATATTGTGCTGCAGACAGTGCCACTCATGCCGCCAATACCATATTGTGCTGCAGACAGTGCCACCCATGCCGCCATTACCATATTGTGCTGCAGACAGTGCCACCCATGCCGCCAATACCATATTGTGCTGCAGACAGTGCCACCCATGCCGCCATTACCATATTGTGCTGCAGACAGTGCCACCCATGCCGCCAATACCATATTGTGCTGAAGACAGTGCCACCCATGCCGCCAATACCATATTGTGCTGAAGACAGTGCCACCCATGCCGCCAATGCCATATTGTGCTGCAGACAGTGCCACCCATGCCGCCAATACCATATTGTGCTGCAGACAGTGCCACCCATGCCACCAATGCCATATTGTGCTGCAGACAGTGCCACCCATGCCGCCAATACCATATTGTGCTGCAGACAGTGCCACCCATGCCGCCAATACCATATTGTGCTGCAGACAGTGCCACCCATGCCGCCATTACCATATTGTGCTGCAGACAGTGCCACCCATGCCGCCATTACCATATTGTGCTGCAGACAGTGCCACCCATGCCGCCATTACCATATTGTGCTGCAGACGGTGCCACCCATGCTGTCATCACCATATTGTGCTGCAGACAGTGCCACCCATGCCGCCAATGGATAATCAAACTTATAACTGGCTGGAGAAAAATAAATATCACTTGTAGAAAAACCCACACTTTGTTTCAAGGTGGGGTCTGATGAGGGACCACGGTGGCGCTGAAGGAGGGACCAGGGGCGGGACCAGCGGTGGAGCTGAAGGGGGCCCCTTCAGGTAGGCTGTACAGGGCCCCATGATTTCTATCAGCGGCCTTGAAGGCAGGCAAAGGGCCACATCCGGTCCTCGAGTCAGAGTTTGGAGACCACAACCCTAGTCCATCTTGGGAGCGAGTAAGAGAGGGTGGGTAGGTTCCTACATACAGTGGGGCCATGGAGAACAAACGTAGTCACCCGCTAACAGGAAGTCGTCTCACAGCAGCCAAAAAAAAGGAATTTGGAGATTTGGAGGAGGCCGAGAGCAATAAAGCAGAATGTGTAGAACTCTGGCATGTTTGTTTTTGAGGAGCTTCAACACACAAATATTTGACACAAATAACTTGAGGCTCCTTTCACGTGGGTGGTCTGATCGGGTCCACCTGTCGGTTTTTCAGGCAGACCTGATTAGAAGTTCCGTGGAAGTCTATAGCAGGCGAATGTAAATGGGCGTGCACCCATATACATTTAATTACAGTAAAACCTTGGAGAATAATTTGTTCCGGAAACATGCTTGTAATCCAAAGCACTTGTATATCAAAGCACATTTCCCCATAAGAAATAATGAAAACTCAGATGATTCGTTCCACAACCATTTATTCACAAGTCCTTCCGTTTATAGTCCATATAAAAAGATTATGGCAATGTGATAGGTTGTGTGACCATAAAATGTCCATCCACAAATGGAAGCTTCCACAAGGGGATTAGAAGCAAAATCCAGCAGGAGCTACAGAGAGGAGAGGCGCCTCTAAGGCCCCGTACACACGACCGAACATGTCCGCTGAAACTGGTCCGCTAACCAGTTTCAGCGGACATGTTCGGTCGCCTGTACGTCCGACCGGACAATTTTCCGGTGGATCGGACATGTTTCCAGCGGACAAATGTTTCTTAGCATGCTAAGAAACATGTCCGCTGGAACCCTGTCCGTCGGACATGTTCGGTCATCTGTACAGACTCACCGGACATGTCCGATCGGCCGAAAGCCCTCGCATGCGTCGAAGTGATTCGACGCATGCGTGGAAGCATTGACCTTCCAGGGCCGCGCACGTCGCCGCGTCATCGTCGCGGCCACGTCACCGCGTATCGTGTCCGCGCGGATTTCTGTCTGATGGTGTGTACAACCATCAGACAGAAATCTCCGGGCGGACATGTCCGCTGAAAACGGTCCGGCGGACCGTTTTCAGCGGACAGTCCGTCCGTGTGTACGAGGCCTAAGTGTAGCAAAACGTTGCTAAATGTTGTACCTTCATTAAATGTAACCATATTGCTACACTTAGGCCCCGTACACACGACCGAACATGTCCGATGAAACTGGTCAGCGGACCAGTTTCATCGGACATGTTCGGTCGTGTGTACGGCCTAGCGGACAGGTTTCCTGGCCTAGCGGACAGGTTTCCAGCGGACAAAAGTTTCTTGGCATGCTAAGAAACTTGTCCGCTGGAAACCTGTCCGTCGGAGATGTCCGATGGTTAGTACGACTCATAGGACATGTCCGCTGGTTATGACGTATAACCAGCGGCCCGAAATCCCGCGCATGCGTCGAATTGATTCGACGCATGCGTGGAAGCATTGAACTTCCGTCGGTGTCTTCTACGTCACCGCGTTCTCTGTCCGCGGGGATTTTGGTCTGATGGTGTGTACACACATCAGACCAAAAGCTCCCAGCAGACATGTCCGATGAAAACGGTCCACGGACCGTTTTCATCGGACATGTCTCCTCGTGTGTACAAGGCCTTAGAGGCGCCTCTCTTCTCTTTTACACTCAGCTGTGACATGACGCTACTCTTATATCAAGACATCGCTTGTATATCAAGTCAAGAATTATAAAAAAATGTTTGCTTGTCTTGATAAACGCTCTCAAACCAAGTTACTCTCAAACCAAGGTTTTAATGTATATGTATTTTACTGTATATGGCATGGCAGTCGCTACCTGCGACAGGGGCGGACTGACAACTCATGGGGCCCCCAGGCAATAGATTATGGGCCCACACAGTATACACACACAGTATACATACACAGTATAAACACACAGACACACAATATACATACAGTATACACACACAGTATACATAAACATAGAATACACATACACACACTGAAAAGGTACTTTAGAGGCAGGGCAGCTACAATCTTGGGATTTTTTAAAAACAATGGCCCGGATTCAGATACATTGGAGTATCTATTGGCGGGGCGTAACGTATCTCAGATACGTTGCGCCACCGTAAATTAGGGTGCAAGTTCCGTATTCAGAAAGAACTTGCGCCCTTAGTTACGGCGGCGTAACGTATGAGGTCCGGCGTAAGCCCGCCTAATTCAAATGGGGATGATGTGGGCGTGTTTTATTTAAATGAATGGTGACCCCGCGTATTTTACGTTTTTTATGAACGGCGCATGCGCCGTTCGTGAAAGAATCCCAGTGTGCATGCTCGAAATTACGCCGCAAATCGTCATTGCTTTAGACGTGAACGTAACTTACGTACAGCCCTATTCGCGAACGATTTACGCAAACGGTGTAAAATTTTCAAAACTCGACGCGGGAACGACGTCCATACTTAACATAGGATACCCCTCATATAGCAGGGGTAACTTTACGCCGGAAAAAGCCTAACGTAAACGACGTAAAAAAATGCGCCGGGCGGACGTACATTTCTGAATCGGCGTATCTACCTAATTTGCATATTCAACGCGGAAATCTACGGAAGCGCCACCTAGCGGCCAGCGGAAATATGCAGCCTAAGATACGACAGTGTAAGAGCCTTACGCCAGCCGTATCTTAGTAAAATTCTGGCGTATCTTGCTTTCTGAATACAGAAAGAAGATACGCCGGCGCTTCGTAGCACTTACGCGGCGTATCAATAGATACGCCGGCGTAAAGGCTATTTGAATCCGGGCCACTGATTTTTACAGACTGGTTTTACTGAGGGTGGCAACCCTGATGGGGCCCCCTAGTGGCATGGGGCCCTCAGGCAGTGCCTGAATAGTCAGTCCGCCCCTGATCTGAGAGCAACAAAAATTAAACCGTAGACAGAAATTTACCAATCCAACATAGAACATGTTCTGATGTGTTTGGTTCTTTAATGCCCTGTACAAACGATCAGAAAATCCGACAGCAAAAGTCCGATGTGAGCTTTTGAACAGAAATTCCGACCGTGTGTGCGATCCATCGACTTTTGCTTTCGGAATTTCCACCAACAAAAGATTAAGAGCTGGTTCTCAAATTCGCCTGTACCAATTCCGACACGCAAAATTCCGACGCTCGGAAGCATTGAACTTCATTTCTCTCGGCTCGTTCGTAGTGTTGTACGTCACCGCGTTCTTGACGGTCGAAAGTTCAGAGAGCTTTTGTGTGACCGTGTGTATGCAAGCCAAGCTTGAGCGGAATTCCGACAGAAAATCCGATCGTGTGTACGCAGCATTAGAATTTTCTTGGATGCATGGACAAACAAAGAGCTAAGAGGGAGTAGAGGGACAGAGGCAGAGAGATAGGAGGGGGACAAGAGGTACTATAATGGAGCACAGCAGAGGGATAGGGGGGGGGGGGTAGAGGAGGGATTGGAGGGGGGGCAGTAGTGGACTGGAAGAGGCAGTTTAGGGGTAGGAGGGGGGCAGCCCACCATTATGTCACAGCTGAGGCCAGCTGTTCCTCGGCCTCTTCTGATCCTGACACCCAGGTAGACAAGGTCAAGTGCCAGCTGAATATCCACCCTCAGGGTGACCTCCAGCACGTGCCAGACGCAGGGGGTCACACCAGCTGATGTGCCTGGGGGCTGAGCTGACACTTAACCCTTCCTAGCTGAGAATGTGCAGCAAAGGATCCAGCAGGACACAGACAGACGGAAGAACAATGGTAGAATCTAACAAATGTGTGCGCATTGTCTGAAAGGTATACATATACAGTGTGCACTATGGTTATGTCCCTGTAGGGGTCCTAATCAATTCATTTAGAACATTTAAAAAAATCTATATATATTTAAGTAAATCATTTAAGTTTTCCATTTCCATACAGAAAAAAGAGAACCTGTTCACTTGCTCTCCCCAAGAGAGGGACATGTGGACCAGTCTCTGTCTTCCCACTTCTTCTCTATCCTCTCTGTTCTCTCTCTGTCCTCTCTATTCTCTCTCTGTTCTCTCTCTGTCCTCTCTATTCTCTCTCTGTCGTCCCTATCCCATCTTTGTCCTTCCTGCTCTATTCGTGTCCACTCTGTTCTTCTCTTATCTCCTTGCTTCTTCTCTCTCCATTTCTGTCCCCCTCATTGCTTCATCTCTGTCTTCTTTGCTCCATCTCTGTCCCTTCTTTGTTCTCTCTGTTCCTTATCTGTTCTCTCTGTCCTCTTTGCTCCTTTTCGTCAAGCTCCCTGCTCCTTCTCTGCCCTCCCTGCTCTCTCTCTCTCTCTCTGCCCACTCTGTCCTCTCTGCTCCTTCTGCCCTCCTTGCTATATCTCTCTGTACTCTCTGCTCCTTCTCTGTCCTCTCTGCTCTCTCTGTCCTCTGCCCTCCCTGCTATC
Organism: Rana temporaria; assembly: GCF_905171775.1. Taxonomy (NCBI): domain Eukaryota; kingdom Metazoa; phylum Chordata; class Amphibia; order Anura; family Ranidae; genus Rana; species Rana temporaria. The sequence continues at coordinate 467,846,812 of NC_053492.1, read as the reverse complement.
TCTCTCTATGTCCTCTCGGCTCCTTCTCTGTCCTCCCTCCTCTATTTCTGTCCTCTTCGTTCTTTTTTCCTGCTTCTTCTCTGTCCTCCTTTTCCATCTCTATCCTCTCTGCTCCTTTTCTGTCCTCCCTTCCCATCTCTATCCTCCCTGCTCCTTCTCTAACCTCCCTTCCCCTTCTCTGTCCTCTCTTCCCACCTCTACCCTCCCTGCTCCTTCTCTGTCCTCCCTTCCCATCTCTATCCCCCCTGCTCTTTCTCTGTCCTCCCTTCCCATCTCTATCCTCCCTGCTCCTTCTCTGTCCTCCCTTCCCATCTCTATCCTCCCTGCTCCTTCTCTGTCCTCCCTTCCCATCTCTATCCTCCCTGCTCCTTCTCTGTCCTCCTTTTCCATCTCTATCCTCTCTGCTCCTTTTCTGTCCTCCCTTCCCATCTCTATCCCCCCTGCTCTTTCTCTGTCCTCCCTTCCCATCTCTATCCTCCCTGCTCCTTCTCTGTCCTCCCTTCCCATCTCTATCCTCCCTGCTCCTTCTCTGTCCTCCCTTCCCATCTCTATCCTCCCTGCTCCTTCTCTGTCCTCCATTCCCATATCTATCCTCTCTGCTCCTTTTCTGTCCTTCTTGCTCGTTCTCTTTCCTCCCTTCCCATCTCTATCCTCCCTTCCCATCTCTATCCTCCCTTCCCATCTCTATCCTCTCTGCTCCTTTTCTATCTTCCCTGCTCCTTTTCTATCCTCCCTGCTCCTTTTCTATCCTCCCTACTCCTTCTCTATTCTCCCTTCCCATCTCTATCCTCCCTGCTCCTTTTCTATCCTCCCTACTCCTTCTCTGTCCTCCCTTCCATCTCTATTCTCCCTGCTCCTTCCCTGTCCTCCCTTCTCATCTCTGTCCTCCCTTCCCATCTCTAGCCTCCCTGCTCCTTCTCTGTCCTCCCTTCCCATCTCTACCCTCTCTGCGCCTTCTCTGTCCTCCCTGCTCCTTCTCTGTCCTCCCATCCCATCTATAGCCTCCCTGTGCCTTCTCTGTCCTCCCTGCTCTTTCTCTGTCCTCCCTGCTCCTTCTCTGTCCTCCCTGCTCCTTCTCTGTCCTCCCTGCTCTTTCTCTGTCCTCCCTTCCCAACTCTAGCATCCCGTCCCATCTCTATCCTCCCTGTGCCTTCTCTGTCCCCCCTTGCAATCTCTACCCTCCCTGTGCCTTTTTTGTCCCCCCTTCCCATCTCTACCTTCCCTGCTCCTTTTCTGTTCTCCCTTCCCATCTCTAGCCTCCCTGCTTCTTCTCTGTCCTCCCTTCCCATCTCTAGCTTCCCTGTTCCTTCTCTGTCTTTCCTTCCCTGTCCTCCCTGCTCTTTCTCTATCCTCCCACCCCATCTCTCCCCTCCCTGCTCTTTCTCTGTCCTCCCTGCTCTTTCTCTGTCCTCCCTGCTCCTTCTCTGTCCTCCCTGCTCTTTCTCTGTCCTCTCTGCTCTTTCTCTGTCCTCCCTGCTCTTTCTCTGTCCTTCATGCTCTTTCTCTGTCCTCCCTGCTCCTTCTCTGTCCTCCCTGCTCTTTCTCTGTCATCCCTGCTCTTTCTCTGTCATCCCTGCTCCTTCTCTGTCCTCCCTGCTCTTTCTCTGTCCTCTCTGCTCTTTCTCTGTCCTCCCTGCTCTTTCTCTGTCCTTCATGCTCTTTCTCTGTCCTCCCTGCTCTTTCTCTGTCATCCCTGCTCTTTCTCTGTCATCCCTGCTCCTTCTCTGTCCTCCCTGCTCCTTCTCTGTCCTCCCTGCTCCTTCTCTGTACTCCCTGCTCTTTCTCTGTACTCCCTGCTCCTTCTCTATCCTCCCTTCCCATCTCCACCCTCCCTGCTCTTTCTCTGTCCTCCCTTCCCATCTCCCTGCTCTTTCTCTGTCCTCCCTGCTCTTTCTCTGTCCTCCCTGCTCTTTCTCTGTCCTCTTTGCTCTTTCTCTGTCCTCCCTGCTCTTTCTCTGTCCTCTTTGCTCTTTCTCTGTCCTCTCTGCTCTTTCTCTGTCCTCTCTGCTCTTTCTCTGTCCTCCCTGCTTCTTCTCTGTCCTCCCTGCTCCTTCTCTGTCCTCCCTTCCCATCTCTACCCTCCCTGCTCCTTCTCTATCCTCCCTTCCCACCTCCACCCTCCCTGCTCTTTCTCTATCCTCCCTTCCCATCTCTACCCTCCCTGCTCTTTCTCTGTCCTCCCTTCCCTTCTCTGTCCTCCCTGCTCCTTCTCTATCCTCCCTTCCCATCTCTACTCTCCCTGCTCTTTCTCTGTCCTCCCTTCCTATCTCCCTGCTCCTCTGGTAGGCAGTTAACTGTCTGAACTACTCTAATGAGCCCCAATGTGGCATTCATTTGTCACCCTTCTTTCACAAGTGAGCAGTTTCCATTCCCAGGATAGTTAGAGACGAGTTAAAGGGAATTCTAGAGCTCGCAGCGGGTGACCCTATAACCCCCCTTCTGGTAACACTTTTCCAAAACAAGGTTGGCACCTTCCCATCTCTAGCTTCCCTTTTCCTTCTCTGTCTTTCCTTCCCTGTCCTCCCTGTTCTTTCTCTATCCTCCCACCCCATCTCTCCCCTCCCTGCTCTTTCTCTGTCCTCCCTGCTCTTTCTCTGTCCTCCCTGCTCCTTCTCTGTCCTCCCTGCTCCTTCTCTATCCTCCCTGCTCCTTCTCTGTCCTCCCTGCTCTTTCTCTGTCCTCCCTTCTCTTTCTCTGTCCTCCCTGCTCTTTCTCTGTCCTCCCTGCTCTTTCTCTGTGCTCCCTTCCCATCTCTACCCTCCCTTCCCATCTCTACCCTCCCTGCTCTTTCTCTGTCCTCCCTGCTCTTTCTCTGTCCTCCCTGCTCTTTCTCTGTTCTCCCTGCTCTTTCTCTGTTCTCCCTGCTCTTTCTCTGTTCTCCCTGCTCTTTCTCTGTCCTCCCTGCTCTTTCTCTGTCCTCCCTGCTCTTTCTATGTCCTCCCTGCTCTTTCTCTGTCCTCCCTGCTCTTTCTCTGTCCTCCCTTCCATTCTCTGTCCTCCCTTCCATTCTCTGTCCTCCCTGCTCTTTCTCTGTCCTCCCTTCCATTCTCTGTCCTCCCTTCCCTTCTCTGTCCTCCCTGCTCCTTCTCTGTCCTCCCTGCTCTTTCTCTGTCCTCCCTGCTCCTTCTCTATCCTCCCTTCCCATCTCCACCCTCCCTGCTCTTTCTCTGTCCTCCCTTCCCATCTCCCTGCTCCTCTGGTAGGCAGTTAACTGTCTGAACTACTCTAATGAGCCCCCACGTGGCATTCATTTGTCACCCTTTCTGTCACAAGTGAGCAGTTTCCATTCCCAGCATAGTTAGAGACGAGTTAAAGGGAATTCTAGAGCTCGCAGCGGGTGACCCTATAACCCCCCCTTCTGGTAACACTTTTCCAAAACAAGGTTGGCACCAAAAAAAAAAAAAAAAATGTCCGCCCCATCTTTAATATGATAGAGTCGCAGCAGTAGACTCAGTATTATGTGGCCTCTCATGTCACCCTTGACCTATCTATTTACTCTTTCCCCTGGGGGATTCCAGAAATCACGAGGATTAGAGCAGCCGCAATGGTGGGGGGGGGACGTTAATTCTGGATCAGGGCGCTGCATCCCACCATTTTCCTGCAAGCTCTGCGGCCAGTTATTCCTGAGAAATCCTGGGCATGTGGAGAATGAGGCACTAGCCAAACACAGGCGCACGCCACCCTCCTCCCCACACACACACGCACTCTCTGATCTCCTGTCAAATATAGGGAACAATAGATAGATCCTGTTACACTGGGCTGGGGGTGAGCGGGGGGGGGGGGGGGGGCGCTCATGTACTTTGAGATGGATATTGTGGGATGAGCATGGGAGAGAGCCTGCTGGGAGGGGGGGGGAGAAGGCTTAAACATTTGTTTCCATATGTTAAGAAGACCACCCTTGGATGACAATGGCCTTCTAGCCTGGACGCATTTTTTTTTTTTGGGGGGGTTCATTTGGCCCCATGTGACACTGTTCTTATGTAGCGGCCTCTCTTCGCCTTTTTCGTTCTTTGCTTGGGGGATTAAAGGGAAGGTGTGTGTGTGTGTCAGTACAAGTGTACGCCTGCACCGAGATTCCTGTTATCAGGACTGACTGCTCCCTCTGCTCACCTTTCTTCCAGGTACCTTCCCCACCAGGGGGCCAAAACCTGGCACAGGGACCCCCGCTCCTGCTGCCGGATCCCGCCGACTACTGGGTCACACTGGATTAAAATAGACCAAGTGGATTACAAAGTTGTTTGGGAAGTCTGGATGGAAAACACAGGGACTTCTTTTCTGGATAGAAAACGCCGGATAAGCTATTGATGTACGCCGACATCTAAGGTTAGTGTTCCCCCCCTGTATTATAATAGTCTGGGGTCAGATCTCTCTGTATTATAATAGTCTGGGGTGAGATCTCTCTGTATTATAATAGTCTGGGGTCAGATCTCTCTGTATTATAATAGTCTGGGGTCAGATCTCCCTGTATTATAATAGTCTGGGGTCAGATCTCTCTGTATTATAATAGTGTGGGGTGAGATCTCTCTGTATTATAATAGTCTGGGGTGAGATCTCTCTGTATTATAATAGTATACGGTCAGATCTCTCTGTATTATAATAGTATAAGGTCAGATCTCTGTATTATAATAGTCTGGGGTGAGATCTCTCTGTATTATAATAGTCTGGGGTCAGATCTCTCTGTATTATAATAGTCTGGGGTCAGATCTCCCTGTATTATAATAGTCTGGGGTCAGATCTCTCTGTATTATAATAGTCTGGGGTCAGATCTCCCTGTATTATAATAGTATAAGGTCAGATCTCTCTGTATTATAATAGTCTGGGGTCAGATCTCCCTGTATTATAATAGTTCTAAGGTCAGATCTCCCTGTATTATAATAGTCTGGGGTCAGATCTCTCTGTATTATAATAGTCTGGGGTCAGATCACCCGGTTTTATAATAGTATAAGGTCAGATCTCTCTGTATTATAATAGTATAAGGTCAGATATCTCTGTATTATAATAGTATAAGGTCAGATCTCTCTGTATTATAATAGTATAAGGTCAGATATCTCTGTATTATAATAGTCTGGGGTCAGATCACCCGGTTTTATAATAGTATAAGGTCAGATCTCCCTGTATTATAATAGTTCTAAGGTCAGATCTCCCTGTATTATAATGGTATGAGGTCTGGTCTTTCTGTATTATAATAATCTGGGGTCAGATCTCCCTGTATTATAACAGTATAAGGTCAAATCTCTTTGTGTCTTAATAGTATGGGGTCACATCTTCTTTATTTATTATATTAGTATGATGTCTAGTCCCTCTGTATTATAATAGTCTGGGGTCAGATCTCTCTGTATTATATTAGTATGATGTCTGTTCTCTCTGTAATATTATAGTCTGGAGTCAGATCTCTCCGTGTTGCAATAGCATGAGGTCTGATCGCTCTGCATTTTCATAGCCCGGGGTCACATTTTTTTTATTATAATTCTCTGGCGTCAGATCGCTCTGTTTTAAAAAAAAAAAAAAAAGTCTGGGATCACATCTCTGTATATTATAATATTTGGGGGTCAGATCTCTCTGTATTATAACAGTCTGGGGTCAGATCTCTCTGTATTATAATAGTCTGGGGTCAGATCTCCCTGTATTATAATAGTCTGGGGTCAGATCTATCTGTATTATAATAGTCTGGGGTCAGATCTCCCTGTATTATAATAGTCTGGGGTCAGATCTCTCTGTATTATAATAGTCTGGGGTCAGATCTCTCTGTATTATAATAGTCTGGGGTCAGTTCCTTCTGTATTATAATAGTCTGGGGTCAGATCTCCCTGTATTATAATAGTCTGGGGTCAGATCTCTCTGTATTATAATAGTCTGGGGTCAGATCTCCCTGTATTATAATAGTCTGGGGTCAGATCTCTCTGTATTATACTAGTCTGGGGTCAGATCTTTCTCGATTATAATGGTCTCTGGTTAGATTCCTCTGTATTGTAATAGTATTGGGTCAGATCTCTCTGTATTATAATAGTCTGGGGTCAGATCTCTCTGTATTACAGTCTGGGGTCAGATCTCTCTGTATTACAGTCTGGGGTCAGATCTCTCTGTATTATAACAGTCTGAAGTCAGAACCCTCTGTATTATAACAGTCTGGGGTCAGATCTCTCTGTATTATAACAGTCTAGGGTCAGGTCTCTCTGTATTATAACAGTCTGAAGTCAGAACCCTCCGCATTATAATAGTCTGGGGTCAGATCCCTGTATATTACATTAGACCGGGGTCAGATCCCTCTGTATTCTATTTCCCATCTAGGGAACCCTGTATATTACACAGTGGATAATCTGCCATGGTAAATTCTCTGCTCATACAGGTTCGGGATCTTGTGGATCCCCTGGCTGTGGCGAGTTCTCTGGATTTTGGGAATCGGGAATGATGGCAGACAGAAATTTCAGAGATTTTGTTCCAGATTCAGAATTCTGGAGGTGAAGAGGGATCTTTGTTCTATAAATTCGGGATCCAGGAGGTTTCTGGGGCCGGGGGCCCCTCCGCTCTGCTGGGGGCCACATGTGACTGTCACTGGATTCCTAATACACAGGACTCAGAGGAATTTGGCCAGCTGCCGGATAGAGAAGCCCCTGCTTGTCTGGATTAGACTAGAGACGAAATCATAAAGAGGAAGTAAAGGTAATTTCCTGCCTGAACATTCAGAAAGCCCCCCCACCTGTCTTTGTATATATACCATCATCTATATACAGGCACCTGTATGCCAGGAGAGCCCCCCACCCCACCTGTGTGTACTGTATATATACCAATATCTTATATACAGGCACCTCTATACCAGAATGCCCCCACCACACCTCAAAAAAGTACAAATACCTTCCTCCAATATACAGGGCATCCAACCTCCTTCTAATATACAGGTACCCTTCTCTACATCGTTCTGTCCTTATTTCTCCCCTCTGTCTTCCCTATTTCTATTGCCCCTCTATCACTATCTCCCCTGTGTCTCTCTCCCTATCCACCCTGTGTGTCTCTCTCCCTATCTCCCCTGTGTCTCTCTCCCTATCCCCCCTGTATCTCTCCCCCTATCTCCCCTGTGTCTCTCTCCCTATCCCCCCTGTGTCTCTCTCCCTATCTCCCCTGTGTCTCTCTCCCTATCTCCCCTGTGTCTCTCTCACTATCTCTTCTGTGTCTTTCTCCCTATCTCTTCTGTGTCTCTCTTGCTATCTCCCCTGTGTCTCTCTCCCTATCTCCCCTGTGTCTCTCTCCCTATCTCCCCTGTGTCTCTCTCCCTATCTCCCCTGTGTCTCTCTCCCTACCCCCCCTGTGTCTCTCTCCCTATCCCCCCTGTGTCTCACTCTCCATATCTCCCCTGTGTCTCTCTCCCTATCTCTCCTGTGTCTCTCTCCCTATCTCTTCTGTGTCTCTCTCCCTATCTCCCCTGTGTCTCTCTCCCTATCTCCCCTGTGTCTCTCTCCCTATCTCCCCTGTGTCTCTCTCCCTATCTCCCCTGTGTCTCTCTCCCTATCTCCCCTGTGTCTCTCTCCCTATCCCCCTGTGTCTCTATCCCTATCCCTCCTGTGTCTCTATCCCTATCCCCCCTGTGTCTCTCTCCCTATCACTCTTATGTCTCTCTCCCTATCTCCCCTGTGTCTCTCTCCCCATCTCCCCTGTGTCTCTCTCCCTATCTCCCCTGTGTCTCTCTCCCTATCTCCCCTGTGTCTCTCTCCCTATCTCCCCTGTGTCTCTCTCCCTATCTCCCCTGTGTCTCTCTCCCTATCTCCCCTGTGTCTCTCTCCCTATCCCCCCTGTGTCTCACTCTCCATATCTCCCCTGTGTCTCTCTCCCTATCTCCCCTGTGTCTCTCTCCCTATCTCTCCTGTGTCTCTCTCCCTATCTCCCCTGTGTCTCTCTCCCCATCCCCCTGTGTCTCTATCCCTATCCCTCCTGTGTCTCTATCCCTATCCCCCCTGTGTCTCTCTCCCTATCACTCTTATGTCTCTCTCCCTATCCCCCCTGTGTCTCTCTCCCTATCTCCCCTGTGTCTCTCTCCCTATCTCCCCTGTGTCTCTCTCCCTATCTCCCCTGTGTCTCTCTCCCTATCTCCCCTGTGTCTCTCTCCCTATCTCCCCTGTGTCTCTCTCCCTATCTCCCCTGTGTCTCGCTCCCTATCCCCCCTGTGTCTCACTCTCCATATCTCCCCTGTGTCTCTCTCCCTATCTCCCCTGTGTCTCTCTCCCTATCTCTCCTGTGTCTCTCTCCCTATCTCTCCTGTGTCTCTCTCTCTATCTCCCCTGTGTCTCTCTCCCTATCCCCCTGTGTCTTTATCCCTATCCCCCCTGTGTCTCTATCCCTATCCCCCCTGTGTCTCTCTCCCTATCACTCTTATGTCTCTCTCCCTATCCCCCCTGTGTCTCTCTCCCTATCCCCCCTGTGTCTCTCTCCCTATCCCCCCTGTGTCTCTCTCCCTATCTCCCCTGTGTCTCTCTTCCTATTTCTCCTGTGTCTCTCTCGCTATCTCCCCTGTGTCTCTCTCCCTATCCCCCCTGTGTCTCTCTCCCTATCCCCCCTGTGTCTCTCTCCCTATCCCCCCTGTGTCTCTCTCCCTATCCCCCCTGTGTCTCTCTCCCTATCCCCCCTGTGTCTCTCTCCCTATCCCCCCTGTGTCTCTCTCCCTATCCCCCCTGTGTCCCTCTCCCTATCCCCCCTGTGTCTCTCTCCCTATCCCCCCTGTGTCTCCCTATCTCCCCTGTGTCTCTCTCCCTATCTCCCCTGTGTCTCTCTCGCTATCTCCCCTGTGTCTCTCTTCCTATCCCCCCTGTGTCTCTCTCCCTATCTCCCCTGTGTCTCTCTCCCTATCTCCCCTGTGTCTCTTTCCCTATCTCTTCTTTGTCTCTCTCGCTATCTCCCCTGTGTCTCTCTCCCTATCTCTCCTGTGTGTCTCTCCCTATCTCCCCTGTGTCTCTCTCTCTCTCTCTATCCCCCCTGTGTCTCTCATTCTATTCCCCCTGTTTCTCTCTTTCTATTCCCCCAGTGTCTCTCTCCCTATCTCTCCTGTGTCTCTCTTTCTATTCCCCCTGTGTCTCTCTTTTCATTCCCCCTGTGTCTCTCTCCCTATCTCTCCTGTGTCTCTCTTTCTATTCCCCCTGTGTCTCTCTCGCTATCTCCCCTGTGTCTCTCTCGCTATCTCCCCTGTGTCTCTCTCGCTATCTCCCCTGTGTCTCTCTCGCTATCTCCCCTGTGTCTCTCTCCCTATCCCCCCTGTGTCTCTCTCCCTATCCCCCCTGTGTCTCTCTCCCTATCCCCCCTGTGTCTCTCTCCCTATCCCCCCTGTGTCTCTCTCGCTATCTCCCCTGTGTCTCTCTCGCTATCTCCCCTGTGTCTCTCTCGCTATCTCCCCTGTGTCTCTCTCGCTATCTCCCCTGTCTCTCTCCCTATCCCCCCCCGTGTCTCTCCCCCCCCCCAAGTGTCTCTCTCTCTATCTCCCCTGTGTCTCTTTCTTTTTATATTTTCCCTCTGTCTCCCTTTCTATCTCCCCTCTGTCTCTCTACCTCTGTTTCCCTATCCCGCCTTCTATTTCTTCTCTGTCTCTGTGCTCCCATTTGTCTGCTTTTCTCTATCTCCCTCTTCCTATCTCTCTATTTCACCCCCCCACCTCTCACCTCTCTGTCTCTCCCCAGTGTCCGCCTCTTTTCTCCCTATGTCTCTGTTTATATCCCTTACTTCTTCTCTGTCTCTCCTCTGTCTCTCTGTCTTGCCTGTCTCCTCTTATTTCCCTCTCTATCCCCCCTTAATCTTCCGCTCTGTCTTTCTCTCTCTCTTTCTTTCTCAATCTATTTCCCTTCTGTCATTCCTCTCCTAGCTCCTATCTGTCTCCCTTCCTTTATCTCCTCTGTCTATCCCCCTTGTCTCTTTTTATGCCCTCTGTTTTTCCTTCTCTATCCCCCCTCTCTCTCTCTCTTTCCCTTGTCTGTCTCTTTCTCCCCTGTGCCTCTCTTTCTATCTCTCCCCAGCTTATCTTGCTCTCTCTGCCCCCCTCTAATTCTCTTGTCTCTCTCTGTCTTTCTCACAATATATCCACTCTGTCTCTTCTCTTTCTTCCTTCTATCTCTCCCCCCCCCCCCCTGTTTCCCTATCTATCTCCCTCTCAATTTCTTCTCTGTCTCGCTTTGTCTCCCCTTGTCTCCTTTTCTATCTTCTGTCTTTCTCTATATAATGCTCTACTGTCTCCTCTTATATCTCCTCTTTCTCCCTTTATCACTCCTTTGAATTCTTCCCTATCTCCCCCTTGTCTCCCTTTACCCTTCTTCTGTCCCCCTTATCTCCCTCCTGTCTCTATATCTCTCCTTCCTCTTCTTCTCTATCTCACTTTATATCTTCCTCCTTCTTCTTCTCTATCTCACTTTATATCTTCCTCCTTCTTCTCTATCTCCTCCTTATATCTCCTGTTTTTTTATCTCCCATCTCTCTCTCCTGACTCTATACCTTCTGTCTGTCCCACCCAATCTTCCTATTGTCTTTTTTTCTGTAGCTCTGTACCTTCTCTCTCCCTATCTCCTCTCTGTCTCCTCTCTCTCTCTCTCTCTCTCTCTCTCTCTCTCTATCTCCTCTCTGTCTCCTCTCTCTCTCTCTATCTCTCCCTCTATCTCCCATCTGTTTGTATATCCTCTCCATTTTTTTCTCTTTTCTATTATCTCTCTTTCTTTCTATTTGTCTCTGCCCCACTCTCTGTCTACCCCCTGTCCCTTTATTTGTCGTCTCTCTCTCTCTCCTTTCCTATCTCCCACCTGTCTCTGTTTCCCTTTTTGTATCTCTCCTCTATCTCCCCTCTGTCTCTCTCTATCTCTCTCCCTGTCTCTCCCCTTTTGTCTCTCTCCATCTTTATCTCTCCCTGTATCTCCCCTTTGTCTCTCTCCTTTTTTATCTCCCCTCTGTCTTTGCCATTTTTGTGTCTCTCCGTCTTTATCTCCCCCCTCTCTCTCCCCTTTTTGTATCTCTCTTTATTTATTTCCCCTCTGTCTCTCCCCCTTTGTCTCTTTCCTTCTTTATCTCCCCTCTGTCTCTCTCCTCTATCTCTCTCCCTGTCTCTCCCCTTTTGTCTCTCTCCTTCTCTATCTTCCCTCTGTATCTCTGCTTGTCTCCCCTCTGTGTTTCCCCTTTTGTCCCTCTCCTTCTCTATGTCCCCTCTGTCTCTCCACTTTTGTCTCTCTTCTTCTTCCTCTCCTCTCTGTTTCTCCTTTGTCTCTCTCCCTGTCTCTCTCCTTTTTTACCCCACCTCTGTCTCTCTCCATGTCTCCTCTGCCTCTCCCCTTTTGTCTCTCTCCTTCTCTATGTCCCCTCTATCTCTCTCCTCTGTCTCTGTCCTTCTTTATTTCCCCTCTGTCTCTCCTCTATCTCTCCACTTCTGTCTCTCTCATTATCTATCTCCCCTCTGTCTCTCTCCTTGTCTCTCCTCTGTTTTTCCAGTTTTCTGTCCCTCCTCAGTCTCTCTCACTGACTCTCCTCTGTCTCTCTCACCGACTCTCCTCTGTCTCTCTCACTGACTCTCCTCTGTCTCTCTCCCTGTCTCTCCTCTGTCTCTCTCACCGACTCTCCTCTGTCTCTCTCACCGACTCTCCTCTGTCTTTCACTGACTCTCCTTTGTCTTTCACTGACTCTCCTCTGTCTCTCTCACTGACTCTCCTCTGTCTCTCTCCCTGTCTCTCCTCTGTCTCTCTCACCGACTCTCCTCTGTCTCTCTCACCGACTCTCCTCTGTCTTTCACTGACTCTCCTTTGTCTTTCACTGACTCTCCTCTGTCTCTCTCACTGACTCTCCTCTGTCTCTCTCACTGACTCTCCTCTGTCTCTCGTACTGACTCTCCTCTGTCTCTCGTACTGACTCTCCTCTGTCTCTCGTACTGACTCTCCTCTGTCTCTCTTACTGACTCTCCTCTGTCTCTCTTACTGACTCTCCTCTGTCTCTCTCACTGACTCTCCTCTGTCTCTCTCACTGACTCTCCTCTGTCTCTCTCACTGACTCTCCTCTGTCTCTCTCACTGACTCTCCTCTGTCTCTCTCACCGACTCTCCTCTGTCTCTCTCACCGACTCTCCTCTGTCTCTCTCACCGACTCTCCTCTGTCTCTCTCACCGACTCTCCTCTGTCTCTCTCACCGACTCTCCTCTGTCTCTCTCACCGACTCTCCTCTGTCTCTCTCACCGACTCTCCTCTGTCTCTCTCACCGACTTTCCTCTGTCTCTCTCACTGACTTTCCTCTGTCTCTCTCACTGACTCTCCTCTGTCTCTCTCACTGACTCTCCTCTGTCTCTCTCACCGACTCTCCTCTGTCTCTCTCACCGACTCTCCTCTGTCTCTCTCACCGACTCTCCTCTGTCTCTCTCACCGACTCTCCTCTGTCTCTCTCACCGACTCTCCTCTGTCTCTCTCACCGACTCTCCTCTGTCTCTCTCACCGACTTTCCTCTGTCTCTCTCACTGACTCTCCTCTGTCTCTCTCACTGACTCTCCTCTGTCTCTCTTACTGACTCTCCTGTCTTTCTCACTGACACTCCTCTGTCTTACTGACTCTCCTCTGTCTCTCTCACTGACTCTCCTCTGTCTTTCACTGACTCTCCTCTGTCTCTTCACTGACTCTCCTCTGTCTCTTCACTGACTCTCCTCTGTTTCTCTCACTGACTCTCCTCTGTCTCTCTCACTGACACTCTTCTGTCTCTCTCCGTCTCTCTCACTGACTCTCCTCTGTTTCTCTTACTGACTCTCCTCTGTCTTTCACTGACTCTCCTCTGTCTTTCACTGACTCTCCTCTGTCTTTCACTGACTCTCCTCTGTCTTTCACTGACTCTCCTCTGTCTCTCTCACTGACTCTCCTCTGTCTCTCTCACTGACTCTCCTCTGTCTCTCTCACTGACTCTCCTCTGTCTCTCTCACTGACTCTCCTCTGTCTCTCTCACTGACTCTCCTCTGTCTCTCTCACTGACTCTCCTCTGTCTCTCTCACTGACTCTCCTCTGTCTCTCTCACTGACTCTCCTCTGTCTCTCTCACTGACTCTCCTCTGTTTCCCTCACTGACTCTCCTCTGTCTTTCACTGACTCTCCTCTGTCTTTCACTGACTCTCCTCTGTTTCTCTCACTGACTCTCCTCTGTCTTTCACTGACTCTCCTCTGTCTCTCTCACTGACTCTCCTCTGTCTCTCTCACTGACTCTCCTCTGTCTCTCTCACTGACTCTCCTCTGTCTCTCTCACTGACTCTCCTCTGTCTCTCTCACTGACTCTCCTCTGTCTCTCTCACTGACTCTCCTCTGTCTCTCTCACTGACTCTCCTCTGTCTCTCTCACTGACTCTCCTCTGTCTCTCTCACTGACTCTCCTCTGTCTCTCTTACTGACTCTCCTCTGTCTCTCTTACTGACTCTCCTCTGTTTCTCTTACTGACTCTCCTCTGTCTCTCTCACTGACTCTCCTCTGTCTTTCACTGACTCTCCTCTGTCTTTCACTGACTCTCCTCTGTCTCTCTTACTGACTCTCCTCTGTCTCTCTCACTGACTCTCCTCTGTCTTTCACTGACTCTCCTCTGTTTCTCTCACTGACTCTCCTCTGTCTCTCTCACTGACTCTCCTCTGTCTTTCACTGACTCTCCTCTGTCTCTCTTACTGACTCTCCTCTGTTTCTCTCACTGACTCTCCTCTGTCTCTCTCACTGACTCTCCTCTGTCTCTCTCACTGACTCTCCTCTGTCTCTCTCACTGACTCTCCTCTGTCTCTCTCACTGACTCTCCTCTGTCTCTCTTACTGACTCTCCTCTGTTTCTCTCACCGACTCTCCTCTGTCTCTCTCACTGACTCTCCTCTGTCTCTCTCACTGACTCTCCTCTGTCTCTCTCACTGACTCTCCTTTGTCTCTCTCACTGACTCTCCTCTGTCTTTCACCGACTCTCCTCTGTCTCTCTCACCGACTCTCCTCTGTCTCTCTCACTGACTCTCCTCTGTCTCTCTCACTGACTCTCCTCTGTCTCTCTCACTGACTCTCCCCTGTTTCTTTCACTGACTCTCCTCTGTTTCCCTCACTGACTCTCCTCTGTCTTTCACTGACTCTCCTCTGTCTCTCCTTATGTACCCCCTCGGCAGGGCCCATGTTATTGTATATGATAAATCAGAATTTATGAGAAGGTAGGAACAGGTACCCCAACTGAATACCACAGAAGATATTTATAGGCCCAATGTGTATTTTAGTAGGTAGTAATCCAGTTATTATTATTATACAGGATTTATATGGCGCCAACAGTTTGCGCAGCGCTTTACAACATCAGGGAAGACAGTACAGTCACAATACAATACAGGAGGGATCAGAGAGCCCTGCTCGTTGCAGGTGTCCCCCCTAAGGACGGCATCCCTTGTGACCGCACGTCTCATACATGGTGACCCCCGGCCATGCTTCCCTCCATTCATGGCTCTCCCCATTTATGAGGTTGTCGGTGAGTCTCCTTCCTCCCCACTGGCGTCTGTGTGCTGTGTCCCCACATAATAGGCCTCCTCTTCTGTCATCATATAATGGTCAGTTAGCATCTGCTGTCAGCAGTCACAGACAGACGTCAGCTTCTGTCCTCCCCGGGGAACTGACCTGAGCTGAGATAATGTGTCATTACAATGTCCAGGTATGTGTGTGAGGGAATCCCACTGCGAGCCGGATGGGAATCCCAAACAACGTTCTCACAGCGCCTGCTGACAGACGAGATGAAGAGAACACATTCATATTTGTCCTTCCTCAATCTGCCAAACTATGAGCCAAAATCTGTCCTCCCTCCGTGCAACAATGTCAGCCGGGAAGAGAAGACGATTATATTGGTCCTTTTCCTCCGATATCCCAGATACTGCACACTTACCTGTCCTGACCTCTTCATACTACACACCTATAGATGTATTAATATACACACACCTGACCTGTCCCCTTCATCCTGTATATTCACCTATATATACACCTGACCTACCCCCTTCATACTGTACACCTGTATATTTACCTATATATACACCTGACCTGCCCCACTCATCCTCTACACCTATATATACACCTGACCTGCCCCCTTCATACTGTACACCTGTATATTCACCTATATATACACACCTGACCTGCCCCCTTCATCCTGTACACCTGTATATTTACATATATATACACCTGACCTACCTCCTTCATACTGTACACCTGTATATTTACTTATATATACACCTGACCTGTCCCATTCATCCTGTACACCTGTATATTCACCTATATATACACCTGACCTACCCTATTCGTCCTGTACACCTGTATATTCACCTATATATACACCTGACCTGCCCCCTTCATCCTGTACACCTGTATATTCACCTATATATACACCTGACCTGCCCCCTTCATACTGTACACCTGTATATTTACTTATATATACACCTGACCTGTCCCATTCATCCTGTACACCTGTATATTCACCTATATATACACCTGACCTGCCCCCTTCATCCTGTACACCTGTATATTCACCTATATATACACCTGACCTGCCCCCTTCATACTGTACACCTGTATATTCACCTATACATACACCTGACCTGCCCCCTTCATACTGTACACCTGTATATTCACCTATATATACACCTGACCTACCCCATTCATCCTGTACACCTGTATATTTACATATATATATATATATATATATATATATATATATATATATATATATATATATATATATATATATACACCTGACCTACCCCCTTCATACTGTACACCTGTATATTCACCTATATATACACCTGACCTACCCTATTCATCCTGTACACCTGTATATTTACCTATATATACACCTGACCTGTCCCCTTCATACTGTACACCTGTATATTCACCTATATATACACCCGACCTGCCCCCTTCATACTGTATATTCACCTATATATACACCTGACCTGCCCCCTTCATACTGTACACCTGTATATTCACCTATATATACACCTGACCTGTCCCATTCATCCTGTACACCTGTATATTCACCTATATATACACCTGACCTGCCCCCTTCATACTGTACACCTGTATATTCACCTATATATACACCTGACCTGCCCCCTTCATACTGTACACCTGTATATTCACCTATATATACACCTGACCTTCCCCTTCATCCTGTACACCTGTATATTCACCTATATATACACCTGACCTACCCCATTTATCCTGTACACCTGTATATTTACATATATATATATATATATATATATATACACCTGACCCCTTCATCCTGTACACCTGTATATTCACCTATATATACACCTGACCTGCCCCCTTCATACTGTACACCTGTATATTCACCTATATATACACCTGACCTACCCCCTTCGTACTGTACACCTGTATTATTTACCTATATATACACCTGACCAGTCCCATTCATCCTGTACACCTGTATATTTACCTATATATACACACCTGACCCGCCCCTTCATACTGTACACCTGTATATTCACCTATATATACACACCTGACCTACCCTATTCATCCTGTACACCTGTATATTTACCTATATATACACCCTGCAGAATTTCTAGCATGCACTGTCCCCTTTGCAAAGCTGAGACCTGCCAGTGTCATGGATTGTTCTCAATCATCGTCTGGGAAGACCAGGTGATGTCAATCTCAAAGGTTTTAAATGCCCAGACTCATCTGACCCTCCCCCAACAATCAGCACCATGGGTTCTTCTAAGCAGTTGTCTAGAAAACTGAAAGTGAAAATAGTTGACGCTCACAAAGCTGGAGAAGCTATAAGAAGATAGCAAAGCTTTTTCAGATGTCAATATCCTCTGTTCGGAATGTAATTAAGAAATGGCAGTCATCAGGAACAGTGGAAGTTAAAGCAAGATCTGGAAGACCAAGAAAAATATCAGACAGAACAGCTCGCAGGATTGTGAGAAAAGCAATTCAAAACCCACGTTTGACGGCACAATCCCTCCAGAAAGATCCCAGGACACCATCCGTCGTCTCATTAGGGGCATGCCCTGATGTTGTCAGGCATGCATACAAGCACTTGGGGGCCATACAAACTACTGAGGAGCATTTTGAGTTGCTGCAATGAAATTTCAGCAAAATGGACGAGCTTGCTGCATAATTTTTTCACTTTGATTTTCGGGGTGTCTTTGAATTCAGCCCTCTGTAGGTGGATAATTTTCATTTCCATCAAACGATGTGCCATCCTTTCATTCCTAACACATTACCCCGTCCATACCAGTATAGATCCCAACACATTACCCAGTCCATATCAGTATAGATCCCAACACATTACCCAGTCCATACCAGTATAGATCCCAACACATTACCCAGTCCATACCAGTATAGATCCCAACACATTACCCAGTCCATACCAGTATAGATCCCAACACATTACCCAGTCCATACCAGTATAGATCCCAACACATTACCCAGTCGATACCAGTATAGATCCCGACACATTACCCAGTTAATACCAGTAAAGATCCCAACACATTACCCAGTCCATACCAGTATAAATCCCAACACATTACCCAGTCCATACCAGTATAGATCCCAACACATTACCCAGTCGATACCAGTATAGATCCCGACACATTACCCAGTTAATACCAGTAAAGATCCCAACACATTACCCAGTCCATACCAGTATAGATCCCAACACATTACCCAGTCCATATCAGTATAAATCCCAACACATTACCCAGTCCATATCAGTATAGATCCCAACACATTCCCAGTCCATACCAGTATAGATCCCAACACATTACCCAGTTCATGCCAGTATAGATCCCAACACATTACCCAGTCCATACCAGTATAGATCCCAACACATTACCCAGTCCATACCAGTATAGATCCCAACACATTACCCAGTCCATACCAGTATAGATCCCAACACATTACCCAGTCCATATCAGTATAGATCCCAACACATTACCCAGTCCATACCAGTATAGATCCCACCACATTACCCAGTCCATATCGGTATAGATCCCAACACATTACCCAGTCCATATCGGTATAGATCCCAACACATTACACAGTCCATATCAGTATAGATCCCAACACATTACCCAGTCCATACCAGTATAGATCCCAACACATTACCCAGTTCATACCAGTATAGATCCCAACATATTACCCAGTCCATATCAGTATAGATCCCAACACATTACCCAGTCCATATCAGTATAGATCCCAACACATTGCCCAGTCCATACCAGTATAGATCCCAACACATTACCCAGTCCATACCAGTATAGATCCCAACACATTACCCAGTCCATACTAGTATAGATCCCAACACATTACCCAGTCCATACCAGTATAGATCCCAACACATTACCCAGTTCATACCAGTATAGATCCCAACATATTACCCAGTCCATATCAGTATAGATCCCAACACATTACCCAGTTCATACCAGTATAGATCCCAACATATTACCCAGTCCATACCAGTATAGATATCCAGCATGAGATTTTTGCCCGTTGAGATCTGATATGTTTTCAAAGTGTTCCTTTAATTTTTTGAGCAGTGTGTATATATATATATATATATATATATATATATATATATACACACTTGACCTGCCCTCTCCATACTACACACCTATATATTTAAAGCGGTAGTTCACCCTCCTTCACCCCATTATTCCATTACTTTCGGCATCGTAGCGCGAGCTACGGTATGCCGGTTTTAAATTTTTAATCCCCGTACTCACTGTGCTATTGTTGATTGAAGAATCCGACTCCCGCGGGGAATGGGCGTGCCTATGGAGAGGGAGGATGATTGACGGCCGGCTCTGGCACGTCACGCTCCCCGAAGACAGCCGGAGTAGGTCTCGGCTATTCACAGCGCCTGCGCACAGGCTATGCGCAGGCGCCGTGAATAGCCAAGCCTATTTCGGCTATTTCCGGAGAAGCGTGACGTGCCAGGGCCGGCCGTCAATCACCTTCTCTCACCATAGGAACGCCCATTCCCCGGATTCTTCAATCAATCAACGATAGCACGGTGAGTACGGGCATAAAAAATGTAAGACCGGCATACCGTAGCTCGCGCTACGATGCCGAATTTAATTGTCTAATAAAAAAAAACTTTTTTTTTTTTTTAACAGGGCGAACCCCCGCTTTAACAAATATATAAACCTGACCTGGCCCCTCTATACTGTACACCTGAATATTTAATATTTACCTACTGTATACATACACCTGACCTCCCCGCTCCATACCATGTACTATATTTACCTTTATATCCAAGTGTACAGTATGGAGGGGGGGGGTCAGGTGTATATATTTTTAAATATACAGGTGAGCTCTCCCCACCATATTGCACATCTGTATATTTACCAGTATACACACCTGAACTTCCCTCTCCATACTGCACACATACAGTGGGCCAGATCCAGAGAGAATTAGATCCGCGCAGCGTATCAGAGATACGCTACGCCGCCGTACCTTACCTGGCGGAATTTCGAATCCTCAACGATTTCGCGCCGTAAGTTACGGCGGCGTAGTGTATTTCTGGCGGCGGAATTCAAATCGGCGATTAGGGGGCGGGTGTCATTTAAATGAAGCGCGTCCCCGCGCCGAATGAACTGCGCATGCGTCGTCCCGAAATTTCCCGCCGTGCATTGCGCTAAATGACGTCGCTAGGACGTCATTTTTTTAACTTGGACGTGAGTTACGTCCACCCCGATTCACGGACGACTTACGCAAGAAAAAAAAACAATTCAAATTTCGACGCGGGAACGACAGCCATAACATGGCAAGTCTATCTATACGCCGCAAAATGCCAGCTTTAACTATACGCCGGAAAAAGCCGACTAGAGACGACGTAAGAGAATGCGTCGGCCGCGCGTACGTTCGTGGATCGTCGGGAGTAGCTAATTTGCATAAACGACGCGGAAAACGACGAGAACGCCACCCAGCGGACGCCGAAGTATTGCATCTAAGATCCGAAGGCGCACAAAGCCGTACGCCTGTTGGATCGAACCCAGATGCCGTCGTATCTTTGGTTTGAGGATTCAAACTAAAGATACGACGCGGGTAATTTGAAAGTACGCCGGCGTATCAGTAGATACGCCGGCGTACTCGCTTTGTGGATCTGCCCCATGTATATTTACTGATAAATACACCTGACCTGCCCTCTTTATACTCTACATCTGAATATTTACATGATCACCCCCTCCATACTGGCCCCTTCATATTGAACTGTATATCTATATTTACTAAGTATACACCTGAACTGCTCCACCCGTATTGCACACCTATGTATCTGTATTTACTTTTATATACATCCTAACTTCCCCTCTATACTACACCTTCCTGTATCCATATTTATTATGTATACAGTACATTAGGGATCAACAATTATCGGAGCAGCCGATTATTAGGGCCGATATTCGCAAATTTTCAAATAATCGGTATCAGTCAGAAACTCACCGATATTACCGATATTGATCAGTGTGCAGTTTATAGGTATTTAGGCCATTTAATAAGTTATTATTTTTCAAGGACTTTATTTTTCCCAGTTGTTTACTTTTAACCACTTGCCGACTGTTGCACGCCGATATACGTCGGCACAATGGCAGCGGTGGGCAAATGGGCGTACAGGTACGTCCCCTATAAAAAGCCGCACGGCGTGCCTGACCGTGCCCGCGGGCCCCACGAACTCGATGTCCGCCGGCGGCCTATGATCATGTCACAGAGAGGCAGAACGGGGAGATGTAAACAAGGCATTTCCCTGTTCTGCCTAGTGACAGGACAGAGATCCACTGCTCCCTGTCATCGGGAGCAGTGATCACTGTCATGTTACTGGTAGCCCATCCCCCCCACAGTTAGAGTCACTCCCTAGGACACATTTAACCCCTTGATCCCCCCCTAGTGTTTAACCCCTGTTTCATTTACACAGTAATCAGTGCATTTTTATAGTTGTATATCGCTGTGTAAATGTCAATAGTCGCAAAATAGTGTCAAAAAGTCCAATCTGTCCGCCGCAATATCGCAGTCACGATAAAAATCACAGATTGCCGTCATTACTAGTAAAAAAAATGACTAATAAAAATGCCATGAGTGTTTTATGAGCGTTTTAATATCGCTCTTTTTTTTTTAAAATATTTTTATTGAGAGTAATGCCGCATACACACGATCATTTTTCGGCATTAAAAAAAAACGTAGTTTTTCAGCATGTCCAAAAAACAAAGTTTTTCCAACTTCATCATTAAAAACGACGTTGCCCACACACCATCGTTTTAAAAAAATGATAAACAAAGCGCGGTGACGTACAACACGTACGACGGCACTCTAAAGGGGAAGTTCTATTTGCCTTTGGGCTGATTTCGTGTTAGTAAAAGACGATTCGCGCTTTTCTGTCTGTTACAGCGTGATGAATGTGCTTACTCCATTATGAACGCTAGTTTTACCAGAACGAGCGCTCCCGTCTCATAACATGCTTCTGAGCATGCGCGGGTTTAAAACGTTGTTTTTGCCCACACGATCATTTTTTACAACCCAAAAAACTACAGGGTAGATTCAGGTAGGGAGCGCGTATTTGTTTGCGGGCGTAACGTATCCTATTTACGTTACGCCTCCGCAACTTTGACAGGCAAGTGCAGTATTCACAAAGCAAAGTTGCGACGGCGTATCGTAAATAGGCCGGCGTAAGCCCGCCTAATTCAAATGTGGAAGATGTGGGCGTGTTTTATGTAAATTTATTGTGACCCCACGTAAATGACGCTTTTTCCGAATGGCGCAGGCGCCGTCCGTGAAAGTATCCCAGTGCGCATGCTCCAAATTAACCCGCAAAAAGCCAATGCTTTCGACGTGAACGTAAATTACGCACAGCCCTATTCGCGAACGACTTACGCAAACAACGGAAAATTCAACGCTGGCCCGACGTCCATACTTAACATTGGCTGCGCCTCATATAGTTGGGGTAACTTTACGCCAGAAAAAGCCTTACGTAAACGGCGTATCTGTACTGCGACGGCCGGGCGTACGTTCGTGAATAGGCGTATCTAGCTGATTTACATATTCTAGGCGTAAATCAGCGTACATGCCCCTAGCGGCCAGCGTAAATATGCAGTTAAGATACGACGGTCTAAGAGACTTACGCCGGTCGTATCTTGGCAACATTTAAGTGTATCTCAGTTTGAGCATATGCTTAAAGTTGCGACGGCGCGGATTCGGACTTACGACGGCGTATCTACAGATACGCCCATCGTAAGTCTTTCTGAATCCTGGCCTACATTTTAAAAACCGACGTTAAAAAATGCAGCATGTTCGAATTTTTTGTTTGCCATTTTTTTTAGAAGCCGAAAAACGATGTGAAGCCCACACACGATCATTTTAAATGACGTTTTTAAAAACGTTGTTTTTTTTTTTCATGCCGAAAAATGATCGTGTGTACGCGGCATAAGAACAGAACACAAGAAAAGGATTACCAATTACATGAATATGAGAAAAAGTTCAAGTAAAACATATCTAGTCAAGGTGATGATAAAAAGGCAATCAACAGTCATAAGATTTATAACTGTATAGGTAGAAAACCTGGAAGCAGGGCTTTTTTTCAGGGGGAACTTGGGGGAACTCAGTTCCACCACCTCTGGCTCAGACCCTTTGGTGCCTGCTCACCACAATCACTTGTAAACACAGAAGTCTGGTTTCTGTGTTTACAAGTGAGAGCTCTGCACTCTCTATGTAATGCAATCCTGGTATTTAATGCCCCTTTAAGACCCTTCTACTGTTTGTGAAATCTGAACGGGTTCGTGGTTGAGTTCCTGCACCTATTTTCTGAGAAAAAAAGCTCTGCCTGGAAGTATAGCAACTCAGAGCCCTGAGATGCCACTTTATACAAAGCATAAAAGGCAATCCAAGAACCAGAGAGGAAAAGTGGGTCTGTGGATGGAGAGGAAAGGTGGGTCTGTGGATGAAGAGGAAAGGTAGGTCTGTGGATGGAGAGGAAAGGTGGGTCTGTGGATGGAGAGGAAAGGTGGGTTTGTGGATGGAGAGGAAAGGTGGGTCTGTGGATGGAGAGGAAAGGTAGGTCTGTGGATGGAGAGGAAAGGTGGGTCTGTGGATGGAGAGGAAAGGTGGGTCTGTGGATGGAGAGGAAAGGTAGGTCTGTGGATGGAGAGGAAAGGTGGGTCTGTTGATGGAGAGGAAAGGTGGGTCTGTGGATGGAGAGGAAAGGTGGGTCTGTGGATGGAGAGGAAAGGTGGGTCTGTGGATGGAGAGGAAAGGTGGGTCTGTGGATGGAGAGGAAAGGTGGGTCTGCGGATGGAGAGGAAAGGTGGGTCTGCGGATGGAGAGGAAAGGTGGGTCTGTGGATGGAGAGGAAAGGTGGGTCTGTGGATGGAGAGGAAAGGTGGGTCTGTTGATGGAGAGGAAAGGTGGGTTTGTGGATGTAGAGGAAAGGTGGGTCTGTGGATGGAGAGGAAAGGTGGGTCTGTGGATGGAGAGGAAAGGTGGGTCTGCGGATGGAGAGGAAAGGTGGGTCTGAGGATGGAGAGGAAAGGTGGGTTTGTGGATGGAGAGGAAAGGTGGGTCTGCGGATGGAGAGGAAAGGTGGGTCTGTGGATGGAGAGGAAAGGTGGGTCTGCGGATGGAGAGGAAAGGTGGGTCTGCGGATGGAGAGGAAAGGTGGGTCTGTGGATGGAGAGGAAAGGTGGGTCTGTGGATGGAGAGGAAAGGTGGGTCTGTGGATAGGAGAAGGACGGTAGATCTGTGGGTGGAAAAGGAAATGCCTGTCTATGGATAAAGAGAAATGGTGTGTGTCTGGATAGGGGAAGAAAGGTCTGTGAATAGGGGAGGAAAGGTAGGTCTGTAGAATGGGGGGGGGGGGGGAATGCAGTTCTGTGAAAGAGGGGGAAGGTGTTTATGAAGATGGGAAAGGAAAGACGGGTCTGTGGATAGAACAGGTTGATCTGTGAATGGGGAAGGAAATGTTGGCTTGGTAAACTACTACTATTTATCTGCCACCTGCAATGCAATGGCTCTGCCTGAGCACTTCTTGCCCCGTCTATAGTTTCTTTTTGGACCACTCTTTGCCGGTCAGTTCAGTACTTCAGTTATCTATCTACTCTACAGTATTTGCATATCAGCAGTCAGTAATGGGAGAATCTCCCAGCAAAACTCAATCCCCCTTGTGGGAACACTGGTAAGGACTGCAGTTCCAAAGACTGGGCACAGGGGCCCATGCTACAGTCTGGTGGGGCAGAGGATGTACACGGAATACATTGTTATCAAGGCCGACAACCGACTTGTGTCCATCCAATTCCTGGATGGACACAAGTCCATGCTCCTGCAGTTTTTTGGTCCAAAAGAGAATAAATAAACCCATTTTGAGGCAAATGTGGTACATTTTGCCTCAAAAAGCAAAAAGATTCTTTCCACATCCCAAAAGATATTTGGATTGATTTCGAGGCCTTAAATATAAGGAGGGTGTTTAGTTGCGAAGAATATCATTTAGTTATTTTCTTGCAATTTCTGTGTTGAGTTTGTTATTATACCTCATAGGGCAACTGATCTTATTCCATTATTCAGCTTAGCAGCACCAGTGTCACCTCTACAACTGATGTCTCCACAGGTGAAGATTGCACTCTTCTGCTCTGATGGACTCTCCTCTCTTCAGGATGAAGCCAACTTTTCTCCTCTACCCATAGACAGCTGGACGGCCAGCCGGCCCTTCCACTGTAGGCAGGTATGGGAATACATATTGAAGTGTGTGGATATAGTGACTGCAGTGTTGTGTATGTACAGTGTCTTTTGTGAAGTTTGTTTTGCAGTGTTGGGCAAAGTACTGATTGGTGTGTATTGCAGTGTGGCGCAGTACATTATGTGGTGTGGCACAATGTACCCTGCGGTGTGTTAAAGTGTGGCACAGTGTACCCTACAGTGTATGTTCCAATGTACCATGTTGCAGTGTACCGTACAGTGTGTGTGGCAGTGTTGCAGTTTACCATGTGATGTATTTTGCAGTGTATCTGTGGTGTGTGTTGAAGTGTTGCGCAGTTTACCATGTGGTGAATATTGCAGTGTACATGCGGTGTGTGTTGCACACCGCACGTGGTGTATGTTGCAGTGTTGCGCAGTGTACCGCACGGTGTGTGTTGCGCAGTTTACCATGTGGTGCATGGTGGAGTTTACCGTGCGGTGCATGTTGCAGTGTACGTGCCGTGCGTGTTGCACAGTTTACTATGTGGTGTATGTTGCAGTGTTGCACAGTGTACATGCGGTACGTGTTGCAGACTTTACCATGTGGTGCATGTTGCAGTGTACATGCGGTGTGTGTTGCGCAGTTTACCATGTGGTGCATGTTGCAGTGTACGTGCGGTCTGTGTTGCGCAGTTTACCATGTGGTGCATGTTGGAATGTACCGTGCGGTGTGTGTTGCGCAGTTTATGATGTAATGCATGTTGCAGTGTACCGTGCGGTGTGTGTTGTGCAGTTTACCATGGGGTGCATGTTGGAGTGTACCGTGTGGTGTGTTTTGCGCAGTTTACCATGGGGTGCATGTTGCAGTGTACCGTGCGGTGTGTGTTGCGCAGTTTACGATGTAATGCATGTTGCAGTGTACCGTGCGGTGTGTGTTGTGCAGTTTACCATGGGGTGCATGTTGCAGTGTACCGTGTGGTGTGTGTTGCGCAGTTTACCATGGGGTGCATGTTGCAGTGTACCGTGCAGTGTGTGTTGCGCAGTTTACCATGTGGTGCATGTTGCAGTGTACCGTGCGGTGTGTGTTGCGCAGTTTACCATGTGGTGCATGTTGGAGTGTACCGTGCGGTGTGTGTTGCGCAGTTTACGATGTAATGCATGTTGCAGTGTACCGTACGGTGTGTGTTGCACAGTTTACCATGTAATGCATGTTGGAATGTACCGTGCGGTGTGTTGCGCAGTTTACCATGTGGTGCATGTTGGAATGTACCATGCGGTGTGTGTTGCACAGTTTGTCATGTGGTGCATGTTGGAATGTACCGCGCGGTGTGTGTTGCGCAGTTTACGATGTAATGCATGTTGCAGTGTACCGTGCGGTGTGTGTTGTGCAGTTTACCATGGGGTGCATGTTGGAGTGTACCGTGCAGTGTGTGTTGCGCAGTTTACCATGTGGTGCATGTTGCAATGTACCGTGCGGTGTGTGTTGCGCAGTTTACCATGGGGTGCATGTTGCAGTGTACCGTGCGGTGTGTGTTGCGCAGTTTACCATGTGGTGCATGTTGGAGTGTACCGTGCGGTGTGTGTTGCGCAGTTTACCATGTAATGCATGTTGGAATGTACCGTACGGTGTGTGTTGCACAGTTTACCATGTAATGTATGTTGGAATGTACCGTGCGGTGTGTTGCGCAGTTTACCATGTAATGCATGTTGGAATGTACCGTGCGGTGTGTTGCGCAGTTTACCATGTGGTGCATGTTGGAATGTACCGTGCGGTGTGTTGCGCAGTTTACCATGTGGTGCATGTTGGAATGTACCGTGCGGTGTGTTGCGCAGTTTACCATGTAATGCATGTTGGAATGTACCGTGCGGTGTGTTGCGCAGTTTACCATGTAATGCATGTTGGAATGTACCGTGCGGTGTGTGTTGCGCAGTTTACCATGTGGTGCATGTTGGAGTGTACCGTGCGGTGTGTGTTGCACAGTTTACCATGTAATGCATGTTGGAATGTACCGTGCGGTGTGTTGCGCAGTTTACCATGTAATGCATGTTGGAATGTACCGTGCGGTGTGTTGCGCAGTTTACCATGTAATGCATGTTGGAATGTACCGTGCGGTGTGTTGCGCAGTTTACCATGTAATGCATGTTGGAATGTACCGTGCGGTGTGTGTTGCGCAGTTTACCATGTGGTGCATGTTGGAATGTACCATGCGGTGTGTGTTGCACAGTTTGTCATGTGGTGTATGTTGGAATGTACCACGCGGTGTGTGTTGCGCAGTTTACCATGTGGTGCATGTTGGAGTGTACCGTGCGGTGTGTGTTGCGCAGTTTACCATGCGGTGCATGTTGCAGTGTACCGTGCGGTGTGTGTTGTGCAGTTTACCACTGGGTGCATGTTGCAGTGTACCGTGTGGTGTGTGTGGCAGTAACATCACACTGTTGATCTTCCTATAGCCCCTGCAGTGCTGACAATGCTCGGCTGCTCTCCAGTCCTGCTCTCCGCCTTGTGTTGGGTCTTATTCACGTACTGGACATCTGTGAAAGGTGAGCCCTCTATGCATTCACTATTGTCACCCTTAGTGTGCCATCCTTAGGATTGGCACGGTTCACCCCACCATGATCACACAGTGCAGGATCCTGAATTCAGCACTGACCAATCACATGTGATAAGAGTACCAGACTAATCTTTGTGTTTTCCACAGCTGACGAGTGTGCGGAGCGCTGTGACCTGTACCACGGACACTGCGACGAGGAAGGAGTGTGCAGGTGAGGCCTTCTATTTATAAGATGACCCCATGAAATGGATAGTGCCCGCTCCCTTTGTACCATTGGAAAAGGGAGTAGCCGCTCCAGGTGGGAACCCAGATCAATATCCTCCGCTGCAGACAACTCAGGTGCGGGCAATGCACTTAGCAAAGCAGGAACAAAAATTGTCTCTGGACAGCCGCACTCTGAACAAATTGTAGCCTTTTATTAAAAGAAGGACAGCACTACAAGTCACAGCAAATTAAAATAAAACCCGACCACTGACGCGTTTCGCACTGAAACTAGTGCTTAGTCTAAGCCAGGACTGGGCAAACTACGGCCCGGCGGACCTTTTAATCCGGCCTGCGGAGTGCTAGCTACGGCATTGTAGCCGTAGCTACAATTGTAGTGGCTGGGCGAATGGGCAAATGACATTGTGGGCAGAATACGGATTGAACCATACGTGCAGGTGCAGGTAGGGAGTTGACGTCACGTCAGATGACGTCACCTGCCTTTCCGCGCGCCTGTGAGGAGCAATCCATGCGGCGTGGATGTGATCAGTTACTGGCCCTCCTAGGTGCAGGAAAAGTCCAGAGAAATTTCATAGTCATCGGGACTTTCCTTTGGATCTGAACTGATGGCGAGTGATGTTTGGTTGTTATGGTTTGCAATATATTGGTGCATTTTCTGCTAAAATTACATAAACCAGCTGATGATGTGAGAAACTAAAAAAGAGAAGATAAAATGGGCACAAAGCATGACAAGGGACAGACACCACAGAAAACAGAAAGGAGAAGTATAGAATAATACTTCTCCTTTCTGTGGTGTCTGTCCCTTGTCATGCTTTGTGCCCATTTTATCTTTTCTTTTTTAGTTTCTCACATCATCAGCTTGTTTATGTAATTTTAGCAGCAAAATCAAATGTTAGGTTTCTTCAAAGAGCTTTGGTTTGTAATATATGTATTGTACCGCTTTACCCTATTGCTGTGTGTGTGTATATGTATATATATATATATATATATATATATATATATATATATTTTTTTTTTTTACTTTTTAATACTGTACTGTATTAAACACTGTACTTATACTTATATATACATATTTTTTTCTATACTGTACCGCTGTACCCTATTGCTATGTGTATATATAAAGTACAGTATTAAAAAATATATATATTAGGGCTGTTACTGATTAAAATTTTTGTGTTCGATTAATCAATTTTTTTTTTAATCGATTAATCGACTAATTTCGATTTAATTATAATGCACATACAGATCCGACTACTTTTAGCTGATCTCCTTGCAGGCCGATTCCCAGTGCAGCTACCAACCACTGGAAGAATGGATAGCAGGATACAAAAAACACACAAAGGCAGCGCTCAATGGGAATAGCATTAAAACTTTTATAGTCTTCAAGTATAAATAAATATTGCACTGGAGATAAAATCGATGTAGCTACATAAACTGTAAAAATGGTGCGAGTAATACCAAACGGTACCAAAAGCAGTCATAAAAACATGTAGCTAAGTATGATACTGGTATAAAAATGTGTACAACGATACCACTGCTGAATCCAGATGAGGAGAGGTTAACATCAGTCCGTCGGCATGTAGATGTCCCGTGAAGGGAACGATCACAACTCCCAGTGGATGGCTGTAGAATTCCAGGTTGATAGAGGGAAGTGATAGAGGGAAGTGTAACAGCCCTTGCGTGTGGCAGATAGTGAGGTCCCGCCGGCATGCAGATATGAAGGCACAGCAAAGGAGCCCTTTAGATGGACACGGCAAGCCCCCGCCGGTGTCCGTGACGTCACCGGATCTCCGACGGAACTCCCTGAAGCCGGCGGAGAGTCGAGTACCAATCATAAGAATTTTGATCGATCAAAAAATGTAAAGATTAATCGATGAATTAATAGTTAATTTCCACAGCCCTAATATATATAGATATATATATCTATATATTAATTCACACACCGTCCATCTCCTCTTGGTCCGGCCCCTGGTCCAATATATGAACCCATTGCGGCCCTCGAGTCAAAAAGTTTGCCCACCCCTGGTCTAAGCACTAGTTTCAGCGCGAAACGTGTCAGTGGTCGGGTTTTATTTAGCTGTGACTTGTAGTGCTGTCCTTCTTTTAATAAAGGCTACAATTTGTTCAGTGTGCGGCTGTCCAGAGACAATTTTTGTTCCTGCTTCCCTTTGTACCCTTGCCATAGGAAGCTCTGGGCACTGCAGGCAGATTTTCTTGTGTATGGTGGATATTAGAGTCAGAGACTTCTCAGAATGTGACCCTGGAATAATCCTTTCTGACCTCTCTCTCAGGTGTGACCCTGGCTGGGACGGCACGTACTGTGAAGACTGTGTGAGGATGCCAGGCTGCGTTCATGGGGTGTGCCACCAACCTTGGCAGTGCATGTGTGAGAGCGGCTGGGCCGGCAATTTCTGTGACAGAGGTGAGCAGAGTTCATTTTCATGGATTTAAAAGCTGGGAATATACTCCGCAATCTAAAGAGGGCACTTTGTGTCTCCAAATCCCCATCCTGATGACTGAGTGTGAAGTGAAGGGTAATGTAATTGCTACAACATACAAAGACATTTTAGACCATTGTGCTCTTCCACCCCTGAGGTGGCAGTTTGGGGAATATCATATTTTTTGTTGCAGTATGACTGTGCCCCTGTGTACAAGGCCAGCCCCATTTAGACATAGATTGATGTGTAGGAACTGAACTGGCCTATAAAGAGCCTCAACCCCTACTGATCACCATTTTTTTTCAATTTACAACAAAACTAATTCACACAAATACATACCTACTAAACAACTAAAATTACATTTTGTAACGGTCAGGGGTTAACACCGTTTACGATCTTCCATTCCACCAATCACGAGAGCTTATCCGACAATCCACAATCCAGCAGACAGGACCCATTCCATTCCCCAGAAGGACAAGACACACAGCTCTGTCTCTGGTTCAAATGAATGAATGCTTTAATGGTAACTCAGCCTTGTTATATACAGTTACAAGCATGCTACAGTAATCACAGGGACAATGAAACTCTCCACCCAAAACATCACACAATGGGTGCTTAACGAGTTCCCCCCTCAATCCACATCCCAGGCAGACATTCTGGCACCGCATCTAGAGGAGTTAATTACTACAGCTGACAAGTCACATTCCACATCTATTATCAATAGTCTTTTCACACAAAACAGTGTCATTAGCATACACAATGAAATATCTTAGGAGCAGACCTAATTAACACAATGGACAACAGAATGCAATCACAGCTTTCATCACTACAGCCGGGTGGACTTAATTAGCATCTCAACAGTCTACCTTACACATTGAATGAATCACACTCTATTGACCTGTTGAGGTCAGAATAAACCATACATACAATACATGAATTATCATTACTGTCCCATCTCATGTAATCCGAGTTATCAGTTCTCAGTCATCCTATGCCCCTAATGAACATAGGATGACCCTAGACCCAAGAGTCATTGGTGAAGCTGGCACAGGAGTAGTACCCCATATCCTTCAAAAGTCTCTGGGTATCACGGGCCATTCCGTTACACATTTAAATTAGGGCAGGGGCGGATTGACCATTCCGGCACTGCACGAGAGTCCCATGCCCCTAGGGGGCCCCATTAGGGTTGCCAGCCTCAGTAAAACCAGGGACAGTATGTAAAAATCTGTGTTTTTTTAAAAATCCCAAGATTATAGCTGCCCCGTCTCTCCAGTACCTTTTCAGTGTATGTATTTGTATTCTGTGTGTGTATATTGTGTGTCTGTGTGTGTATACTGTATGTGTGTGTGTTTATACTGTGTGGCCCCATAATCTCCTATTGCCTGGGGACCCCCATAATCTCCTATTGCCCGGGGGCCCCCATGAGTTGTCAGTCCGCCCCCGAACTAGGGATGAGCCGAACACTCCCCGGTTCGCGGCACAACAGGCAAAAAGTTTGTTTGAACACACGAACACTGTTAAAGTCTATGGGACACGAACATGAAAAATCAAAAGTGCTAATTTTAAAGGTTAATATGCAAGTTATTGTCATAAAAAGTGTTTGGGGGCCCGGTTCCTGCCCCAGGGGACATGTATCGGTGCAAAAAAAGTTTTAAAAACAGTTGTTTTTTCGGGAGCAGTGACTTTAATAAGTGAAAGAATAAAAGTGAAATATTCCTTTAAATTTCATACCTAGGGGGGTGTCTATAGTATGCCTGTAAAGTAGCGCATTTTTCCCATGTTTATAACAGTCACTGCACAAAATGACATTTCTAAAGGAAGACATTTCTAAAGGAAAAAAAGTAATTTAAAACTACTCGCGGCTGTAATGAATTGTCGGGTCCCGGAAATACAGATAAAAGTAATTGAAAAATAAAAAAATGCGTAAGGGTCCCCCAAAATTCCATTACCAGGCCCTTCAGGTCTCATATTGATTTTAAGGGAAACCGTGCGCCAAAATAAAAAAAAAATGACGTGGGGTTCCCCCCAAAAATCCATACCAGACCCTTATCCGAGCACGCAACCTGGCAGGCCGCAGGAAAAGAGGGGGGGGACGAGAGTACGCCCCCCGCCCCTGAACCGTACCAGGCCACATGCCCTTAACATGGGGAGGATGGGAACAAGGGCCTCACCCCCACAGCCCTCTTTAAAAAAGGGGACCCCCAGATCCCGGCCCCCCCCTATGTAAAATTGGTAACAGGGTACATTGTAGCCTTACCATTTCACCAAAAAAATTTGTCAAAATGTTAAAAAAAACACACACATCAAGTTGGAACAAGTCCTTTAATAAAAATAAAAAAAAACTTCAGCGCTGTAATCCTTCTACAATCCCGGTCCCAGACCCACCGCTACGAACGATACCGCCCCCACCGGAGACTCCTGGCTGAATGACGCGCAAGCTGTTTGACAGCTCTTTTATAACCGACGTGACGTGTGACCCCATCCCCTCTGACGTGTCACGGGAAACCCCCATTGCGTCAGAGGGGGCGGGGTCACCTGTCCACGTCACGGTGGCCCCGTCCTCGGTTATAAAAAAGCTGTCAAATAGCTTGCACATCATTCGGCTGAGAGCCTCCGGTGGAGGCAGTATTGTTCGAAGCGGTGGGACCAGGATCGTAGAAGGATTGCAGCGCTGGAGTTTTTTTTTTTTTTATCAAAGGACTTGCCCCAACTTGGTGCTGTGTTTTTTTTTAAACATTTTTAAAACTTTTTTTGTGAAATGGTAGGGGTACCCCATATACTTAAATGCAGTGATTACTGTGTAAATGACACTGGCAGAGAAGGGGTTAAACACTAGGGGGCTAGGAAGGGGTTAAGCGTGTCCTAGGGAGTGATTCTAACTGTGGGGGGGATGGGCTACCACTGCTACTGCTCCCTGTCATCAGGAGCAGTGATCACTGTCATGTCACAAGGCAGTACAGGGAAATGCCTTGTTTACATAGGCATCTCCCCGTTCCGCCTCTCCGTGTCACGATCACGGGACACCGGTGGACGTCGAGTCCGTGAGGCCCCCCCGCGGGCACGCTCACGGGGTACGCGGCGGGTGTGCACGAGCCTGCTTGATGGCATATTGAAGGGGACGTATTCATTTGCCCATAGCTGCCATTCTGCCGAAGTACAGTATATGAAGTTATATGCGCCTATTTGTGTCATGGGGCTTAAGAATTTTCCCTGGTGTTCAGCTAGCATATTTATTTATTTTTAGTTTGTTCTAGGATTGCGCTGATTGTACTGTCTCTATATACTGTATACAGTACCTGGAAAACACTCTAGACTAGAGGTCGGTCCTGGATAGAAAATTGAGGGGTTATTCACGCTCCCCCTTCTTTACTTTCATCATCCCTTTATTTACCTTTTCCTGCTTACACCTAAGCCTTAGCTTTCTCATTACCCCATTTTTCCCCCTAATCTGTCAATACCTCCTAACCCCTCCTACACCCCCATCCCAACCGTCCACTGCCCTGCTGACACCGTCCACTGCCCTACTGACACCGTCCACTGCCCTACTGACACCGTCCACTGCCCTACTGACACCGTCCACTGCCCTACTGACACCGTCCTCTGCCCTACTGACACCTTCCACTGCCCTACTGACACCGTCCTCTGCCCTACTGACACCTTCCACTGCCCTACTGACACCTTCCACTGCCCTACTGACACCTTCCACTGCCCTACTGACACCGTCCACTGCCCTACTGACACCGTCCACTGCCCTACTGACACCGTCCACTGCCCTACTGACACCGTCCACTGCCCTACTGACACCGTCCACTGCCCTACTGACACCGTCCACTGCCCTACTGACACCGTCCACTGCCCTACTGACACCGTCCACTGCTCTACAGACACTGTCCACTGCCCTAATGACACAGTAGGGCAGTGGACTGACACCGTCCACTGCTCTACAGACACTGTCCACTGCCCTAATGACACCGTCCACTGCCCTACTGACACATCCACTGCCCTACTGACACCGTCCACTGCTCTACTGACACCATCCACTGCCCTACTGACACCATCCACTGCCCTACTGACACCGTCCACTGCTCTACTGACACCGTCCACTGCTCTACTGACACCGTCCACTGACCTACTGACACCAATCTCTGCCCTACTGACACCGTCCACTGCCCTACTGACACCAATCTCTGCCCTACTGACACCAATCTCTGCCCTACTAACACCGTCCACTGCCCTACTGACACCATCTCTGCCCTACTGACACCAATCTCTGCCCTACTGACACCAATCTCTGCCCTACTGACACCATCCACTGCCCTACTGACACCAATCTCTGCTCTACTGACACCAATCTCTGCCCTACTAACACCGTCCACTGCCCTACTGCCACCATCCACTGCCCCGCCGACACCGTCCACTGCCCCGCCGACACCGTCCACTGCCCCGCCGACACCGTCCACTGCCCCGCCGACACCGTCCACTGCCCCGCCGACACTGCTCTACTGACACTAACCATGTTTTAATACATTTTTAATACATATATATATATACACACACACACACACGTGTGTTGGAGCTTTGGGGTGCACACCGTAATGCAATAGGCTGCACACACCTATGTGTGAGACCTTAATGATCATCTAATTTTCTTTCCTCAGACCTCCACCTATGTGAACACTCAGATCCCTGCCAGAATGGAGGCGAATGTGTCATCACTGCAGAAGGAGAGTACGCCTGTAACTGCCCGGAACTCTTCCATGGCAAGAACTGCGAGCTGAAAAGAGGACCCTGCGAGGCGGAGGGGTACGGAATATCACAGGGGGGGGGGGGGGGGAATGATGAGGGAATGAGCAAAATGCAGAGGCTCTAGAGCAGAGGTACTTAACCCTTTGAAGAGCGTGGGCCACTTAATTAGTTGCCGACCAGCCGCCGTCGTTTTACGGCGGCAGGTCGGCTCCCCTGCGCGAGAGCCCATACAATAACGTCGGCTCTCGCGCAGGCCACTAGGGGCGAGGGCGCAATCGCCGCCGGGCACACGCGATCGCTCGTTACAGAATGAGGACCGGGAGCTGTGTGTGTAAACACACAGCTCCCGGTCCTGTCAGGGAGAGAAATGCTGATCTTCTGTTCATACAATGTATAAACAGCGATCAGTCATTTCCCCTAGTGAGGCCACCCCCCTACAGTTAGAACACACCCAGGGAACATACTTAACCCCTTCCCCGCCCCCTAGTGTTAACCCCTTCCCTGCCAGTGGCATTTTTATAGTAATCCAATGCATTTTTATAGCACTGATCGCTATAAAAATGCCAATGGTCCCAAAAATTTGTCAAAAGTGTCCGCCATAATGTCGCAGTACCGAAAAACAAAATCGCTGATCGCCGCAAATTACTAGTAAAAAAAAGATATTAATAAAAATGGCATAAAAATACCCCCTATTTTGTAAACGCTATAACTTTTGCGCAAACCAATCAATAAACGCTTATTGCAGATTTTTTTAACGAAAAATAGGTAGAACAATACGTGTCCTGCTAGGTGATTTTTACTGTGGGGGGAGGGGACTGACTGGGGGAGGTGACCGATGGTTGTCCCTATATACAAGGGACACACCATCGGTCTCCTCTCCCTGACAGGACGTGGAGCTCTGTGTTTACACACAGAACTTCACGTCCCTGTCTCCATGATTGCTGATCGCGGGTGCCCGGCGGACATCGCGGCCACCAGGCACGTGCATCGGCACATGACTGACTCGGCAGGCGCGCGCCCCCCAGTGGCTGGAGGCCGTATATAGACGGCCTCCCGGCAATTCAGAGCCACATTGTGGCCGTAAAAACCCGCCGTGCGGGCGGGAAGAGGTTAGAATCCAGTAATACACTGCCTCACCCTGCTCTGCACATGCTCAGTTGCTCTCCATTTTTAGGCACTGTGCCGAATTTGTAGAGGCCGATCTGCTGACAGCCTAAAGATTCACTGCTGCTTATGGGGCTCTGGGCTTCGGCAAAATGGCAGCCTCTGACAAGAAGAAACAGGAGCAATGCTGGAGGCGGTTTACGGCACACACTAATTTTGGTAGCATAATTACTAATGTGGAATGTATGTTCCTTGCTAAAGGACATTATTTTTAACCACTTACGGACCGTCCCGCCGCAGTTTTACGTCGGCTGTTTGAAGAGGAATATTGTTGTTAGAGTAGTAGCTAGCTACCATAACCCCGGCATCCTCTTCTTCAGCGGGCAGTCCTCTACAAGATAAAAGTGGTCTGTGTGGCAGATATGCTGCAAGATCACTTTTATCAGCGGCGGGAGAGCCCCCCCCCCTCCTAGGTGCCCTCCGCCACTGCCGATGGCTCCGGCCCTGTCCCTTGCTGGGTATGGAGATGAGTGAGGGGAAGATGGTCCCCACCCGTCTCCATATCACTGCAGGGCGGAAGGGACGTCAAAACGTCACTTCCACCCATAGATCTTAAAGGGACATTTTTATTTTTTTAGAATGACATAATTTAACCTCTTGATGACCGAGGACGTCCTCGGCTTTGTGCGGTGATATCTGAATGATGGGCGCAGCTACAGGCATCATTCAGATATCGCCGTCTTCAGCCGGCGATTCTGTGCACGATAAGAGCGATCAAAGCGGCAGTTCCGCCGCTTGATCGTTCTCATAGGCAGCGGGAAGGGATGTCCCCCCCCTCCCGCCACCATCCGGTGCTTCTCCGGGCTCTCCCGTGCCATCGGGGGCCCGGAGAGCGAATCGGTCGGCGCTGCTGGAAAGCATAGAGATGACTGGTCACCAGTCATCTCTATGACCGTTGGAGGCCCGGGCGCAACGTTATGACGTCACGCCCAGTACCCAGAAGTAAACAAAGCCGCAATCGCGGCTGTCGGCATGTGATCTGTGATTTTTGTTTCACCGATTTTATACTTATAAGCCTGGAGGAGAGATGTGGAGTCTTATTGACCATCTCTCCATAAAGAGGACCTGTCACACTGATTCCCTTTACAAGGGATGTTTACATTCCTTGTAATAAGAATAAAAGTGATCAAAAAAAAAAAAGAAGTGTAAAAATAAAAAAATTAAGTGAAATAAAAGGTCCCGCCCACATATGTAAACGCCGTTCAAACCCCACATGTGAGGTATCGTTTTGTGCGTTAGAGCAGTGTTTTTCAACTCCAGTCCTCAAGGCACACCAACAGGTCATGTTTTCAGGCTTTCCATTATTTTGAACAGGTGATTTGATCAGTTTCACTGCCTTAGTAATTACCACAGCCGTTTCATCTAAAGGAAATCCTGAAAACATGACCTGTTGGTGTGCCTTGAGGACTGGAGTTGAAAAACACTGCGTTAGAGTGTGTGCAACAATTCTAGCACTAGACCTCCTCTGAAACTCGAAAATAGTAACCTGTAAAAAGTGTTAAAGCATCACCTATTGAGATTTTTAAGTACTGAAGTTTGGCGCCATTCCATGAGTGTGCGCAATTTTAAAGTGTGACATGTTGGGTATCTATTTACTCTGCGTAACATCATCTTTCACATTATACAAAAAAATTGGGCTAACTTTACCGTTTTGTTATTTTTTAATTCATGAAACCGTATTTTCTTCCCAAAAAAAGGCGTTTGAAAAATTATTGGGCAAATACCGTGCGAGAAAAAAAGTTGCAATGACCGCCAGGTGTCTGCTTAAAATATATATATAATGTTTGGGGGTTTTGATTAATTTTCTAGCAAATTTTTTTTGAATTTTACATGAAGGAGAGAAGTGCCAACATTGGCCTGAAAGTAAAGTAGTTAAAAAAATTTTTTTTATTGCATTCTTGTGTAAATATGAGACCCGTCTTCTTGACCCCAGATCTCATATTTAAGAGGACCTGTCATGCTTTTTTTTTCTTACAAGGGATGTTGACATTTATTCTCCACACAGGTTTCCCTGTCAGAACGGCGGCACCTGCCAGGACGAGAATGGATTTGCAGACGCATTCG
Source organism: Rana temporaria (assembly GCF_905171775.1). NCBI lineage: Eukaryota > Metazoa > Chordata > Amphibia > Anura > Ranidae > Rana > Rana temporaria. Next base: position 467,808,983 of record NC_053492.1, on the reverse strand, counting down.
CCTGCCGCTGCTTGGCTGGATACATCGGCAGATTGTGCGAGACAGATGTGGACGATTGCTTGATGAGGCCTTGTGCCAACGGAGCCACCTGCATCGATGGGGTGAACCGCTTCTCATGCGAATGTCCTTACGGCTTCCAGGGACGTTTCTGCACGGTCAATATCAATGACTGCGTGGGGAAGCCGTGTCAGAACGGAGGACGGTGCTTTGACCGCGTTGGGGACTACGAGTGTTACTGTGCTGAGGGGTTCACCGGGAAGTCCTGTGAGATCTCAATTCCCAGGTCTACATGGGACTACCAGGTCGGGACATCGGCGAGGGACCCCACGCCTCAGACGCCGCTGCCAACCAGGACAGTTGGCACAAGCCGCAGGAGTCCCGTTTCCGTGGACAAAGCTGGACACTTCAAAATCTCGGTCAAGGAAGTGGTGACCCAACGGGAGCAGGGGCTGAGCGAACTGCAGCTAATCATCGTCGTCGTGTTTGGGGTCATCACTGGCCTGGTGGTTCTGCTCACTGTTGGTCTGGTCTTTTGGTACCGACTTCGGGGCACTGCTCAGCCAGGCTGGTGTAGTGACTCTTCGGCAGATACCAAAACCCACTATCAGCAGTGCCAAGGGACTGCCCCGGAGAACCGGAAAACGACGGAGCTGTGACCTATCAATGTACATGGATTCTTATTGTGACTTTAAAATGGACAGGACGCCCTGAGGTTGGGCAACGGCATCCTGGTACCTTAGAAGTACTGCTGCGATGCCCACATCTTGGTTTGGATACGCAGTGCATTTGATGGATAAGGACTATACAAGGCCTATGTATTAAAGTTGCCTTTGGGCCCAACTCCTGCCGTACATGTGCCTTGGTACTGCCATTCTTCTGTACTGGTATCATGTCACTACATAATGGCCTGGGCTGTCGGCACTAAGGCGGGGAGAGGCCTGGCTAGCCAGGACAGGCCCTCATTGGCGCTCGCTATACTAGCGCAAGCAACATGTACATCTGTGCATGGGCGCTGTTCTATGTAGACGCTCTATCTGTGCTTTGGATGTGACCCAGGGAATACCTACTTCTCAAAGGAAGAATAACAGGATGTGGATTGTTTATAGTGTCACCTGCTTGCCACATTTCTTACTATCTCTGGAGATCTCTGCCATGCGGAGCGAGAGCGCTCACACCGAATAGTCAGAGTAAATATTCTGTGCAGCGTGGAGATGACTGCCATAGTCACAACAGGATGGGAGCGCCCCCTGCTGACCCAGTCTATAATATATATATACACCCTTTAAAACATTACCTCCTGTGTACTATGGACTAATGTGTATAAGTAACAGAAGCCTGGTGTTGATATAATGTGGGAAGTGCGCCCTCTGCAGATCAATATATAGTAAACACCCTTTACACAAAATGTCTGGGAATGTTGTGTGCGAGTATTAGAAGGGGAAACCCAGATAGCAAGCAATTGTGCTGGAAGTTTAAAAATGACTCGCTAATCTATTGCTAGACTTGCCAGGCTTAATTGTTTGTTGCCCAATTGCAGCAAGTCTGATTGCATGACTCTTGATCAGTGGCGGCTGGAGCTCAAAATTATTGGGGGAGGCGCAAACAAACGAAAGAAAATAAATAAAACATAAATTGCAGCCACTGTGCCATAAAATTGTCGCCACTGTGCCATGCCATTTAAACGCAGCCACTGTGGCCATCAAACGCAGCCACTGTGCCATGCCAAATGCAGCCACTGTGCCCATCAATTGTACCACTGTGCCATGCCAAACGCAGCCACTGTGCCATCAAATGTCGCCACTGTGCCATGCCAAACGCAGCCACTGTGCCATGCCATTGTCGCCACTGTGCCCATGAATTGTCGCCACTGTGCAATGCCATTGTCGCCACTGTGCCCATCAATTCTCACCACTGTGCCATGCCAAACGCAGCCACTGTGCCATGCCAAACGCAGCCACTGTGCCCATCAATTATCGCCACTGTGCCATGCCAAATGCAGCCATTGTCGCCACTATGCCATGCCAAGCGCAGCCACTGTGCCATGCCAAACGCAGCCACTGTGCCATGCCACTGTGCCCATCAATTGCCGCCAGTTTGCCCCCTCAAAAACCGCCAGATTGCTTTCCCTTCCGTCTCCCGGCACTTACCTTTCTCGGGTCAGCCATCCTCCCTCCGCGCTCCCTCGATGTCTTCTCCTGAGTCTCGCCCTCGATGGCGCTTCAGCCAATCAGGTTACCGGTAACCAGAACCGGTGAACCTGATTGGCCAAGATGCCTGTCAGTGTTAACCAGGGAACACACACCCCGCTGGCTCTGATAGACACTTCCAAAGCCAACCAGCTGCGTTATTCAGATGGCCGGCGCTCGCCAGGGGGCCGGCCATCTGAATAGTGGGCAGCAGCGGCGACAATACATAGATTCAGGCAATGCATGAATCTATGTATTGTTTTTCGGTGGCGGTGCAGGAGCGAGAGGGGGCGGCGCTCCTGCGCCCTCTATGGACTCACCACCACTGCTCCAGATCAACTTTATTTTTCAAACATTCTGCAAGTTCTGGTTCAGCTATGTTGTGCAATAGTCCTCCCACCACAGGGGGTCACTGTGGCTGAATTTTCATGCTGTAGAACCAATGCAACTTTGCTCTTGCCAGACTTGCCACGGCAAATTTTCTACAAATTGTAAAAGTGTCAACTAGAACATGTGCTTCAAGTGCTCTGCAAGTGTACAACTGCCAGTGAAAATGTGCAGCAAGTTAAAAGACTTACAATCCAACACGGCCAAAAATGAGTGGCAAGTTACCTTGCTATCTGGGAAAGATGGTGTTGTCCTAATGTGTGAGGACTGGCCCCCGGCTGTCCTGCAATGTATGCAAAGTCTAGAGCAGTGATGGCGAACCTTTTTGATCCCGAGTGCCCAAACTGCAACACAAAACCATATGATTTAATTGCAACACTGCAATTAAACCTGAACACCGAGGTTTACTTTAGAAAAAAACAACTCATACAGTTGAGAAAACTAATTAACAGCTTTTGTCTTAAAGGGTTGTAAAGATACAATTTTTTTCCTAAATAGCTTCCTTTACCTTAGTGCAGTCCTCCTTCACTTACCTCATCCTTCCATTTTGCTTTTAAATGTCCTTATTTCTTCGGAGAAATCCTCACTTTCCTGTTCTTCTGTCTGTAACTCCACACAGTAATGCGAGGCTTTCTCCCTGGTGTGGAGTGTTGTGCTCGCCCCTCCCTTGGGAGTACGGGAGAGTCAGGACACCCACTAACACACAGCTCCTTTCTCTATCTGCAATGTAGAGAGCGTCCTGACTGTCCTGTTGTCCAAAGGAGGGGCGAGCACCAGGGAGAAAGCCTCGCATTACTGTGTGGAGTTACAGACAGAAGAACAGGAAGTGAGGATTTCTCAGAAGAAATAAGGTCATTTAAAAGCAAAATGGAAGGATGAGGTAAGTGAAGGAGGACTGCACTAAGGTAAAGGAAGATATTTAGGAAAAAAAAATTGTACCTTTACAACTCTTTAAAAAGAAAAACACAATAACCAAGCTTTCAATTATACAGTTTTTTATTGGGGAAAAAAATAGTATTTTTGGATAAGGTTGCATTTGCTGGGCATTGCTAAGGATCCATTGCTGGGCACTGGTAAGGATGCATTTCCTGGGCACTGTTAAGGATGCATTTCCTGGACACTGATAAGATGCATTTGCTGGGCACTGGCAAGGATGCATTTGCTGGGCACTGGTAAGGATGCATTTGCTGGGCACTGGTAAGGATGCTTTGCTGGGCACTGGTAAGGAGCCATTGCTGGGCACTGGTAAGGATGCATTTCCTGAGCACTGGTAAGAATCCATTGCTGGGCACTGGTAAGGATGCATTTGCTGGGCCCTGGTAAGAATGCATTTGCTGGGCACTGGTAAGGATCCATTGCTGGGCCCTGGTAAGAATGCATTTGCTGGGCACTGGTAAGGATCCATTTGCTGGGCACTGGTAAGGATCAACTGCTGGGCACTGGTAAGGATGCATTTGCTGGGCACTGGTAAGAATTCACTGCTGGCACTGGTAAGGAGCCATTGCTGGGCACTGGTTAGGATGCATTTGCTGGGCCCTGGTAAGGATGCATTGCTGGGCACTGGTAAGGATGCATTTGCTGGGCACTGGTAAGGATCAACTGCTGGGCACTGGTAAGGATGCATTTGCTGGGCACTGGTAAGGATGCATTTGCTGGGCACTGGTAAGGATGCATTTGCTGGGCACTGGTAAGGATGCATTTCCTGGGCACTGGTAAGGATGCATTTCCTGGGCACTGGTAAGGATGCATTTGCTGGGCACTGGTAAGGATGCATTTGCTGGGCACTGGTATGATACATTGCCAGGCACTGGTGAGGATCCACTGCGGGCAATGGTAAGAATGCATTTTCTGGGCACTGTAAGGAGCCATTGCTGGCACTGGTAAGGATCCATTGCTGGGCACTGGTAAGGATGCATTTCCTGGGGCACTGGTAAGGAGCAACTGCTGGCCACTGGTAAGGATGCTGGCCACTGGAAGGATGCATTTGTTGGGCACTGGTAGGATACATTGCCAGGGCACTGGTGAAGATCCACTGCTGGACACTGGTAGGATCCATTGCTGGGCACTGGTAAGGATGGTAAAAATGGACAGGAAGGAGTTGAAGGGAAAGGTACCCACCAGCAGGTGGTACAGGTACTGCATGGCTCTGGTCAGCAGGATGTACAGTAAAGCAGCAGCTTGAACCTTTGCCTCCAAGAAGTGGGACACCAAGTACAGAACGGATATTTTACCTACACAACACATAGGGCCAGATCCACGTAGATCGGCGTAATTTTAAGCAGGCGTAGCGTATCGTAGTTACGCTACGCCGCCGCCACCACTTTGAGAGGCAAATCCTGTATTCACAAAGCACTTGCGTCTAAAGTTACGGCGGCGTAGCTTAAATGTGTCGGCGTAAGGAGTGCGGAATTCAAATGACAAAGATGTGGGCGTGTTTTATGTTAATTCAACTTGACCCCACGTAAATGACGTTTTTTTTTTAAACGGCGCATGCGCCGTCCGTGGGGGTATCCCAGTGCGCATGCTCGAAATCACGTCGCAAATAGTCAATGCTTTCGATGTGAAAGTAATTTACGCAAAGCCCTATTCGCAAAAGTTTTACGCAAACTACGGAAAATTCGACGCTGTCCCAACGTCCATACTTAACATTGCGTATGCCTCATAGACCCAGGGGTAACGTTACGCCGAAAAAAAGCCTTACATAAAAAAATTCGCCGGATGTACGTTTTGAGAATCGGCGTATCTAGCTAATTTGCATACTCTACATGGAAATCAACGGAAGCGCCACCTAGCGGCCAGCGTAAATATGCACCTAAGATCCGACGGCGTACGTCAGTCGGATCTAGCCCCCATTCAGGCGTATCTTGTTTTGTGGATACAAAACAAAGATACGCCGGAGCATCCTAGAAGTTACGCAGCGTATCAATAGATACGCCAACGTAACTTCTTTGTGGATCTGGCCCATAATGTCCACATTAAACATCTCAACTGGCTCCAGTGTCGGTGTGTCAACCTGATCCCAGCCGCGTGGGAGCTGTGTTCTCTTAGTCACACCCACCCCAGACACATCACGGCTGGCCCCAGAGACTTGTGGGAGATGTAGTTCGATGGGGGGGGGTGAGAGACAGCTTGTATGAATGGATTCCCGCCTGCACGTCACCCCTGGCATCAAGTGCTAAAACCCCAAAATCCCATAAGGAAAAACAGGATAAGATCAAGACATCTGTGCCCGGAGTCAAGTAGTACTGAATGTCCAAAATCCAGTGAAGAGAGTAAAAATCCAGCACCAGGACGTCTTGGCATTAAAAATGTATATCTTTACTTAATCCATGAAACCATAAAAAGGAATCAATTTTTAAAAATGTACATGCTTCAGTCTCCTACATAGGCCTTAGTCCTAATTATGACTAAGGCCTATGTAGGAGGCTGAAATGCGTACATTTTTAGGAATGGATTCCTTTTTATTGTCCTGCTGCTGGATTTTTACTCTTCACACATTTCCTGTAATCTAGCGATTGGCACCCTGTGATCTCTCCTCCCATATATGACCTCCAAGAGTTGCACCCTTGGTAGTAGCATCTCTCCACTGGGGGGTGACGCTCTCTCTACAGACAGACACAGAAGGGTGTTCTATGTTGGCAGTGAATCTTTTCCTGTAGAAGAATATGGATCTGTGATCTCCCTGCTGGGGAAGAGTCTCTTCCCATAGATCAGAGGTCTCCAAACTTTGTAAACAAAGCGACAGTTTTTCTGTCCCTCAGACTGCAGACATGATACAAGAGCTGGTCAGAGACTGCAGACATGATACAGGAGATAGTAAGAGACTGCAGACATGATACAAGAGCTGGTCAGAGACTGCAGACATGATACAGGAGATAGTAAGAGACTGCAGACATGATACAGGAGATGGTCAGAGACTGCAGACATGATACAGGAGATGGTCAGAGACTGCAGACATGATACAGGAGATGGTAAGAGACTGCAGACATGATACAGGAGATGGTAAGAGACTGCAGACATGATACAGGAGATGGTAAGAGACTACAGACATGATACAGGAGATGGTAAGAGACTGCAGACATGATACAGGAGATGGTAAGAGACTGCAGACATGATACAGGAGATGGTCAGAGACTGCAGACATGATACAGGAGATGGTAAGAGACTGCAGACATGATACAGGAGAAACTGTGGACATTATACAGGAGATGGTCAGAGACTGCAGACAATATAGAGGAGATGATCAGAGACTGCAGACATGTTGCAGGAGACTCTCGGGCTGTGAACATGCTATAGTAGTTGTTGGAGACTTGGGACATGCTTCAGGAGACATAAACCGAGGCTGCTAGAAATCATTGCTATAACAGAGCAATAAGGAAACACAAATTAGTATCTGCAGGGGCCCAGAGGGCCGCACATAAAGTGCCAAAAGGGCTGCAGGTTGGGCACCAGAGCCAAAGACAGATGTTGAATAGTGATCACTATTTTCTCCTTGAAGATGTACATGGAACGGTGATGTCTCACTTTGTAGACAGAACAGTGACCCCTTTGTCAGCATCAAGTCTCTCTCCGTAGACCGACGCGGAATGGTGATATCTCTGCTAGGGGTTACGCTCTCCATATACAGATACCGAGCAGTATTCTCTATGCTGAAAGTGAGTCTTACGCTGCAGACAGACTCAGACAGTAATCTCTCTGCCAGGGGTGAGTCTCTCACAGGGGTGTTGTTGGGTGTGAAAAAGACCAGGGGCTTCAGCCCAAAGTCCAAGCCCAGTGGCGGAGGGGGGGAATTGACTGCTTGGTGGGAGCGGGGGGGTTAAGCTCACTTGCTGGTTTCTGCCTTGCTCACCAGTGCCCATCCATGCTGACCACCAAACTGACCCCCCTGACACCTACACTGACCCCCCCCCCCCGCCACCTACACTGACCTCCGACACCTACATTGATCCCCCCGACACCTACATTGACCTCTGACACATACATTGACCCCCCCCGACACATACACTTTCACTGACCCCCCTGACACATACATTGACCCCCCCTGACACATACATTGACCCCCCCTGACACATACATTGAACCCCCCTGACACACGGTCACTGACCCCCCCCCCCCGACACACGGTCACTGACCCCCCCCGACACATACATTGACCCCCTCTGACACATACACTGACCCCCCGACACATACATTGACCCCCTCTGACCACATACACTGACCCCCCTGACACATACACTGACCCCATCATAGGAGCCGGGTCCCGTAGGCGGGACTATTTGTATGTCACTCGACCACTCTGCATAAGCGGGAGATTGTTCCCCGTTGACCATGAAAACGGCTCAGGGCTAATAATGTTATTAGAATTATCGAGACCCGGGCCTTTTCAGGGGCTCCAGCATCCCCCCCCCCTCCCGACGCCACTGGTCTCTCACCATAGACGTATACCAAGCACTCATCTCTCTGCTGGGTTTGAGTCTCTCGCTGTAGATGTTTACAGAGTGGTGATCTCCTTGCTAGGGAGAGTCTCTCTTTGTAGAGAGGAACAGCAATCTCTCTGGCAGGGGTGAGTCTCTTTCTGTAGACGGACAGGCGTCAGTTTCCCCCCCCAAAGATAAACATGGAATGGCGATTTCTTGGGAGAGAGTCTCTCTTTGTAGACAGACACAGAATGGTGACCCCCTTTGTCAGGATCGAGTCTCTCCTTGTAGGTAGACATGTAATGGTAACGTCTCTGCCAGGGGTTAGTCTCTCCTCAAGGACAGACACTGAATGGTAATCTCAATGCCGATGGGGAATCTCATGATGTAGAAAGACATGGAATAGCAAATTCTCTGTCGGGGGCAAGTTTCTCTACGACGCTGACATTCACCGAAAGGATCAGAAATTACACAGCGAGGGTCCCCGCCGCAGATCACACGGGGAAGGTGCCCACGCAGGCTGGTATGGAGTGCTGCAAATCTACAGAGTTGTATTTTAGGAAAACTCTGAATACGGTAGGACGATAATTATTAAAATATTTGTACTACAGCAGAGCCGCGTGTGTGCGTCAATCTGCGTGACTAATCCTCGGGCCACGTCTGTGTAATATGACAGCCTGTTATTATTACAAGACGTGGCAATGGTGACTGCCGTATAAAGTACTGTACTAACCAGTGATTATATAAACAGATTATGCAACGCCAGCACACAGGAGACTGCCAATCTCCAGCAACTCGTCGCACACAGGGGACTGCTAATCACGCACATCTCCCAGCAACCCGTCGCACACAGGGGACTGCTAATCACGCACATCTCCCAGCAACCCGTCGCACACAGGGGACTGCTAATCACGCACATCTCCCAGCAACCCGTCGCACACAGGGGACTGCTAATCACGCACATCTCCCAGCAACCCGTCGCACACAGGGGACTGCTAATCACGCACATCTCCCATCAACCCGTCGCACACAGGGGACTGCTAATCACGCACATCTCCCAGCAACCCGTCGCACACAGGGGACTGCTAATCACGCACATCTCCCAGCAACCCGTCGCACACAGGGGACTGCTAATCACGCACATCTCCCAGCAACCCGTCGCACACAGGGGACTGCTAATCACGCACATCTCCCAGCAACCCGTCGCACACAGGGGACTGCTAATCACGCACATCTCCCAGCATCCATCGCACACAGGGGACTGCTAATCACGCACACCTCCCAGCAACCCGTCGCACACAGGGGACTGCTAATCACGCACATCTCCCAGAACCCCTTACACACAGGAGTTTACTAATCACGCACATCTCCCAGAACCCCTTACACACAGGAGAGACTGCTAATCACGAGACTGCTAATAGCAAATTCTCTGTCGGGGGCAAGTTTCTCTACGACGCTGACATTCACCGAAAGGATCAGAAATTACACAGCGAGGGTCCCCGCCGCAGATCACACGGGGAAGGTGCCCACGCAGGCTGGTATGGAGTGCTGCAAATCTACAGAGTTGTATTTTAGGAAAACTCTGAATACGGTAGGACGATAATTATTAAAATATTTGTACTACAGCAGAGCCGCGTGTGTGCGTCAATCTGCGTGACTAATCCTCGGGCCACGTCTGTGTAATATGACAGCCTGTTATTATTACAAGACGGGGCAATGGTGACTGCCGTATAAAGTACTGTACTAACCAGTGATTATATAAACAGATTATGCAACGCCAGCACACAGGAGACTGCCAATCTCCAGCAACTCGTCGCACACAGGGGACTGCTAATCACGCACACCTCCCAGCAACCCGTCGCACACAGGGGACTGCTAATCACGCACATCTCCCAGAACCCCTTACACACAGGAGTTTACTAATCACGCACATCTCCCAGAACCCCTTACACACAGGAGAGACTGCTAATCACGCACATTTCCCAGCATCCCTCGCACACAGGGGACTACTAATCACGCACATCTCCCGGCATCCCTCGCACACAGGAGACTGCCAATCACGCACATTTCCCAGCATCCCTCGCACACAGGGGACTGCCAATCACGCACATCTCCCAGCAACCCGTCGCACACAGGGGACTGCTAATCACGCACATCTCCCAGAACCCCTTACACGCAGGAGTTTACTAATCACGCACATCCCCCCAGCAACCCGTTGCACACAGAGGACTGCTAAAAACGCACATTTCCCAGTAACCCGTCGCACACAGGGGACTGCTAATCACGAACATCTCCCGGCATCCCTTGCACACAGGAGACTGCTAATCACGCACATCTCCCAGTAACCCGTCGCACACAGGGGGCTGCTAATCACGCACATCTCCCAGCAACTCGTTGCACACAGGGGGCTGCTAATCACGCACATCTCCCAGAACCCCTTACACACAGGAGTCTGCTAATCACGCACATCTCCCAGCATCCCTCACACACAGGAGACTGCTAATCACGCACATCTCCCGGCTTCCCTCGCACACAGGGGACTGCTAATCACAAACATCTCCCGGCATCCCTTGCACACAGGAGACTGCTAATCACGCACAACCCCCGGCATCCCTCGCACACAGGAGACTGCTAATCACACACATCTCCCGGCATCCCTCGCACACAGGAGACTGCTAATCACGCACATCTCCCGGCATCCCTCGCACACAGGGGACTGCTAATCACGCACATCTCCCAGCAACCCGTTGCACACAGGGGACTGCTAATCACGCACATCTCCCAGAACCCCTTACACACAGGAGTCTGCTAATCACGCACAACTCCCAGTATCCCCATCACACAGGACACTGCCAATCACATCGAACTTCCACCATCCCCTGTACACAGGACACTGCCAATCACACCGAACTCCCAGTATCCCCATCACACAGGACACTGCCAATCACATCGAACTTCCACCATCCCCTGCACACAGGACACTGCCAATCACGCCGAACTTCCACCATCCCCTGCACACAGGACACTGCCAATCACACCAAACTTCCACCATCCCCTGTACACAGGACACTGCCAATCACACCGAACTTCCACCATCCCCTGTACACAGGACACTGCCAATCACGCCGAACTTCCACCATCCCCTGTACACAGGACACTGTCAATCACACCGAACTCCCAGTATCTCCTGAACACAGGACACTGCCAATCACACCGAACTTCCACCATCCCCTGTACACAGGACACTACCAATCACACCGAACTTCCACCATCCCCTGCACACAGGACACTGCCAATCACACCGAACTCCCAGTATCTCCTGAACACAGGACACTGCCAATCACACCAAACTTCCACCATCCCCTGCACACAGGACACTACCAATCACACCGAACTTCCACCATCCCCTGTACACAGGACACTGCCAATCACACCGAACTTCCACCATCCCCTGTACACAGGACACTGCCAATCACGCCGAACTTCCACCATCCCCAGTACACAGGACACTGCCAATCACACCGAACTTCCACCATCCCCTGTACACAGGACACTGTCAATCACACCGAACTCCCAGTATCTCCTGAACACAGGACACTGCCAATCACACCGAACTTCCACCATCCCCTGTACACAGGACACTACCAATCACACCGAACTTCCACCATCCCCTGCACACAGGACACTGCCAATCACACCGAACTCCCAGTATCTCCTGAACACAGGACACTGCCAATCACACCGAACTCCCAGTATCTCCTGAACACAGGACACTGCCAATCACACCGAACTTCCACCATCCCCTGCACACAGGACACTGCCAATCACACCGAACTTCCACCATCCCCTGTACACACAAAACTGGCAATCACACCGAACTCCCAGTATCTCCTGAACACAGGACACTGCCAATCACACCGAACTTCAGTACACAGGACAGCTGCCAACTTCACATCCTGTACACAGACACTGCCATCACCGATCTCCTTGCACACAGGACACTACCAATCACATGAACTTCCACCATCCCCTGTACACACAAAACTGCCAATCACACCGAACTTCCACCATCCCCTGTACACACAAAACTGGCAATCACACCGAACTCCCAGTATCCCTGCACACAGGAATCTGGAAATACAAAACATCAAAATCATCTTCTGTAAAAAAAACTTTTATAAGAAGTAAAGGATGACAAATATTTACAACTCATCTTACATTTCTGTCTCCATTAGACCTGCAACATTAAAATGAAGGCAAACATTTTTTATTTTTATTTTTTCATTTTGTATAGCGAATGGGAGGGTTAGAACAATTGTCAGTTTTATTTTTGCTATCGGTGTCCCATTGGGGGGATTTTCCTTCACTTCCTGTCCCATATCCAAAACTAAAAAAATAGCTTTGCTTTCAAATATACTTTAAAAATTGCAGAAGAAAGGCAGAGACTGGACTGAGGAACCCAGAGCAACGCTACCATAAAGGAGAAGGGGGGCAGAGGAAACCCGGAGCACCGCTACCATACCTAGGATAAAGGGGCAGAGGAAACCTGGAGCACCGCTACCATAGCGGAGAAGGGGGGGTGGGGGCACCCAGAGCATCGCTACCATTCTGGAGAAGGGGGGGCAGAGGAACCCGGAGCACCACTATCATACCGGGGAAAGGGGGGTTGAGGAACCTAGAGCACCGCTACCATAAAGGAGAAGGGGGGCAGAGGAAACCCGGAGCACCGCTACCATACCTAGGAAAGAGGGGCAGAGGAAACCCGGTGCACCGCTACCATAGGAGAAGGGGGGGGTGGAGGAACCCAGACCACCGCTACCATTCTGTAGAAGGGGGGGAAGAGGAACCCGGGGAAAGGGGGACCAAGGAACCCGGAGCACCACTACCATAACGAAGAAGGAGGGGTGGAGGAACCCAGAGCACCGCTACCATTCTGTAGAAGGGGGGCAGAGGAACCCGGGGAAAGGGGGACCAAGGAACCCGGAGCACCACTACCATAACGGAGAAGGTGGGGGGGGGGTGGAGCAACCCAGAGCACCGCTACCATTCTGGAGAAGGGGGGGCAGAGGAACCCAGAGCACCGCTATCATACCAGGGAAAGGAGAGTGGGGGAACCCAGAGCACCGCTACCATAACAGAGAAGGGGGGGGTGGTGGAGGAACCCAGAGCACCACTACCATTCTGTAGAAGAGGGGCAGAGGAACCTGGGGAAAGGGGGACCAAGGAACCCGGAGCACCAGTACTATAAAACGGAGAAGGAGGGGTGGAGGAACCCAGAGCACCACTACCATTCTGGAGAAGTGGAGCGGAGGAACACGGAGCACCGCTATCATACCGGGGAAACGGGGGGCGGAGGAACCCAGAGCACCTCTACCATACAGGGGAAAGGGGGGTATCTCCATAGACAGAGACACCTAATGTCAGTTCCAGTGAAAGAGAGAGGGAAGCCAGGATGGGGACATAGGGAAGGATAGAGAAGGAGGAAGGCAGAGAAAAGGGGGGAGAGTGAATTAGGGAAATAATGATTGGTGGGGGAATGAAAAGAAAGATGTAGTGTGGTGGAGATGGGGGGTTGAGGGGGAAGAACAGAGAAGGCTGGAGGCAGGGGGAAATGGGGGGCAGGGAAAGGATTATTATTATACACGATTTATATAGCGCCAACAGTTTACGCAGCGCTTTACAATGTAGAGGGGGGACAACACAATTACAGTACGGTTCAATACAGAAGGTACAGAAGGGCCCTGCTTGTAGAGCTTACATTCTAAAGGGAGGGGGTGGTGGTACAAGAGGTAATAGCTGCAGAGAATGATTTGATGAGGGTGGCCCGGGGACAGTGGTTAGGTGGGTGTGGGATAGGCTTCCCTAAATAATTGAGTTTTAAGGGATCTCCTAAAGGTGGACAGGGTAGGGGCTGATCGGACATACTGGGGCAGGGAGTTCCAGAGGATGGGAGAGGATCTGGAGAAGTCCTGAAGGATAAAGATCCTAAGGCCCCTTTCACACTGACACTTTTTTCAGGCGGTTTAGCGCTAAAAATATCGCTGCTATACCGCCTGAAAAAATCGCGCCCTGCAGTCTTCACTGTGAAAGCCCGAAGGCTTTCACACTGAAGCGGTGCGCTAGCAGGACCGCTCCAAAAGTCCTGCTAGCCGCATCTTTGGAGCGGTACAGGAGCAGGGATGTTTACCGCTCCTTCCAATTGAAATTAATGGGAAACCGCGGTAATACAGCCGGCAATGCGCCTCTGCAGGTATTAAGCCTTTTTCGGGTGTTAAAACCGCACCGCTAGCGGCCGAATATCGCGGTTAATATGATGGTATAGCGGCGCTAAAAATCGCGCCGCTATACCGCCAATGCACATCCTCTGCCCTGTGTGAAAGGGGCCTAAAGGATAAAGAGAAAGGGTGGAAGATGGGGGTAGGATAGAGAGGAAGGGAAGTGGAGAAGCATAGAGAGGGATGGAGGTGGATATGGGGGGTAGGGGAATGAAAGAGAAGAAGGGGGGCAGAGATGGAGGTCAGGGGGGAAAGATATAGAGAGAGTGAGATGGGGGCATAGAAAGGACAGAGAGAAAGGGTGGTGGACATAGGGGAAGGATAGAAGGATGGAGTGGGAGGGAGGCAGGAATGGAGGCGAGGGAAGATGGGCGCAGGATAGAGTGGAAAGGAGGCGGAAATGGGGGGGGGGGGGGCGCAGGAAGGATAGAGAGGGAGGGAAGTGGATATGGGGGGTAGGGGGAATGAAAGAGAAGATGGGGGGCAGAGATGGAGGTCAGGGGGGAAAGATATAGAGAGCGTGAGATGGAGATAGGGGCATAGAAGGGACAGAGAGAAAGGGTGGTGGAGATAGAGGAAGGATAGAAGGAGGGAGGCAGGAATGGAGGCGAAGGGAAGGCGAAGATGGGGGCGCAGGATAGAGTGGGAAGGAGGCGGAAATGGGGGGGGGCGCAGGAAGGAGAGGGAGGGAGGTGGATATGTGGGGTAGGGGAATGAAAGAGAAGAAGGGGGGCAGAGATAAGAGGTCAGGGGGAAAGATATAGAGAGAGAGTGAGATGGGGGCATAGAAGGGACAGAGAGAAAGGGTGGTGGAGATAGGGGAAGGATAGAAGGATAGAGAGGGAGGGAGGTGGATATGGGGGGTAGGGGAATGAAAGAGAAGAAGGGGGGCAGAGATGGAGGTCAGGGGGAAAGATATAGAGAGAGTGAGATGGAGATGGGGGTATAGAAGGGACAGGGTGGTGGAGATAGGGGAAGGATGGAGTGGGAGGGAGGCAGGAATGGAGGCGAGGGAAGGCGAAGATGGGGGCGCAGGATAGAGTGGGAAGGAGGCGGAAATTGGGGGGGGGGGGGCAGGAAGGATAGAGAGGGAGGGAGGTGGATATGGGGGGTAGGGGAATAAAAGATAAGAAGGGGGGCAGAGATAAGAGGTCAGGGGGGAAAGATATAGAGAGAGTGAGATGGGGGCATTGAAAGGACAGAGAGAAAGGGTGGTGGAGATAGGGGAAGGATGGAGTGGGAGGGAGGCAGGAATGGAGGCGAGGGAAGGCGGAGATGGGGGCGCAGGATAGAGTGGGAAGGAGGCGGAAATTGGGGGGGGGCGCAGGAAGCATAGAGAGGGAGGGAGGTGGAGATGGGACGAAGGGAAGGATAAAGAGGGAGCAAGGGAGGCAGACATGGGGAGGCAACTCCATTGAGATGCTAAAAAAAAAGGGGGGTAAGGAGATGAGGATGTGGGGAACCCCAGGTGACACAGGGGAAGGTACCTCATCCCCGTCCCCCAGGTTTCCACCACATCGTCAGGATTCTCTTAGCGTCGTTCATTGATGCAGAGTCACATGTAACCGTTTGATACAAATGGCCACATCTAAATAAGAGGACCTGTCATAGCAGTACAGGAAGTGAAGACAAGAAAACGTCATTCTAACCCTCAGTACTTCCGTTCTGCCCACTGTTTATTAGCCGGTAAAAGTGAGAGTCTCTCTTGTTGCTGAGGGTTATGGGAGAATCCATTTCAGCCACCCTCCCAGCATGCATCACCAGCAAGCGGTCCGAGTCCATAATGGTGTTCAACCTGCGAGAGAAAATTCACAGACGTGTCGGTGAGATATTTGTAGGGTAGAATCCCCGTCCCGTTTGGTCAGTAATGATATCACATGGTTCATTTACAGTCATGGAATATGGGGGTACCTGTGTGCGATAGTGAGGACCGTGCGCTCTCTGAACCTTTCGCGGATGGTCTGCTGCAGCAGCTGATCGGTCTGATGGTCAACACTGGCCGTAGCTTCATCGATGCACAAAACCTAAAAGAGGCGCAAACAACATCTATGGATGAATTTCCTGAATGTCAGCGAGCCATTCCTCATTTTATTAAAGCGGGAGTTCACCCGAAATTTTTTTTTTTAACATTAGATTGAGGCTCATTTTGTCTAGGGGAATCGGGTAGTTTTTTTTTTAAATCGAAGCAGTACTTACCGTTTTAGAGAGCGATCTTCTCCGCCGCTTCCGGGTATGGTCTTCGGGACTGGGCGTTCCTATTTGATTGACAGGCTTCCGACGGTCGCATACATCGCGTCACGAGTAGCCGAAGGAAGCCGAACGTCGGTGCGGCTCTATACGGCGCCTGCGCACCGACGATCGGCTACTTTCAGGAAAATCGAGCAGCGATGGATGCGACCGTCGGAAGACTGTCAATCAAATAGGAACGCCCAGACCCGAAGACCATACCCGGAAGCGGCGGAGAAGATCGCTCTCTAAAACGGTAAGTACTGCTTCGATTTTAAAAAAACTACCCGATTCCCCTAGACAAAACGAGCCTCAATCTAAGGTTAAAAATTTACTTTTCGGGTGAACCTCCACTTTAACCCTTGTAGTGTGGGGGCCCTACTACAAGGGTAGGTTTGTTCTTAAGCCTGGAGTTGGGCTTTAACCACTTCAGCCCCCGGACCATATTGCTGGTCAATGACCGGGGCCCCTTTTTGCGATTCGTCACTGCGTCACTTTAACAGACAATTGCGCGGTCGTGCGACGTGGCTTCCAAACAAAATTGACGTCCTTTTTTTTTCCACAAATAGAGCTTTCTTTTGGTGGTATTTGATCACCTCTGCGGTTTTTATTTTTTGCACTATAAACAAAAATAGAGCGACAATTTTTAAAAAAAATAATATTTTTTACTTTTTGCTGTAATAAATATCCCCAAAAATATATAAAAAAAAACATATTTTTTCCTCAGTTTAGGCCGATACGTATTCTTCTACATATTTTTCGTAAAAAAAAAAAAAAAAAAATCGCAATAAGTGTTTATTGATTGGTTTGCGCAAAAGTTATAGCATTTACAAAATAGGGGATAGTTTTATGGCATTTTTATTAATATTTTTTTTTTTTACTAGTAATGGTGGCAATCAGCGTTTTTTAACGGTACTGCGACATTATGGCGGACACTTCGGACACTTTTGACACATTTTTGGGACCATTGGCATTTTTATAGCGATCAGTGCTATAAAAACGCATTGATTACTATAAAAATGCCACTGGCAGTGAAGGGGTTAACACTCGGGGCCGAGGAAGGGGTTAATTATGTTCCCTAGGTGTGTTCTAACTGTAGGGGGGGGGTGGACTGACTTGGGGAAATGACAGATCGCTGTTAATACAAAGTATGAACAGACAATCAGGCATTTCTCCCCCTGTAAACCCACAGCTCCCGTTTCTCGCTCCGTAACGAGCGATCGCGCATCCCGGGAACGCGCGTCGGCACCAGGGGGCGAGCGGGGGGCGCGCACCCCTATTGGCTGAAATATTTTCGGCGGCTGGTCGGCTAGTGGTTAACCACTTCCATACCGCGCCTATTCTGACATTCCTCTCCTCTATGTAAAAATCATAATTTTTTTGCTAGAAAATTACTCAGAACCCCCAAGCATTATATATATAATTTAGCAGACATGGAAAAAAAATGGCGGCCATTGCAACTTTTATCTCACGCGGTATTTAAAAAAAAAAACAGTTTCATGAATTAAAAAATAACAAAACAGTAAAGTTAGCCCAATTTTTTTGTATAATGTGAAAGATGATGTTACGCCGAGTAAATAGATACCTAACTTGTCACGTTTTAAAATTGCGCACACTCATTGAATGACGCCAAACTTCAGTACTTAAAGCGGGAGTTCACCCATTTATTAAAATTTTTTTTTTCTCCCCTTAGATTCCTGCTCGTTCGGTCTAGGGGAATCGGCTATTTGTATTAAAATATGAGCAGTACTTACCCGTTTTCGAGCTGCATCTTCTTCCGTCGCTTCCGGGTATGGGTCTTCGGGAGCGGGCGTTCCTTCTTGATTGACAGTCTTCCGAGAGGCTTCCGACGGTCGCATCCATCGCGTCACTCGTAGCCGAAAGAAGCCGAACGTCGGTGCGGCTCTATACTGCGCACCGACGTTCGGCTTCTTTCGGAAAATCGTGATGCGATGGATGCGACCGTCGGAAGCCTCTCGGAAGACTGTCAATCAAGAAGGAACGCCCATTCCCGCAGCCCATACCCGGAAGCGACGGAGAGGATGCGTCTCGTAAACGGGTAAGTACTGCACATATTTTAAAACAAATAGCCGATTCCCCTAGAGAAAACGAGCAGGAATCTAAGGGGGAAAAGTGCCCTCTAAGGGTGAACCCCCGCTTTAAAAGGCGACACTTTAATCATTTTTTTTACAGGTTACATGTTTAAAGTTACGGAGAAGGTCTAGTGCTCGAATTGTTGCTCACGCTCTAACGCACGCGGCGATACCTCACGTGTGTGGTTTGAATGGCGTTCACAAATGCGGGCGGGACATGCGTGTTTGTTCGCTTCTGAGCGCAAGCTACCGGGGACAGGGGCGTTTTCATTTTTTTTTTTACACTTTTTTTTTTATTTTGATTACGGTTATGCCGTGTACAACCCGATCATTAAAACGGCCTTGCCTACACACGATCGTGAAAAAAAAAATGCTCTAGCAAAGCGCGGTGACGTACAACACGTACAACGGCACTATAAAGGGGAAGTTTAATTCGGATGGCGCCACCCTTTGGGCTGCTTTAGCCGATTTTGTGTTCGTAAAAGACGATTCGCGCTTTTCTGTCTGTTACAGCGTGATGAATGCGCTTACTCCATTATGAACGGTAGTTTTACCAGAACGAGCGCTCCCGTCTAATAACTTGCTTCTCAGTATGCGCGTTTTTTTCACGTCGTTAAAGCCCACACACGACCATTTTTTACGACGTAAAAAACGACCGTTAAAAACGACGTGAAAAATTAGAGCATGTTCGAAATTTTTCATGCCCATTTTTTACATTGTGAAAAATGCTCTGGAGCCCACACACGATCGTTTTAACGACATTAAAAAAAAACCGTCATTTTTTAGAACCCGAAAAAACGGTCGTGTGTACGCGGCATTATTACTATTACAAGGAATGTAAACATCCCTTGTAATAAAAATCTATTGTGACAGGTCCTCTTTATGGAGAGATGTGGGGTCAATAAGACCCCACATCTCTCCTCCAGGCTTGAAAGCATGAGATCGAAAAAAAAAAAAAAAAATGTCACCGGTCTCATGCTGACAGGGCTTGACGTCATATTCAAATAGGAGTTACGCCGTCGTATCTCTGAGTGTGTGGGCCGGTCGTATCTATGCGGCGACTGATTCGTAAAATCAGTTACGCATAGATTTCCCTAAGATCCGACTGGCGCAAGTCTCTTACACCGTCGTATCTTAGGCTGCATATTTACGCTGGCCGCTAGGTGGCGCTTCCGTAGATTTACGCAAGGAATATGCAAATTAGGTAGATACGCCGATTCAGAAACGTACGTCCGCCCGGCGCATTTTTTTACATTGTTTACATTAGGCTTTTTCTGGTGTAAAGTTACCCCTCATAAAGCAGGGGTAAGTCATGTTAAGTCTGGACGTTGGAAACGACCAAACAGCGTCGTATTTTACGTTGTTTGCGCAAGTCGTTCGCGAATAGGGCTGTACGTAAGTTACGTTCACGTCGAAAGCATTGACAGTTTGCGGCGTAATTTGGAGCATGCGCACTTGGAAACGTTCACGGACGGCGCATGCGCCGTTCGAAAACAGCGTCAATTACGTGGGGTCATGAGAGTTTTACATAAAACACGCCCACTACTAGCCACATTTGAATTAGGCGGGCTTACACATTTACACTACGCCGCCGTAACTTAGGGCGCAAGTTCTTTCTGAATACGGAACTTGCGCCCTAAGTTACGGCGGCGTAGTATATCTGAGATACGCTACGCCCGCCGAAAGATACGCAAATGTATCTGAATCCGGGCCTAGAAATCTCTACGGTCGTCATCCGGTGCCGGTCGATTCTTTCTCTGGGTCCCCGATGGCACGGGAGAGCCCGGAGAAGCAACAGATGGCGGCGGGAGGGGGGGGGGGGGGGAAGTCCCCTCCAGTCACCTGTAAGAACGATCAAGCGGCGGAACTGCCACTATAATCATTCTTATGGTGCACAGAATCGCCTGCAGAAAATGATATCTGAATGATGCCTGTAGCTGCACCCATCATTCAGATATCCCCGCTGAAAGTCCAGGACGTCATACGACGTCCTTGGGCAGGAAGTGGTTTTTAAGCACAGGAGCAGCTACCGCCAACTACTGCACCCAAGCACCGACCCTCCACTTTCATCCTGATTGACTCGGCACCCTTTGGAGCGGACAATGATGCAGAGGAATATAATTACGCAGAAGAAACACTAGCAGATGATAGTGACCGTTAGACATGTGCACAGCATAAATTTTCGTTTATTTCTGTTTCGTTTCTGTTCGTTTATCGTGATTCGTAACGAGTCGTAATTTCGTAAGACGTTAGTTATCGTATTCGTACTCTTTAGTATTTTTGTAACACTTTTTTTTCCGTTTCCGTTTTTTTCTGTTCGTTTATTTTTCGTTGAATCGAGATTAGTATTTTCGTTATATTTTGTATTCTGCCGCGTTCGTATTTTTAAAATGATTTTATTCGTTCCTTCGTTTTTACGTTAGTTTAATTTTCGTTGTTTTGCTATTCGTATTTATATTATATTTTCCATCATGCCGCGTTCGTATTTTCGTAAGAAATATATCTTCGTTGCTTTATGATCATTCGTATTTTCGTGTCTAATTACCTTTGATTGTAAAAACGTACTTTTGTAGATTTTATTGCATTCGTAATTCTGTTAGAATACATTTTACGTTTATTCGACACACTACTCGTCGTAATTTTGTAATTCGTACTTTACTGTGATTGACTTGACTGTCTTGGTTAGCACACACACCCTGTCTAGAATGAAGTCTGACGTAGAAGAAAACTAAAATATGTCAGATATTACAAATACAAATCTAGAAATTAGATGCACTGCAGTCTAACACAGAAAAAGACACAAGGAGCCAGGAGGTAATGAGAAAGAAGCTCATTGGGGGAAGGAACAAACCTCTTCAGAGGAAAGGGACAGCGCTCAGTGGCTATTGGTCAATGTCCAGAAATATTTCAGTACTAACCAAAGCTAATTTACATTATTTCGTATTTTCATTGTTTTCATTTCCGTTTTCCGAAGATTCGTAATTTATTTTTCGTTATTTTTGATTTTCGTTTTTTATTCTTTGTTCGGCATTTCGTTTTCTTTTCGGTCTTCGAATATTAGTAAGTTTGCATTTTCGTTCATTTTGTTTTTCGTAATAATTTTTTTTTTTGGGTTCGGTATTTTCGTTGTTTCTATGTTTTCGTTTCTTTCATCTTTCGTATCTTCGTTGTTTTCCATATTCGTTATTTTAAAAATATCGTTATTTGTTATTAATTGCGCTAAACCATTCGTTCATTCGTATGTTAACGAATCAACTAAAATAACGAAATTGCACATGTCTAGTGACCGTTACCTGGCAAGACCTGTTAGATTTATCTTAGCTGATATCAGAGTCCCCCCTTCCCACCTCCACCTTGTACAACCACCCCCACCCCCCCCCCCCCGATTCCTCCCAACCAACATCTCCTACTATCTCTCACCTTTCAAAATCCCCGATTCTAAACCGATAATTCCATGGTGACACCGTGGACACTCAGTGGTTGTCAGTGGTCAACCTACGGCCAGGGGCGGACTGACCATTCGGGCACGGACCGAAGGCCCCATGGCCACTAGGGGGCCCCATCAGGGTTGCCAGCCTTGGTAAAAGCAGGGACAGTTTGTTAAAAATCAATGGGCCAGATCCACAGAGATTTAGATCGGCGCAGCGTATGTGAGATACGCTACGCCGCTGTAACTTACTTTGGGCTGCTTTGAATCCTCAAAGAATTTGCGCCGTAAGTTACGGCGGCGTAGCGTATCTCTGGCGGCGGAATTCAAATCGGCGATTAGGGGGCGTGATTCATTTAAATGAAGCGCGTCCCCGCGCCGAATGAACTGCGCATGCGTCGTCCCGAAATTTACCGCCGTGCATTGCGCTAAATGACGTCGCTAGGACGTCATTTTTTTTAAATTAGACGTGAGTTACGTCCATCCCTATTCACGGACGACTTACGCAAAAAAAAAAAAAAAATTCAAATGAAACGCGGGAACGACGGCCATACTTAACATGGCAAGTCTATCTATACGCCGCAAAATAGCAGCTTTAACTATACGCCAGAAAAAGCCGACTACAGACGACGTAAGAAAATGCGACGGCCGCGCGTACGTTCGTGGATCGACGGAAATAGCTAATTTGCATACCCGATGCGGAAAACGAAGCAAACTCCACCCAGCGGGCGCCGAAGTATTGCATCTATGATCCGAAGGCGTACGAAGCTGTACGCCTGTCGGATCGAACCCAGATGCCGTCGTATCTTGGTTTGAGGATTCAAACTAAAGATACGACGCGGGAAATTTGTACGCCGGCGTATCAGTAGATAGGCCGACGTACTCGCTCTGAGGATCTGGCCCAATGTATTTTGACATCTATCCCTGAAATGGCCACTGCCAACATAATTTTGATGTGTAAATCTCGAGATTGTAGCTGTCCCGCCTCTCCACTGCCCTCTTTAGCCAATGGGAGCACAGTGTACACGCCCCCTTCTCCAGCGCAGCTTTTTTGACATAGGAGCAGGAGGTGCCGACTGCTGGAGGAGAGGAGAGGGAGGAGTGGACAGCCTGCAGTGTGGGTACGGACTGCTGTCCGATAAAAGGTAAGCTGGCTGGTGGACTATGTATGCCGCAGGTCATCATCTCCCTGCTAGGGGTCCCAGTGCAGTATTTTGCCCAGGCGGCCCATGATGCTGTTAAGGTGGCAATGCCCATGAGAGGCTTCTGGTGAATTTAGTGGGTCACCAGCTCGAAGTCTCATGTCACGGAGCTTGGTGCCCCTCCCCTCCACATGGGTTTGTCCACATTCATGTTGCATCAAAAAAAGATGGCGGCCATCTCTAAGCCTGGGGGCCCCATGATCTCCTATTGCCTGGGGGGGGGCCCCATGAGTTGTCAGTCCGTCCCTGCCTACGGCCTACCATGAGACTCACCTTGGCATGAGTGAGCAGAGCTCTGGCCAGACACAAGAGCTGCCTCTGTCCAAGGGAGAAATTCTTTCCTTTGTCACCAACATCTGCATCCAGACCCCCTGCAAGACGAGGACGTGGGACAATCAGTAATTCAAATATAAAGATAGAAGCGCTCAGAGGAGAAAGCAGCTTGCAGAAAATAAGACAAACCAACCTTATATCAAAAGGAAAATAAAAATAATGTTTATTATCTTTCCGGTGAGTGTA
Organism: Rana temporaria; assembly: GCF_905171775.1. NCBI lineage: Eukaryota > Metazoa > Chordata > Amphibia > Anura > Ranidae > Rana > Rana temporaria. The sequence goes on along the minus strand of NC_053492.1, from coordinate 467,785,251 downwards.
TGGAGGTCGAGGATCGCTGCACTCTTGGTGAGGCGTGGAGTGGAGGAATTTTTCACACTGGGAGACATTATTATTGAGGATCTCAGGAGGATTCTCTTGTGTGGATTTGGGGACTTTATGAATTGATTGGACTATTATAGAGCACCAGCACATAAAAGTGGGAGTAAAGTCTTCCTTTTTAATAGACTTACCTGTAGGAACAGCGAGTATTCTTCCAAACTTGCACTGTTAAGGAGATATTTACACTGTATGCACCTGGTGACATCACCGTGGTATACGCTTTGAAGGGATGGCATACCTCATAAGTCTCTAAATGAGGAAACTTGGGAATCTCAACTATGATGCACAGGGCTGTCTTAATGAGAGGGCACACCTGGGCACTGCCCAGGGCCCCTAGCTGCATGGGGGGCCCCTGCACTTTCCCCAAAGCAGCTGGTCCTTGAGCCCACGCTGCCCCGTAATTGGGGGCCCCATGATGGCACTGAGAGTGATAGATACACAGGGGAGGCAGTCTGCCTCCTACCTACTAGATGTCTGTTTACCTGCACTGTCATCATTGTAGGGGCCCCAGAGCATTACTTTGCCCAGGGGCCCATGATGCTATTAAGACGGCCCTGACGATGCATACTGACTTGGAACATAGGCATCCAGCTAAACATGGTTTTATAGTTAAATTTTCATTGTATTTATATATTACATGTGGAACCTTGGATTATGAGCATAATCTGTTCCAGGAGAATGCTTGTAATCCAAAGCACTCGCATATCAAAGCGAATTTCCCCATAGACGTCAATGGAAATGAAAATAATTTGTTCCGCATTGACTTCTATGGCATGATATACTGCATGTGGCTAGAGGTGGGGGGGCGCCGGAGAGCATCGGAAATATTCAGAAAGGCTCAGGGACAGCTCGGCTGAACTCGGAAAACCTTGGATAGGCTCGGGAACGGAGTATTTCCGAACGGCTCTGGCGCCCCCCAGGCCAAATGCGGTACTGCACACCGCCGTGGCTTGAATCCTGCTCGTTTTGTGAGACAACACTCGCAAACCGAGTCAGGATTTAAAAAAATACAGCGTTCGTATTGCGAAACGCTCGTTAACCGCTTAACGACCGCCGCATGTACATATACGTCGGCAAAATGGCACGGACAGGCAGAACGACGTGCCCGCACGTCGCTGCCTTTCCACGGGTCGGGGGTCTGATCGGGACCCCCCCCCCCCCCGGTACATGCGGCGGTCGGTAAGCCTCAGGGAGCGATCGCTCCCCGGAGCTGAAGAACGGGAAGAGCCGTATGTAAACACGGCTTCCCCGTGCTTCACTGTGGCGGCTGCATCGATTGAGTCATCCCTTTTATACTTTTATAGGGAGACTCGATCGATGACGTCAGACCTACAGCCACACCCCCCTACAGTTGTAAACACACACTAGGTGAACACTAACTCCTACAGCGCCACCTGTGTTTAACTCCCAAACTGCAACTGTCATTTCCACAATAAACAATGCAAATTAAATGCATTTTTTGCTGTGAAAATGACAATGGTCCCAAAAATGTGTCAAAATTGTCCGAAGTGTCCGCCATAATGTCGCAGTCACGAAAAAAAATCGCTGATCGCCGCCATTAGTAGTAAAAAATAAATAAAATAAAAAAATGCAATAAAACTATCCCCTATTTTGTAAACGCTATAAATTTTGCGCAAACCAATCGATAAACGCTTATTGCGATTTTTTTTACCAAAAATATGTAGAAGAATACGTATCGGCCTAAACTGAGGAAAACTTTTTTTTTATATTTTTTTTTGGGGGATATTTATTATAGCAAAAAGTAAAAAATATTGAATTTTTTTCAAAATTGTCGCTCTATTTTTGTTTATAGCGCAAAAAATAAAAACCGCAGAGGTGATCAAATACCACCAAAAGAAAGCTCTATTTGTGGGGAAAAAAAGGACGTCAATTTTGTTTGGGAGCCACGTCGCACGACCGCGCAATTGTCTGTTAAAGCGACGCAGTGCCGAATTGCAAAAACCTGGCCTGGGCATTTAGCTGCCTAAAGGTCCGGGGCTTAAGTGGTTAACTGCGTTACTCGCAATCCAAGGTTTCACTGTATCTGTTGCACTTTTTGTTAGAGCTCTGCATATTATTTTTGATGGGACAATAAGTGACACAACGTATAAGGAGAGTCACAGCCCAACAACCTCTGTGAGATAACTCACCGATACGCTCCACCAAATCCCGCAGGTGACACTGGGAGAGAACATCCATCAGATCAGAATCCGTGTGGCGGGACAATGGATCCAGGTTCTCCCGGACACTACCGCTAAACAGGAAGGGATCCTGAGGGATGATGGCAAGTCGTGACCTGACGGAGAAACAGAACAAATCTTACAAAGAAGGTCCATGGAACATTGAAGGGGTTGTAAAGGTTTGTTTTTTATTTTCTAAATTGGTTCCTTTAAGCTTGTGCATTGTTGGTTCATTTACCCTTTCCTTCCATTTCCCTTCTAAATGTTTTTTTTTTCTTTGTCTGAATTTCTCACTTCCTGTTTCTCCTCAGTAAGCTTTCCCCCATCATCCGAGCCGTTCTGACTGGGGGTTAGTCGGTGTCCTCGCCCCCTCCCTTGGGACTACATCCATGCAGGGAGCCCCATCATCTGAGCCGTTCTGGCTGGGGGTTAGTCGGTGTCCTCGCCCCCTCCCTTGGGACTACATCCCTGCAGGGAGCCCCATCTTCCGATCCGTTCTGGCTGGGGGTTAGTCAGCGTGCTCGCCCCCTCCCTTGGGACTACATCCCTGCAGGGAGACCCATCATCTGAGCCGTTCTGACTGGGGGTTAGTCGGTGTCCTCGCCCCCTCCCTTGGGACTACATCCATGCAGGGAGCCCCATCATCCGATCCGTTCTGGCTGGGGGTTAGTCAGCGTGCTCGCCCCCTCCCTTGGGACTACATCCATGCGGGGAGACGCTGTGCGTCTCCCCGCAGGGATGTAGTCCCAAGGGAGGGGGCGAGCATGCTGACTAACCCCCAGCCAGAACGGCTCGGATGATGGGGGCAAGCTTACTGAGGAGGAACAGGAAGTGAGAAATTCAGAGAAAGAAAAAAAAACATTTAGAAGGGAAATCAAAAGAAAAGGTACCGTATTTTCCGGCGTATAAGACGACCTTTTAAAGGGGTTGTAAAGGTAAAAAAAAAATTCTACATAGCTTCCTTTACCTTCTCTTATCGTCACTTCCTGTTCTTCTGTCTGTAACGCCACACAGCAATGCGAGGCTTTCTCCCTGGTGTGGAGTGTCGTGCTCGCCCCCTCCCTTGGACTACGGGAGAGTCAGGACACCCACTAACACACAGCTCCTTTCTCTATCTGCAATGTAGAGAGTGTCCTGACTCTCCTGTAGTCCAAGGGAGGGGGCGAGCACGACACTCCACACCAGGGAGAAAGCCTTGCATTACTGTGTGGAGTTACAGGCAGAAGAACAGGAAGTGAGGATTTCTCAGAAGAAATAAGGACATTTAAAAGCAAAATGGAAGGATGAGGTAAGTGAAGGAGGACTGCACTGAGGTAAAGGAAGCTATTTAGGGAAAAAAAATTGTACCTTTACAACCCCTTTAAGCTTAAAAATATCCCCCAAAAATCGGGGGTCGTCTTATACGCCGGGTATTATACCTGTATGCAGAGTCAGTCTGCGGTCGTCCATTGTTTAAAAGCCGCGCCTCCTCCTCGTCCTGTTCCGTGATAGGCGGAACACTGAGTTTTCCAGCAGAGCTCGTGTTCAGCCTATCACGGATGTCATCTCGTTCGAGGACGAGAGGACATTCATGATAGGCGGAACACTGAACACAGGCTCTGCTGGGAAACTGAGTGTTCCGCCTATCACGGAACAGGACGAGGAGGAGGCGCGGCTTTTGAACAATGGACGCATGCAGTCTGACTAGGGATAAGGTATGGAGATCGGCAAAGTGAGGCATGTAATGGGCACAGTGCGGTGAGGCATGTATTTGGCACTAGTCGGAAGGGGGGTAGTCCTATACGGTGAGTACCGTATTTATCTTGCTATAACGCGCCCCGGCGTATAGCGCGCACCCCCGAACTTGAAGGAAAATTCCTGAAAAAAAAAAAAAAAGACTTAGTTTGGATGCCCCTCGTCGGTGTCTTGCCCGTCGTCCATCGCGTCCTGCCCGTCGTCCATCGGCGGCCTCGTCTGGTCCGGCGTCCTTCTGCGGCCATCGTGGTGTCCTCCCCGCGCTGTGTTGGAACCACTGCGCCGTCATATACCTAGCACAGTACACTCGGGTATAGTCGGGCAGGCTCGGCTCCTCTCGCATTAAGGACGTACAGGACGCACAGGACGTGACAACGAGAGGAGCCGAGTCTGCCCGACTATACCCGAGTGTACTGCGCTCGGTATATGTCGGCGCGGGTAACGGGTATTGGCGTATATCGCGCACCCACGATTTTGCCCTGATTTTCAGGGCAAAAAAGTGCGCCGTATACGCCGATAAATACAGTATATCCCAAAACCAACCTTTTAGCTGGAGAATTAGGGGGTCGTCTAATACGCCGGCAAATACGGTAAGTAAAGCAACAATGCACGAGCTTAAAGGAACCCTTTTAGAAAATTAAAAAAAAAAACCTTTACAACCCTTTTAACCCCGGTGTATTCATTGGCACTCACCTCAGGTCTTCCAAATTCAGCTCTCGTGTGGCAGTGCCATCAATAAGAATTTGTCCAGAATTCAGCTCCATCATCCGGAAGAGCACCAGGAACAAAGAGGACTTTCCGGAGCCTGTCCGACCCACAATTCCAATCTTCTCCCCGGGAGATATGATGAAGTTCACACCAGCCAAAGCATTGGGAAGGCCAGGGCGGTAACATAAAACGGCATCTCTGAACTCAATACACCCATGTTTGGGCCAGTCCGGCTCTACCTGGAAGAAAGACACAGGCAATATGAATAAAGCGTCTCACAAATGTACCCTTTGAGAGTCCTGTGCCTCTGAATAATAAGGAAAGGAGGGGGGGGGGGCACTCACAATGCCACATCCGTATAACAGAGAGGAACATAAAGGATTACTCAAAAATGGGTAACCAATGGTCGGACTTTAACCACTTCCCACCTGCCCGACGAGTTTTTACGGCCACAATGTGGCTCTAAAATGCCGGGAGGCCGTCTATATACGGCCTCCAGCCACTGGGGGGCGCGTGAGCATCGCCGGCGTCGCGCGCCCGCCACGTCACTCAGGTGCCGATGCGCGTGCCTGGCGGCTGCGATGTCCGCCAGGCACCCGCGATCGGCAGTCACAGAGACAGGGACATGGATCTCTGTGTGTAAACACAGAGATCCACGTCCTGTCAGGGAGAGGAGACCGATGGTGTGTCCCTTGTATATAGGGACAACCATCAGTCACCTCCCCCAGTCAGTCCCCTCCCCCAACAGTAAGAATCCCCTTGCAGGGCACACATTAACCCCTTCCTCGCCCCTTAGTGTTACCCCTTCCCTGACAGTCACATTTATACAGTAATCAGTGCATATTTATAGCACTGTTCGCTGTATAAATGTGAATGGTCCCAAAAATGTGTCAAAAGTGTCCGATGTGTCCACCGTAATATCGCAGTCCTGACAAAAATCACAGCTGCCATTACTAGTAAAAAAAAAAAAAAAAAAATTCATAATTCTAACCCCTATCTTGTAGGCGCTATAAAGTTTGCGCAAACCAATCACTATACGCTTATTGCGATTTTTATTTTTACCAAAAATATGTAGAAGAATACGTATTGGCCTAAACTGAGAAAAAAAAAAATTATTGGATATTTATTATAGCAAAAACTAAAAAATGTTTTTTTTTTCAAAATTGTCTCTCTATTCTTGTTTATATCGCAAAAAAAACAAAATCGCAGAGATGATCAAATACCACCAAAAGAAAGCTCTATTTGTGGGAAAAAAAGGACGTCAATTTTGTTTGGGAGCCACGCCGCACGACCGCGCAATTGTCATTCAAAGCGTGACAGTGCTGAAAGCTGAAATTTCGCCTGGGCAGGAAGGGGGTATATGTGCCCAATAAGCCAGTGGTCCAATGCAAGACGACAGTAGAAATAGCAAAAAAATTGTATATTTATTACCAAAATTACAAACAAATAGACACAATGTTCAAAAATAAAAAAAACATACAAGATATTGAAATGTATGAATTGTATCCCTTGTGCGTCTACGCGTTTCACCGTGAGGCTTCTTCAGGACGAACAATAAGAGGGGACAGTGACAGAGAACAAATCTTTCCAAGCTGTCTCCCGGGGGCTATATCACACACATCCGCCTTTTATATCCTGCTGGCTGTATTTATCCAGTAGGGGATTTCTACTTTTCCACATCAGCCTGGTTTACTGGAATAGATACCGAATGTTATACTCTGACAATATGGGGACTCTATAAGTCTTATCTACTATTTCTGTGGATGTTTGCCCTCGTCAAGTAAGATTTTTGTCCCTGATCAAAACCGCGGACCCCATATTCGTGTGTTTTTATTATATGGCATTTCCGGTATTGGATATTCCCCATAGAGGGAGTTTTTTGCCTTAGAATTTTCTCCATTCGATTTGTTTATAGAGCTTTTTTGGATATACTCACATATATCACTCCCACTTTTTATTCCTATGGAACATCTTCTGTATATGTAGAGTCTCCCAAGATGGTGAGATTTGTTCTCTGTCATTGTCCCCTCTTGTTGTTCATCCTAAAGAAGCCTCATGGCGAAATTTGTAGACAGACAAGGGATACAATTCATACATTTCAATATCTTGTATGTTTTTTTTTTTTTTGAACATTGTGGGCCGGATTCAGAAAAGAGATACGCCGGCGTATCTCCTGATACGCCGTTGTATCTCTGAGTCCGGCCGTCGTATCTATGCGCCTGATTCATAGAATCAGGTTACGTATAGATATCCCTAAGATCCGACAGGTGTAAGTGACTTACACCGTCGGATCTTAGGCTGCAATTCCAGGCCGGCCGCTAGGTGGCGCTTCTGTATTATTACCCGAGGAATATGCAAATGAGGAGTTACGCCGATTCAGAAATGAACGACCGCCCGGCGCTTTTTTTTTACGTCGTTTGCGTTCGGCTTTTTCCGGCGTATAGTTACCCCTGCTATATGAGGGGTATGTGCGGCGTATCCTATGTTAAGTATGGCCGTCGTTCCCGCGCCGAGTTTGGAATTTTTTTTTACGTCGTTTGCGTAAGTCGTTCGCGAATACGGCTGGACGTAATTTACGTTCACGACGAAAGCATGACGAGTTGCCGACGTCATTTGGACCATGCGCACTGGGATTCAGTCGCGGCAGGCGCGTGCGCAGTTCGTTTCGGCGCGGAGACGCGCATCATTTAAATGATACACGCCCCCTACCCGCCGAATTTGAATTCCGCCGGGTGGATTTACGCTACGCCGCCGCAACTTTACAGGCAAGTGCTTTGTGAATACAGCACTTGCCTGAAAAACTTGCGGCGGCGTAACGTAAATGAGTTACGTTACGCCAGCAGAAAGATCCGCTGATCTTTCTGAATCTGGCCCAGTGTCTATTCGTTTGTATTTTTTTTAATAGATATACTATTTTTTGCTATTTCTACTGTTGTCTTGCCTTTAAAGTCCGACCATTGGTTACCCTTTTTTGAGTAATCCTTTGTAGTCATGTGCCTCTATCATTGGCAGTCTGAGGATGGCATGGGCAGTCTGAAGGTTGGTTCTCTGGTTAGAGGTGGGACAGACCACAAGCTGTGACCCACTCTCATTTCTCATCAGTTTGAGAATTGGCAATACAGTATATTCCAATGCAGAATCAAAGGGGACCTGTTAATTACACACAAATTACAGAAGCAGACAATCAGAAGCTGAAATCCTGTGACAACTATGTGGGTATCAGGCCGGAGGTCACTTACCGTCACTATCCCCTCTCTCGGTTCACATGGCAGCATGGTGGAGTACTCTTCAGCTCTCTCCACACTCACCATCATGGCTTCTGTCTGAGTAAAGCTGGAGATGAGACCGGACAACAATCCCGTGATGGAGAGTGCATAGGACAGAGACAAGCCAACTAGACCTACAGAGAAGAGGAGATCAATGAGAACAAGAGACAGGAGGAGAATAGAGGCAGCCTCCTAGAGAAGGAAAGAGACAGCCTGCGAGAGAAGAAAAGAGACAGCCCGCGAGGGGAGGGGAGAGACAGCCCGCGAGGGGAGGGGAGAGACAGCCCGCGAGGGGAGGGGAGAGACAGCCCGCGAGGGGAGGGGAGAGACAGCCCGCGAGGGGAGGGGAGAGACAGCCCGCGAGGGGAGGGGAGAGACAGCCCGCGAGGGGAGGGGAGAGACAGCCCGCGAGGGGAGGGGAGAGACAGCCCGCGAGGGGAGGGGAGAGACAGCCCGCGAGGGGAGGGGAGAGACAGCCCGCGAGAGGAGGGGAGACACAGCTCGCGAGAGGAGGGGAGACACAGCCCGCGAGAGAAGGGGAGAGACAGCCCGCGAGAGAAGGGGAGAGACAGCCCGCGAGAGAAGGGGAGAGACAGCCCGCGAGAGAAGGGGAGACACAGCCCGCGAGAGAAGGGGAGACACAGCCCGCGAGAGAAGGGGAGACACAGCCCGCGAGAGAAGGGGAGACACAGCCCGCGAGAGGAGGGGAGACACAGCCCGCGAGAGAAGGGGAGACACAGCCCGCGAGAGAAGGGGAGACACAGCCCGCGAGAGAAGGGGAGACACAGCCCGCGAGAGAAGGGGAGAGACAGTCTATCATCCCACTCCATTATTCTATCCTGGCTCCATCGCTAACAATATTCTCACCTGGATCACCGGCTCTCCTCTGGTGTTGGATTATAGCGATAACAGCGATGGCGGTAACAACTACTACTCCAATCATCTGCAGGCGGATGTCCAGCCACTGTACAGCGGTATTACTGGTGAACACGCAACGCTGGTTCACGTCTAGACGAGACTCACATTCAAGTTTAAACCTGCAGCCAAACAAAAAAAGCATTGACCGCTAACATTTATTTTTATTAGAGGTACTTACATAACGACATCAATTTACAGAGCGTTTAGATCTATATCTATTGTCCATCAGGCCCTGTGCTAAAGGAGCTTACACTCTAAGGTCCCAAACTCACATTCATACACATACTAGGGCCAATTTAGACAGGTGGTAATTAACTACTTCAGCCCCGGAAGGATTTACCCCCTTAACGACCAGTCTATTTTTTGCGATACTGAACTGCGGCGCTTTAACTGACAATTGCGCGGTCGTGTGACGTTGTACCCAAACAAACGTCCTTTCTTCCCCCACAAATAGAGCTTTCTTTTGGTGGTATTTGAACTTCTCTGCGATTTTTATTTGTTGCTCTACAATCAAAAAAATAAATAAAAAAAGCGACAATTTGGGAAAAAAACGATTTTTTAGTGTTTGCTATAATAAATATCCCATTTATTTTTATTTTTTTCAAAACACATTTCTTCATCAGTTTAGGCCGTTATATATTCTTCTACATATTTTTGATTAAGAAAAAAAAATAAAAAAATAAAAATAAAAAAAAATAAAAATCGCAATAAGCGTATATTGCGGGGGGAGAAAGAAAATCAGAATTAAACAAGCACATTTTTTTTCTCTAGTTAAAGGGGTTGTAAAGGTACAATTGTATTTTCCTAAATAGCTTCTTTTACCTTAGTGCAGTCCTCCTTCACTTACCTCATCCTTCCATTTTGCTTTTAAATGTCCTTATTTCTTCTGAGAAATCCTCACTTCCTGTTCTTCTGTCTGTAACTCCACACAGTAATGCAAGGCTTTCTCCCTGGTGTGGAGTGTCGTGCTCGCCCCCCTCCCTTGGACTACAGGAGAGTCAGGATGCCCACTAACACACAGCTCCTTTCTCTATCTGCAACGTAGAGAGCGTCCTGACTCTCCTGTAGTCCAAGGGAGGGGGCGAGCACTCCACTCCACACCAGGGAGAAAGCCTCGCATTACTGTGTGGAGTTACAGACAGAAGAACAGGAAGTGAGGATTTCTCAGAAGAAATAAGGACATTTAAAAGCAAAATGGAAGGATGAGGTAAGTGAAGGAGGACTGCACTAAGGTAAAGGAAGATATTTAGGGGAAACAAATTGTACCTTTACAACCCCTTTAAAGTAGAATAGGCAAAACTTTTTTATTTATTTTTTTCATTTTTGTATAGGGAGAATTATAACCCCTTTGAGATTTATTTTTGCCATCTGTGGTCCATTGGGGAGATTTACCTTCACTTCTTGTTCCATAGCCAAAACAGGAAGTTAGAGGAAATCCCTGGAAAATAGGGGAATCTCTCGGGGAACCCCCCAGGCCACCAGAACTAGTGTCACTATTGAAAGATTTCCCCTCTATTAATTTTTTGGGGACAACCCAAAATTTGGGATTTTATTTTTTTACTTTCAATGATAATGATAAACAGGACAAATAGAGAGGGGGATCTCCCTAATGGGGACACAGACAGAAATAAAAACCTGCCGGGGTTCTAATTCCTATCCATGCTATCCAAAACGAAAAAAAAAAAAAACATTTATAGGTAGATTCAGTAAGAGTTAGGCCGACTTATCAGTAGATAAGCCGGCCTAACTCAGAATCTAAGCCGACTTATGTTTAAGCGTATGCTCAAACAGAGATACGCTTAAACATATCTAAGATAAGATGGCTTGCACCGTCCTATCTTAGGTTGCAATTTTTCGGATGGCCGCTAGGTGGCGCTTCCATTGCAGTCGGCGTAGAATATGTAAATGAGTTGATACGCCGATTCACGAACGTACGCCCGGCCGTCGCAGTAGTTTTACGCCGTTTCCGTAAGGCATTAGCAGGCCTAAAGTTATTCCATCTATTAGGTGGAATAACAATGTTAAAGTATAGCCGCCGTTCCCGCCGCGAGATTCAAATTTTTTACGTCTTTTGCGTAAGTTGTCCGCGAATCGGGATTTACGTCGTTTACGTCCACGTCGAAATCAATAGGCCCGTGCGGCGTACTTAGCCGCAATGCGCACTGGGAAATGTAGGCGCCCAGCGCATGCGCATTAAAAAAAAAAAGTAAAAAAACCTGAGATCAAGCCTCATTACCATAAAACACGCCCCCCTCCAAGGCATTTGAATTTGGCGCCCTTACGCCCGCCCGCTTTAGGCTACGCCGCCGTATATTAGCAGGCAAGTACATTGAGAATCATGTACTTGCCTAGCTAACTTACGGCGGCGTAGCCTAAACACGCTAAGCTACGCCGCCGTAACTATAGGCTTCTCTACCTGAATCTACCTATTTGTCTTTAGTTATACTTTAAGGCCTCTAAGGATAAGCTCCAATGGGTTTACTGCAGTCCTATTCAGAGGCGGGTCAGCTCACCTGTCAGCATGTCGCGTGGCGCGGATGGTACTCAGGCCGGACAAGGTCTCAGAGAAGTGGCTGTAGATCGGGGACAGGGTGATGCTCTGCAGCCGCTTGAGTTCGCGGGAAGTGTGGCGGTAATATCTTTGGATGGAATAGTACAAGAGACCCAGAGGAATGAGGACGAGCAGGATCAAGGGCAGCCCATAACTGATCATCACCAGCATGCCCAGCAGACCAAAGGTGTTGGCCAAGAATATATTGAGCATGAAGGGCAGGAAATCATCCACGCAGTACATATCGGAGGAGAATCGATTGATGATGCGTCCAACTGGTGTGCTGTCAAAGAAAGTTACCGTGGCCTAACGAGGAGAGACAGATAGGAAAAATAAGAGAAATCATTAGGAGGATGAAGAGGGGCCAAGGACAGTAACCTGAGGAGTAAGAGTCAGGAGGATAAAGAGGGGATAGGAGACACTGACCTGAAGAGACAGAGTTAAAGGGATGGAGAGGGGATGGTAGACATTGGCCTATGGAGAGTTAGGAAGATGGAGAGAAGACAGAGGACACTGAGGTGAGGTGAGTTAGGAGGATGGAAATGAGACAGAGGAAACTGAGGTGAGTTAGGAGGATGGAGAGGGGACAGAGGAAACTGAGGTGAGTTAGGAGGATGGAGAGGACACTGAGGTGAGGTGAGTTAGGAGGATAGAGAGGAGACAGAGGAAACTGAGGTGAGTTTGGCGGATGGAGAGGAGACAGAGGAAACTGAGGTGAGTTAGGAGGATGGAGAGGACACTGAGGTGAGGTGAGTTAGGAGGATAGAGAGGAGACAGAGGAAACTGAGGTGAGTTTGGCGGATGGAGAGGAGACAGAGGAAACTGAGGTGAGTTAGGAGGATGGAGAGGAAACTGAGGTGAGTTAGGATGGAGAGGACACTGAGGTGAGGTGAGTTAGGAGGATGGAGAGGAGACAGAGGAAACTGAGGTGAGTTGGAGGATGGAGAGGAAACAGAAGTGAGTTAGGATAGAGAGGACACCGAGGCGAGTTAGGAGGATGGAGGGGAGACAGAGGACCCAGAGGTTAGGCGAGTTAGGAGGATGGAGAGGAGACAGAGGAAACTGATGTGAGTTAGGAGGATGGAGACGACACTGAGGTAAGGTGAGTTAGGAAGACGGAGAGGAGACAGAGGAAACGGAGGTGAGTTAGGAGGATAGAGAGGACACCGAGGTAAGGCGAGTTAGGAGGATGGAGGGGAGACAGAGGACCCAGAGGTGAGGCGAGTTAGGAGGATGCAGGGGAGACAGGGGAAACTGATGTGAGTTAGGAGGATGGAGAGGACACAGAGGACACTGAGGTAAGATGAGTTAGGAAGATGGAGAGGAGACAGAGGAAACTGATGTGAGTTAGGAAGATGGAGAGGAGACTAAAGTTAGGCGAGTTTGGAGGATGGAGGGGAGAGAGAGGACCCAGAGGTGAGGCGAGTTAGGAGGATGGAGAGGAGACAGAGGAAACTGATGTGAGTTAGGAGGATGGAGAGGAGACAGAGGAAACTGAGGTGAGTTAGGAGGATGGAGAGGAGACAGAGGACACTGAGGTAAGGTGAGTTAGGAATATGGAGAGGAGACAGAGGAAACTGAGGTGAGTTAGGAGGATGGAGAGGACACAGAGGTGAAGCGAGTTAGGAGGATGGAGAGGAGACAGAGGAAACTGAAGTGAGTTTGGAGGATGGAGAGGAGACAGAGGAAACTGAGGTGAGTTAGGAGGATGGAGAGGAGACAGAGGAAACTGAGGTGAGTTAGGAGGATGGAGAGGAGACAGAGGAAACTGAGGTGAGTTAGGAGGATGGAGAGGAGACAGAGGAAACTGAGGTGAGTTAGGAGGATGGAGAGGAGACAGAGGAAACTGAGGTGAGTTAGGAGGATGGAGAGGACACTGAAGTGAGGTGAATTTGGAGGATGGAGGGGAGACAGAGGAAACTGAGGTGAGTTAGGAGGATGGAGAGGAGACAGAGGAAACTGAGGTGAGTTAGGAGGATGGAGAGGAGACAGAGGAAACTGATGTGAGTTAGGAGGATGGAGAGGAGACAGAGGAAACTGAGGTGAGTTAGGAGGATGGAGAGGACACTGAAGTGAAGTGAGTTAGGAGGATGGAGAGGACACTGAAGTGAGGTGAGTTTGGAGGATGGAGGGGAGACAGAGGACCCAGAGGTGAAGCGAGTTAGGAGGATGGAGAGGAGACAGAGGAAACTGAGGTGAGTTAGGAGGATGGAGAGGACACTGAAGTGAAGTGAGTTAGGAGGATGGAGAGGAGACAGAGGACACTGAGGTGAGTTAGGAGGATGGAGAGGACACTGAAGTGAGGTGAGGATGGAGGGGAGACAGAGGACACTGAGGTATGAAGGGAGACAGAGGACACTGAGGTATGAAGAGCAGATGGAAGACACATAACTGAGAATAGAGGTTGGAGAGGGAATGGGAACACTGCCCTGAGGAAAGACAGTTAGAACTCAGATGGAGGGAGGACTGAGGTGAATGGAGGACAATGGTCTGAGGATAGTGAGTTAGGAAGATAGAGAGGGAACGGAGGACATAGACCGATCACACAACAACACAAACCAGACGTTCTACCCACCCGCAGCACTCTCTGCAATAAGCGCCTGTGGATTGCGGTGGCCGCCTGCACAGTTCCCAGGGCGAAGAGCAATGCACGCAAGGCAGTGAAGACGGAATTGGCTGCTGCAATCCCACCATATACTGAGAGATAGAAGGTTAAATTCCCAGAACTGTTCTGACCTGCAGACTCGGCCCATCTCACTGGAGACCTGGAAGAGGACAAACAATGTAAAATGCGATTGGGCTGGGAGCAGAAGGGTGCGCACACCATTACATACCAAGCTGGGGGAGAGGAGGAAGAAGAAGGAAGCAGAGTAGTGCACCCAGCATTATACAAAGGAGATAAAAGAGAGGACTGGAGGGGTGTTTCCAGGGCCATCTTCATAGCATCATGGGCCCCTGGGCAAAGTAATGCTCTGGGGCCCCTACAATGGAGACAGTGCAAGTAAACGTAAATCAAGTAGGGGACATCTAGGGTGTAGAGGGGTCAGAGTTCTGGGGGGATATCTGGGATGTAGAAGGGCAGCCCGGGCTGCTCCAATTTAGGGGCAGCCCAGGCTCATGTATCAGCTGCTTTGGGGAAAGGGCAGGCCCCCCCCCCCCATGCAGCTGGGGCCACTGGGCAGTGCCCAGGTGTGCCCTCTCATTAAGACAGCCCTGGGTGTTTCCAGCAATATACAACAGGGTGGGGAAATGGAGGAAATGGGTAGCAGAGGGGAGCACCCAGCATTATACACCAGGGTGGAGAAATGGGGAGCAGAGGGGAGCACCCAGCATTATACACCAGGGTGGAGAAATGGGGAGCAGAGGGGAGCACCCAGCATTATACACCAGGGTGGAGAAGGAGAGGAGCATTACACAGCGGGGTGGGGGAGGAGAGGTAGTAGGGAGTGGTGCATGCATCATTATACACCAGGGTGGGGTAAAGGTGAGGAGTGTAAGCAGCATTATATGGGGGGTTAGGCAGGAATAAGGCACTCAGCATTACACACTCCATTATCTGTAAAATACATTTAGGTAGATTCAGGTACATGGGTGCAAACTTGATGCGGCGTAGCTTAGCCTGTTTAGGCTACGCCGCCGTAAGTTAGCTAGGCAAGTACATGATTCTCAATGTACTTGCCTGCTAATATACGGCGGCGTAGCCTAAAGCGGGCGTAAGGGCGCCACATTCAAATGTCTTGGAGGGGGGCGTGTTTTATGGTAATGAGGCTTGACCTCACGTTTTTTACGTTTTTTTTTTTATGCGCATGCGCCGGGCGCCTACATTTCCCAGGGTGCATTGCGGCTAAGTACGCCGCGCGGGCCTATTGATTTCGACGTGGACGTAAACAACGTAAATCCCGATTCGCGGACGACTTACGCAAACGACGTAATAAATTTGAATCTCGCGGCGGGAACGGCGGCCATACTTTAACGTTGTTATTCCACCTAATAGATGGAATAACTTTAGGCCTGCTAATGCCTTACGGAAACGGCGTAAAACTACTGCGGCGGCCGGGCGTACGTTCGTGAATCGGCGTATCAACTCATTTACATATTCTACGCCGACCGCAATGGAAGCGCCACCTAGCGGCCATCCGAAAAATTGCAATCTAAGATAGGACGGCGCAAGCCGTCTTATCTTAGATATGTTTAAGCGTATCTCTGTTTGAGAATACACTTAAACATAGGTCGGCGTAGATTCTGAGTTAGGTCGACCTATCTACTGATAAGCCGGCCTAACTCTTACTGAATCTACCTAATTAATTACAGGAAAGAAATCCTATCTGATAGCTGTACTGTTCCATGTGTGGTGACACTGGTATGTCACTTTTATTTGTCTTCCTGTGACCGGTGTCCCCAGCTGGGGAGCCCCCGATTGTTATACTCACACGAGAGTTCTGGAGGAGAAGAGAAGCAGTGCAGGTGACAGTACGGGAGGGACCAGCACCGACAAAGACACATTTCTTGACTTGTCTGACAAGCTTGAAATCCAGTGTGACAGCCACCAATCAGACACGTTCCTGGTAGCTGGAATACAATGTTCATATGACGTATCAGTCACAAGTAACGTAAAAGTCCCGTCATGCACTACTGCCTGCTGGTAGTTCAGTAACAGGAGGTCTCAGGTTGGCTCAGCCTGGTTCATCTGTGAAGAGATAAATAGCTGGATTCACGTAGATGGGCTTAACGTTAGGCAGGCGTAGCGTATCTCATATACGCTACGCCGCCGTAAGTTAGAAAGGCGAGTGCTGTATTCACAAAGCACTTGCGTCCTAAGTTACGGCGGCGTAGCGTAAATGTGCCGGCCTAAGCGCGCCTAATTCAAATTGTGAAGAGGTGGGTGTGTTTTATGCTAATGAATCGTGACCCGACATGATTGACGTTTTGAACGAACGGCGCATGCGCCGTCCGTGGACATATCCTAGTGCGCATGCTCCAAATTACGACGCAAAGACTTATTGGTTTCGACGTGAACGTAAATTACGCCCAGCCCCATTCACAGACGACTTACACAAACGACGTAAAAATTTGACGCGGGACCGATGTCCATACTTAACATTGGCTGCGCCATCTTTTTGGTGGACCAACTTTAGGCCTGAAAACGCCTTACGTAAACGGCGTATCTTTACTGCGACGGGCAAGTGTACAGTCGTGAATAGGCGTATCTCGCTGATTTACGCATTCTAGGCGTAAATCAGCGTACACGCCCCTAGCGGCCGGCCTAAATAGACAGCCAAGATACGACGGCGCCCGCCGTCGTATCTTAGCTAGATTTAAGTGTATCTCAATTTGAGAATACACTTAAATTTACGACGGCGCAGATTCAGAGTTACGACGGCGTATCTACCGATACGCCGGCGTAAACCTCTCTGAATCTGGCTAAAATACTATATAAGCCCACTAGTAATACACCTACCCTGCATGAAGAATAAGGCCAGCAGCACCGATCCGGCCAAGCAGCTCCCCACTGCCCTCCAATATGCCGCATACACCTGTAGGGAGACCGCCCCCTCCTTCTTCTCCTCCTCCCCCATCGTAGAGCCAGGTAACAGGACCTCCTTCCCAGCATCCTCTTCATCAACACCATCGCCACCATTCTCTGCAACCACAGGAGAGTACCGGGTCAGGTGATCGGATATAGGATATTACTCCAGCTCACACGGGAAAGTACTGGGTCAGGTGATCGGATATAGGATATTACTCCAGCTCACACAGGAGGGTATAGGGTCAGGTGATCGGATTTGGGACATGACTCCAGCAACCACAGGAGAGTACCAGGTCAGGTGATCGGATATAGGATATTACTCCAGCTCACATGGGAAAGTACTGGGTCAGGTGATCGGATATAGGATATTACTCTAGCTCACATGGGAAAGTACCAGGTCAGGTGATCGGATATAGGATATTACACTAGCTCACATGGGAAAGTACTGGGTCAGGTGATCGGATATAGGATATTACTCTAGCTCACGTGGGAAAGTACTGGGTCAGGTGATCGGATATAGGATATTACTCCAGCTCACACGGGAAAGTACTGGGTCAGGTGATCGCATATAGGATATTACTCCAGCTCACACGGGAAAGTACTGGGTCAGGTGATCGGATATAGGATATTACTCCAGCTCACACGGGAAAGTACTGGGTCAGGTGATCGGATATAGGATATTACTCCAGCTCACACGGGAAAGTACTGGGTCAGGTGATCGGATATAGGATATTACTCCAGCTCACATGGGAATGTACTGGGTCAGGTGATCGGATATAGGATATTACTCCAGCTCACACAGGAGGGTATAGGGTCAGGTGATCGGATTTGGCACATGACTCCAGAAACCACAGGAGAGTACCAGGTCACGTGATCGGATATAGGATATTACTCTAGCTCACACAGGAAAGTACTGGGTCAGGTGATCGGATATTACTCCAGCTCACACAGGAGGGTATCGGGTCAGGTGGTCAGATTTGGGACATGTCTCAGCTCAAACAGGAGGGTTTTGGGTCAGATGTATGGCATGTCTCCAGCAACCACAGGCGAGTACTGGGCCAGGTGATCGGATATAGGATATTACTCCAGCTCACAAAGGAGTGTACTGGGTTAGGTGATTGGATATTGGACATGTCTCCAGCTCACACAGAAGGATACCAGGTCAGGTGGTCAGATATATGACATGTCCCCAGCTCACACAGGAAAGTAATGGGTCAGGTGATCGGATATTACTCCAGCTCACACAGGAGGGTATCGGGTCAGGTGGTCAGATTTGGGACATGTCTCAGATGTCAGGTGTATGGCATGTCTCCAGCAACCACAGGAGAGTACTGGGCCAGGTGATCGGATATAGGATATTACTCCAGCTCACACAGGAAAGTAATGGGTCAGGTGATCGGATTTTGGACACGTCTCCAGCTCACACAGGTGGGTATAGGGTCAGGTGGTCAGATATATGACATGTCTCCAGCGCACACAGGAAAGTAATGGGTCAGGTGATCGGATATTACTCCAGCTCACACAGGAGGGTATCGGGTCAGGTGGTCAGATTTGGGACATGTCTCAGATGTCAGATGTATGGCATGTCTCCAGCAACCACAGGAGAGTACTGGGCCAGGTGATCGGATATAGGATATTACTCCAGCTCACACGGGAAAGTAATGGGTCAGGTGATCGGATTTTGGACACGTCTCCAGCTCACACAGGTGGGTATAGGGTCAGGTGGTCAGATATTTGACATATCTCCAGAAACCATAGGAGGGTCCCAGCTCAGGTGCTCGGATATGGGACACACCTCTAGTTCAGTTGATTAAATAATGTAAACTAAAGGTGAAAACTGATCAGGTGATAGGATGTGGGAGGTAGTAGGGTAAGGTGACTAGATATGAGAGCTGTAACCTGTTCGTGTGACGGCACGAGGAAGGCGTAAGCTGCTCAGGTGACTGGGTAAGGGAGTTGTCAGCAGGCCAGGTGATAAGACATGGTAGGCAGTAGGGTTGGTGAATGGATAGTGCAAGTGGGTCGTCATATGGCACAAGGGAGTTGTAAGCTGGCCAAAGGATTGCATATGGGAGGTGTCAGCATTCAGGTGATTGGATGGGGGAGAAGTAAGCCGGTCAGGTGGTTGGATGGGGGAGGTGTCAGCTGGTCGGGTGGTTAGATGGGGGAGATGTAAGCTGGTGAGGTGATGGGACATGGAAGGTGTAAACTTGTCAGGTGATGGGACATAGAAGGGGTAGGCTGCTCAGGCGATGGGACATAGATGAGGTAGGCTGGTCAGGTGATTGGATGGGTGAGGTGTAAATTAATTTGGCGATTGGATGTGGCAGCTGATCAAGTGATTGGATAAGGGAGGTGACAGCTGGTCAGGTGATCAGATAAGGAGGGGGAAGGGGCGTCAGCTGGTCAGGGGATTGGATGGGAGAGATGTAAGCTTGTCAGGTGAGGGAACATGGAAGGTGTCTGCTGGTCAGGTTATTGGAGGAGTGAGGTGTCAGGTGGCATTAGGAGTGAAGTGTCATATGGTAAGGTGATTGGTGGAGTGAGGTGTCATATGGTCAGGTGATTGGAGGATTGAGGTGTCAGGTGATTGGAGGAGTGAGGTGTCAGGTGATTGGTGGAGTGAGGTGTCATATGGTCAGGTGATTGGTGGAGTGAGGTGTCAGGTGATTGGAGGAGTGAGATGTCAGATGGTCAGGTGACTGGAGGATTGAGATGTCAGGTGACATTAGGAGTGAAGTGTCATATGGTAAGGTAATTGGAGGAGTGAGGCGTCATATGGTCAGGTAATTGGAGGAGTGAGGCGTCATATGGTCAGGTAATTGGAGGAGTGAGGCGTCATATGGTCAGGTAATTGGAGGAGTGAGGTGTCATATGGTAAGGTAATTGGAGGAGTGAGGCGTCATATGGTCAGGTAATTGGAGGAGTGAGGCGTCATATGGTCAGGTAATTGGAGGAGTGAGGCGTCATATGGTCAGGTAATTGGAGGAGTGAGGCGTCATATGGTAAGGTGATTGGTGGAGTGAGGTGTCATATGGTCAGGTGATTGGTGGCGTGAGGTGTCAGGTGATTGGAGGAGTGAGATGTCAGGTGACATTAGGAGTGAAGTGTCATATGGTAAGGTAATTGGAGGAGTGAGGCGTCATATGGTCAGGTTATTGGAGGAGTGAGGCGTCATATGGTCAGGTGATTGGAGGAGTGAGGCGTCAGGTGATTGGAGGAGTGAGGCGTCATATGGTCAGGTAATTGGAGGAGTGAGGTGTCATATGGTCAGGTGATTGGAGGAGTGAGGCGTCATATGGTCAGGTGATTGGAGGAGTGAGGCGTCATATGGTCAGGTGATTGGAGGAGTGAGATGTCAGGTGTTCAGGTGATTGGAGGAGTGAGGTGTTCAGGTGATTGGAGGAGTGAGGTGTCAGGTGTTCAGGTGATTGGAAGAGTGAGGTGTCAGGTGTTCAGGTGATTGGAAGAGTGAGGTGTCAGGTGTTCAGGTGATTGGAAGAGTGAGGTGTCAGGTGTTCAGGTGATTGGAAGAGTGAGGTGTCAGGTGTTCAGGTGATTGGAAGAGTGAGGTGTCAGGTGTTCAGGTGATTGGAAGAGTGAGGTGTCAGGTGTTCAGGTGATTGGAAGAGTGAGGTGTCAGGTGTTCAGGTGATTGGAAGAGTGAGGTGTCAGGTGTTCAGGTGATTGGAGGAGTGAGGTGTCAGGTGTTCAGGTGATTGGAGGAGTGAGGTGTTCAGGTGACTGGAGGAGTGAGGTGTCAGGTGACTGGAGGAGTGAGGTGTCAGGTGACTGGAGGAGTGAGGTGTCAGGTGACTGGAGGAGTGAGGTGTCAGGTGACTGGAGGAGTGAGGTGTCAGGTGACTGGAGGAGTGAGGTGTCAGGTGACTGGAGGAGTGAGGTGTCAGGTGACTGGAGGAGTGAGGTGTCAGGTGACTGGAGGAGTGAGGTGTCAGGTGACTGGATGAGATAGATGTCAGATGGTCAGGTGATTGGAGGAGTGAGCTGTCAGGTGACTTTAGGAGTGAGGTGTCAGCTGGTCAGGCGATTGGATAGGGGGGATGCAGTTGGTCAACTGATTGGATGTGGAAGGTGTGAGTGAGTGAGTGAGTGTGGAAGGTGTCAGCTGGTCAAGACATCATGTACACAGTATAGAGATTACCTTTTTCTTGTGTTTCACTTTTGGAGACTTTGAGTTTGGGAGAAGCTTCAAGCAAAGCCATGATTTCTTCTGGAGGTCCTGGAATATTACAAGTACAATATCTTTAGTTCCTGGCAGAGGGCAGTATTCGAGGTTGCACACTTGTGTCTCTTACCAGTCTGGATAATTTTCCCATCATCCATCAGGACGAGAAGATCCGCTTTCTCCAGCAGCTCAGTCCGGTGAGTGCAGAGGATCCGGGTCTTGTGCCGCAAAATCCCCAGGATGCATTTCTCCATGAGATGGGAGGCCACATCCGCATCTACTGCAGCCAGGGGGTCATCCAGCAGATAAATGTCCTTCTCCTGAGAGGGAAAAGATGGATCCACATCAATTTACTGACCCTCCACATCCCCTGGTGTACGTTAAAAGGCGGAGCTGTGTACATGAAGAGGCGGGGCTCTGAAAAATCATAGAATAGCACAACCACCTCTTCTTTACAATCCAGTCCCGCTAATAAGAATGAGGGGTGGGGTCTAAGGAGGATTGGGAGGAGTCTATTGGATGGGGCTTATTACATTGCATTAAAACTAAACTCTCTCAATCAACATTAACCATTTTTAATCCTTATGCTACTAGCATTAGTAAATAGATAGGAAGTTATATTATATTTTCTTGTTTTAATCTTTTTTTATTTTTAAATTTCATTAGCTGCTTCCTGGTTTCTGGCCTAGACCAGATGATGTCATACATACCAGGAGTCTTCATGGGCATTTATTTTACTTTCATATGGAGGAGGGGCTTTCTCAACTAAGCACGCCCTCCTGCCTGTACACCTGAGCTAAGGGTGAGGGACTCCAGGAAGTAAATCCTACATGAATCATCTGCCCTCATTCAAGATGGCTGCAGATAGAAATACTGAAATTAAAGCGGTAGTTCACCCTCCTTCACCCCATTATTCCATTACTTTCGGCATCGTAGCGCGAGCTACGGTATGCCGGTCTTAAATTTTTAATCCCCGTACTCACTGTGCTATTGTTGATTGAAGAATCCGACTCCCGGGGGGAATGGGCGTGCCTATGGAGAGGGAGGATGATTGACGGCCGGCTCTGGCACGTCACGCTCCCCGAAGACAGCCGGAGTAGGTCTCGGCTATTCACAGCGCCTGCGCACAGGCTATGCGCAGGCGCCGTGAATAGCCAAGCCTATTTCGGCTATTTCCGGAGAAGCGTGACGTGCCAGGGCCGGCCGTCAATCACCTTCTCTCACCATAGGAACGCCCATTTCCCGGATTCTTCAATCAACGATAGCACGGTGAGTACGGGCATAAAAAATGTAAGACCGGCATACCGTAGCTCGCGCTACGATGCCGAATTTAATTGTCTAATAAAAAAAAACTTTTTTTTTTTTTTTAACAGGGCGAACCCCCGCTTTAAATAGTGTATTCAGTCTGTGGTGCTCAGATACAGTTTCGTTTTGCTTTAACAATGTCTATACAGTTCATTGTTGCCTTACTTGATACACAGCCCGGGCCAGGCTGACTCGAGCCTTCTGTCCCCCACTGAGAGTGACACCGTTCTCCCCAACCTCCGTCTGGTCTCCAGATGGAAATATCTGTAATGACACAATATCTGTAATGACTTATGCTATGAGTAAGCATCACATGATGTGAGCCACCTTTTTCCTGTTGTTCACTTCATTTTGACTGCATCGCTTTGGTTGTTTTTTGGATTTCATTTGTACAATAAAGACATCGTTTTAAGGAGTGTGGCAGTCCAGGATCTTCTTCTATCCAATGACACAATACACTGTGCTCACTCTTAGACCCCTTTCACACTGGGGCGGTGGGTCCGTTAGCGCTAAAGTGCTGCTAGTTTTAGCGGCGCTTTACCGCTGTTATAGCAGCGCTTTTCTGCTGTTATAGCGGCGCTTTTCGGCCACTAGCGGGGCGATTTTAACCCCACGCTAGCGGCCGAAGGATGGGTTAATACAAAAGCGACTTCTCGGATGCCTGCCCAATGTGTGGTCGGGTGACGGACACCTTCTTCCACCTCCTGTGGAGCTGCCCCAAGATACAGGCCTTCTGGTCCCAGGTTGTAAGGTTCCTACACGACACAATGGGATCGCCCATAACCCTAGAACCAAATTAGTGTCTTCTGGGAATTTTCCCTGACCCTGACATTAATACATTTTCTAAAATATTTTTACTAGAAACGCTCTTCTCTGCACGCAAGGTGGTTGCTAGAGTTTGGATGAGACCTAACCCTTCAAATGTCTCGCACTGGATTGCGGAGGTTAACGCAGTCTTGCCGTACAAAAAATTGATATACTCTCATAGAGGTTGTCCTTCTAAATACGAAAAAGTATGGGATAGGTGGCTCAAGGCTGCCAACACCTGTGTATAGTCAGAAGAGCCATGGCCTACTCCTTTTGTTTCGTCTCCTGGTTGACGGGAGATGTAGTATGTGACGGGTGGGGGTGGGACCCCGGGCGACACGCGATGTCAATACCCTGAAGTAACCGACTGTTATTGGTACCAATTAAGTAGTCTCGAATTCATGTTTATACTGTTAAGGAATGATGTCATATTTTTACTGTTAAGAGATACTGCAAGCTATGTTTGATGACTGTCGTTATATCCTTCTGTGTGTAATGTCTCTTTTTTGCTTAATAAACAGACTTTGATTTAAAAAAAAAAAAAAAAA
This sequence comes from Rana temporaria, assembly GCF_905171775.1. Taxonomy (NCBI): domain Eukaryota; kingdom Metazoa; phylum Chordata; class Amphibia; order Anura; family Ranidae; genus Rana; species Rana temporaria. The sequence goes on along the minus strand of NC_053492.1, from coordinate 467,761,461 downwards.
CCCTGCCTTGCCCCCAAACCCGTCAGACACTCACACTCAGGTCATCGGTCAGGGCGCAGGCCTCCACAACCTCCTTATATAGATGGTCATTATATTCCTTCCCGAACAGGATATTATCCCTGATGGTGGCAAACTGAATCCACGGCTCCTGCGCCACAAAACCGAAGCCGGCTTCCTGGTGCGACACGTACAGCGTTCCCCGGCGCCTGCAAGAACATAGGAGAAACATATGTGGGAAGGAAACAAACCGCTCCATCAAGAAAGAGAACTCCACTAGATCACAGATATACACTATGGCCCAGATTCACGTAGAACGGCGTATCTTTGTGCGGGCGTAGCGCATCTCGTATGCGCTACACCGGCGTAACATAGAGAGGCAAGAACAGTATTCACAAAGTACTTGCTCCCTAAGGTACGGCGGCGTAGCGTAAATGGGCCGGCGTAAGGCCGCCTAATTCAAAGTAGCAAGGAAGTGAAGCGTGACCCCATATAAATGAAGGGCCGAACGAACGGCGCATGCTCAGATTTACGTCGCATATACACCCTAAGATATGACGGCTCTATGAGTACGATGTGAACGTAACCTACGCCCAGCCCCATTCACGTACGACTTACGTAAACTACGTAAAAAACATACCCCTGCTTTATGTGGGATAACTTTACGCCAGACGTACGCCTTACGTAAACGGCGTAGATTACTGCGACGGGCGTAAGTACGTTCGTGAATCGGCGTATCTTGCTCATTTACATATTCGATGCGTAAATTAATGGAAGCGCTCCTTGCGGCCAGCGTAAATATGCGCCCAAGATACGACGGCGTAGGAGACTTTACTTCGATCGGATGGAGCCAGAATTTAGGGGTATCTTATTTCAAGAATAAGGCGCATAGATACGAAGGCGCATTCGTGGACTTACGCGGAGTATCAGTAGATAACGTCGGGGTAAGTCCTTTCTGAATCTGGGCCTATATTGTCAAAAGTATTGTGACACCTGTCTTTATATGCACATGAACTTTAATGGATCGTTCGTTGGTCTAAATCGTCGCCAACATTAACCAATCACAATCTTTGGTGTTACCTGATCAAGTGAAGAGGAGTGTGACATTACCTGGTAAGGTGGTTCATCATTACCTGGTCAGTTCTCCAGTTATTGCGGCCAAAAGAGAGCTTTTTCCACACCCAACTTTTCCAACAATGGCCACCAGCGCTCCCTGCAAATGAAACGGGGACACAAATATTACACAATTTGTCACATATACCATCTGCTGGCAAGTGGCGGGTGAGCAGCCAGAGACTGCCGCTGTATGGAGGTGCCATGGCTCAGAAAAATGCTGTGGGCTTTGATGCTCATAGACAATCACTCCAGTAGCAGTTTGTGTAGAACATCTCCATCCTACACAACATGGATGTGTCAACACACAGTCTGCCATATGGGAGCCGCCCAGCCAATAACAGCGCTGCACAGTGGCTTTTGAACAGAAGTAATAAATGGGAAACCCCCAAGCCTGTCAGTGAACCCCTAGTAGTCTCATCCAATAAGGTGACCCGTGCAGGCCTATCAGTGAACCCCCAGTACTCTCATCCAATCTGGTGAGCCCTGCAAGTCTATCAGTGAACCCTTAGTACTCCCATCCAATCTGGTGACTCCTGAAGGCCTATTAGTGAACCCCCAGTACTCTCATCAAATCTGGTGAGCCCTGCAAGCCTATCAGTGAACCCTTAGTACTCCCATCCAATCTGGTGGCCCCTGCAGGCCTATTCGTGTACCCCCCAGTACTCTCATCCAATCTGGTGACTCCTGAAGGCCTATCAGTGAACCTCCAGTACTCTCATCCAATCTGGTGACCCCTGCAGGCCTATTAGTGAACCCCCAGTACTCTCATCAAATCTGGTGAGCCCTGTAAGCCTATCAGTGAACCCTTAGTACTCCCATCCAATCTGGTGGCCCCTGCAGGCCTATTCGTGTATCCCCCGGTACTCTCATTCAATCTAGTGGCCCCTGCAAGGCCTATCAATAAACCCCCCAGTACTCTCATCCAATCTGGTGCTCCCCTCAGGTCTATCAGTGAGCCCCCAGTACTCTCATCCAATCTGGTGCCCCCCTCAGGTCTATCAGTGAACTCTCAGTATTTCATGTAGTCTTCTGCTCCCACAGGTCAATTAGTGAACCCCCAGTACTCTCATTCAGTCTGGTCCCCCCCACAGGCCTTTCAGTGAAACCCTAGTACTCTTATCCAATCTGGCTTTATCTGTATTACAACAGGGGTTGTTAGTTCTACATACTACTACTACTACTACTACTAAGGCAGCCCTCTGCATCTGGCCAATGCATGTCTAAATACAAAGCTAAAACAGAATCCAACCTTTGTCTTTTTTATAGTAAAGTTTATTGAACTGGTTTATTTAGCATTGTACATATTATTCAAAGTCATATTGTACCAAGATTGAGCAAAGAGTGTTATCACTGGGTAGGATACAAAAGGTATAAAATGTAGCATTAACTTTATTTACTCATACCTCTGTGGGGCCCTTTCACACGGGCGGGCGAACGGAGCGTCGGGCGTAAATATGCCTAGGTGTGAATGCAGCCTAAGAGTAGCGTCATGTCACAAGCGACACTTAACCACTTAAGGACCCCTTCACGCCGATATACGTCGGCAGAATGGCACAGCTGGGCACATCTGCGTAGCCCTTTAAACCCTGCCGTGGGGTCGCGCGCGCCGCCGGCGCTTGCCACCCAGTCCGAAGCTCCGTGACTGCGGGACCAGCGAACCCGATCGCTGCTGGAGTCCCGCGATCGGTCCCCGGAGCTGAAGAACGGGGAGAGCTGAGTGTAAACACACCTTCCCCGTTCTTCACTGTGGCGCCGTCATTGATCGTGTGTTCCCTGATATAGGGAAACCTAATCAATGACGTCACACCTACAGCCACACCCCCCTACAGTTAGAAACACATATGAGGTCACACTTAACCCCTTCAGCGCCCCCTTGTGGTTAGCTCCCAAACTGCAACTGCCATTTTCACAGTAAACAATGCATTTTTTGCTGTGAAAATGACAATGGTCCCAAAAATGTGTCAAAATTGTCCGAAGTGTCCGCCATAATGTCGCAGTCATGAAAAAAAATCGCTGATCGCCGCCATTCGTAGTAAAAAAAAAAAATTTATAAAAATGCAATAAAACTATCCCCTATTTTGTAAACGCTATAAATTTTGCGCAAACCAATCGATAAACGCTTATTGCGATTTTTTTTACCAAAAATAGGTAGAAGAATACGTATCGGCCTAAACTGAGGAAAAAAATATTTTTTTTTTATATATGTTTTTGGGGGATATTTATTATATCAACAAGTAAAAAATATTGCATTTTTTTCAAAATTGTCGCTCTATTTTTGTTTATAGCGCAAAAAATAAAAACTGCAGAGGTGATCAAATACCACCAAAAGAAAGCTCTATTTGTCGGAAAAAAAGGACGCCAATTTTGTTTGGAAGCCACGTCGCACGACCGCGCAATTGTCAGTTAAAGCGGTGTAGTGCCGAATCGCAAAAACTGGCCAGGTCCTTTAGCTGTCTAAAGGTCCGGGTCTTAAGTGGTTAATGAAGGTACAACATTTAGCAACTCACATGGTTGATGATTAAAACAGACACATCTAAGTATGCAGGGACCTGGGGTAAAGCTGTCCACATAGAGCGTCCTCCTCACCGCCATTGATGTCGTCCCTTCCACAAGCGGTTCAAGCCTCGCTTTCAGATCACTCTACTGCAGGGTAGTCTTCCCGATCACGATTGCAGACTGACAACGGTGAGGAGGATGCGGACAGCTTTACCTCGGATGCCAGCATACTTAGATGTGCCTCTTTTAATTATCAACCATTTGAGTTGCTAAATGTTGTATCTTCATTAAATGTAACCATATTGCTACACTTAGAGGCTCCTCTCTTCTCTTTTATACTCTGGAGCTCCTACTGGATTTTGCTTCTAATCCCCTTGTGGATGGACATTTTATGGTCACACAACTCATCACATTGCTATAATCTTTTTATATGGACTATAAACTGAAGGACTTATGAATAGTTGTGGAACGAATCATTTGAGTTTCCATTATTTCTTATGGGAAAATTTGCTTTAATATGCAAGTGCTTTGGATTACAAGTATGCTTCCGGGAACAAATTATGCTCGCAATCCAAGGTTTTACGGTAATTCAATATACATTTTTTTTTTTTTTTTAAGCGGTCAATTTCTGTTTGGGTTTCAGCACTGGAATTTTCATTTTGGTTAAAGCAGAGTTCCGGCCACAATTTCACTTTTTAAATATAAATACCCCTGTAATACACAAGCTTAATGTATTCTAGTAAAGTTAGTCTGTAAACTAAGGTCCGTTTTGTTAGGTTGTTAGAGCATTTAGACACTTTATAAAATAGAAATTGACTGGGGCCATCTTAAGTGTGGGCATCATGAAGCCAGACTGTATGACTTCCTGGATTTCAGCCTTGCAGATCTCGCACATGCTCAGTGCTGCACAAGCAGTGTAATAGGTTTCAGATCAGGTTTCAGCACCTGTGCTGTCCAAGTCACATGATTCTTCGAGACTGGGGAGTGCACAGACTCCTGGAAAGTTACACCCACTACATTCACAGGAGTCTGTGCGGTGTAGGTTAGGAAGCTTAAGCACCTAGGTGCAGGAAGTGGGAAGATTAACTATTCTGCCTAGCAACAACACTTTGAAGGCATCTAAAAAAAAAAAAAAAATTCTTAAAAGGACTAATGACATTTTTTAAAACTACTGATGTAATGTTATATTTATGGGTGGAACTCCACTTTAAATCACTATTATAGCCAGATTCACGTTGTTTTCCGCGTCAAATATGCAAATGAGCACGATACGCTGATTCACGAACGTACGTACGCCCGTCGCATTTAGTTACGCTGTTTACGTAAGACATACGCCGGCGTAAAGATAAAGCTGGTCTCTAGGTGGTCGCAGCCCATGCAAAAGTATGGACGTCGGAACAAGCGTATCTTTTTACGTCGTCTGCGTAAGTCGTACGCGAATAGGGCTGTGCGTAAGTTACGTTCACGTCGTAGGCGGTGTTCGACGTATCTTAGGCATTCTATCCGACGCATGCGCACTGGAATACGTCCACGGACGGCGTATTCGCCGTACGATCAAAACGTCAATTACCTGGGGTCATGCCTTATTAACATAAAACACGCCCACCTTTTCCCAGTTTGAATTAGGCGCGCTTACTTAGGATGCAAGTGCTTTGTGAATACAGCACTTGCCTCTCTAACTTGCGGCGGCGTAGCGTAAATGACCTGCGCTACGCCGGGAACAAAGAAGCGCTAAGCGCCGCTCTACCTGAATCCGGCTATTAATGTGTATCCAAACCCAAGAACAAAACATGTTATGAAGATCGGTAAGCGCACTCTGCTGTGCGAGATATAAAATCATACAATAAAACAAATACGATCGATCTCTTACCTTGGGAACAGACAGATGACCGATGGAGATTTGCAGCGATTTGGATCTCTCCACGTCGTCCTTAAACGCTGCCCCCCAGGAAAATAAGGCATTCTGCATCTCCACCGCTGTGGCTCCTCCTTTAGGGGGCGCTAAGATACAATAAGAAGGATATTTATCAGGCTGGAGCAGAGTCAGACTTCTATAATCAGCAGAATTTGGAGATGTCTGATAATGCCAAACTGTAATCTCACATTGGTCTTCAATGCCAGAGGTCATAGATCATGGATCTCACGGCGGATATCACTGGCTATGGGGGGGGGATCACTAAACCTCCAATCGGGTCTTGCTACATTTCACATGCGCTGATGACCAATACGGCAGGACCCCATAGGCTTCTTCTGCCTTGCACAGACTGGGGTAGATTCAGTAAAGAATTACGCCGGCGTATCCATAGTTACGCCGCGTAATTTCAAAGCTGCGCCGGCGTATCTACTTTCTGTATTCTGTCACGGAGACTCTTTACCACGTGATCAGCCGTGTCGAATCACGGCTGATCACGATGTAAACAGGAAGAGCCGTTGATGGCTCTTCCTCACTCGCGTCTGACAGACGCGAGTATAGGAGAGCCGATCGGCGGCTCTCCTGACAGGGGGGGGTTTGCGCTGATTGTTTATCAGCGCAGCCCCCCCTCGGATCGCCACATGGACCACCAGGGAAGCCCACCCTGGACCACCAGGGAAGGGCAGAAAACAAAAAATAGGCTGCAAAAAAAAAAAAAAAAAAAGGCTGTAAAAAAATACAAAAAAATAAAAAAAGCATTTAAAAAAAAAAAAATGCCAATCAGTGCCCACAAATGGGCACTGACTGGCAACATAGGTAAATCAGTGTCGCCCCAGTGTCCATCAGTGCCACCCCACATTGTCCATCAGTGCCACCCTACAGTGTCCATCAGTGCCACCCCACAGTGCCCATCCATGCCCAGTGCCCACCTATCAGTGCCCATCTGTGCCACCCATAAGTAGCCATCAGTGCCACCCATAAGTGCTGCCCATGAGTGCCCATCTGTGCCGCCTATGAGTGCCCAGTGCCGCCCATGAGTGCCCATCAGTGCCGCCCATGAGTGCCCATCAGTGCCGCCTATGTGTGCCGCCTATGTGTGCCCATCAGTGCCGCCTATGTAAAAACGTATTTTTGTTTCAAAATTTTCAGTATTTTTTTAGTTGTTGCGCAAAAAAAAAAAAAAAATCGCAGAGGTGATCAAATACCACCAAAAGAAAGCTCTATTTGTGGGGAAAAAAGGACGCCAATTTTGTTTGGGTACAGTGTAGCATGACCGCGCAATTACCATTCAAAGTGCGACAGCGCTGAAAGCTGAAAATTGGCTTGGGCGGGAAGGTGTATACGTGCCCTGTATGGAAGTGGTTAAGTATGGACGTCGTTCCCGCTTCGAAATTTGAATTTTTTACGTCGTTTGCGTAAGTCGTTCGCGAATAGGGCTGGACGTAATTTACGTTCACGTCGAAACCAATACGTCGTTGCGGCGTACTCGGGAGCAATGCACACTGGGATATGTACACGGACGGCGCATGCGCCAATCACGTCAGGTCATCATATATTTACATAAAACACGCCCCCCCGTTCCACATTTGAATTACGCGCGCTTACGCCGGCCCCATTTACACTACGCCGCCGCAACTTACGGAGCAAGTGCTTTGTGAATACTGCACTTGCTCCTGTAAGTTGCGTCGGCGTAGCGTTAATACAATACGTTGCGCCGCCGTAACTATGCGCGCCCCTACCTGAATCTACCCCAGGGTCTGCTGACCCGGAACTTGCCGACAGAAAGAAAGCACAGGGTGAGCAGATGGAATGACGTCATCTGTGTGCTGCGTCTCCTTCATTGTCCAATCACAATCTGAGGGCGTGTTCTCAGCCACTTGTCTACCGGGCACTTTCACTTCCTTCCTGCCCAGGCCAATTGTCAGCATTCAGCGCTGTCACACTTTGAATGACAGTTACGCGGTCATGCAGCGCTGTACCCAAACTAAATGTTTATAATTTTTTTGGAGACAAATAGAGCTTTCTATTTGTGGTATTTAACCGCTTAAGGACCGCCTCCTGCACATATACGTCAGCAGAATGGCACGGCTGGGCACAAGCTCGTACAGGTACGTCCTCTTTAAGTGGCCAACCGTGGGTTGCGGGCACGCGCCCGCGACCCGGTCCGAAGCTCCGTGACCCGCGAACCCGATCGCCGCTGGAGTCCCGCGATCGGTCCCCGGAGCTGAAGAACGGGGAGAGCTGTGTGTAAACACAGCTTCCCCGTTCTTCACTGTGGCGCCGTCATCGATCGCATGATACCTTTTATAGGGGAAACACAATGGATGACGTCACACCTACAGCCACACCCCCTACAGTTAGAAACACAGATGAGGCCACACTTAACCCCTTCAGCGCCCCCTGTGGTTAACTCCCAAACTGCAATTGTAATTTTCACAGTAAACAATGCATTTTTATAGCATTTATTGCTGTGAAAATGACAATGGTCCCAAAAATGTGTCAAAATTGTCCGAAGTGTCCGCCATAATGTCGCAGTTACGGAAAAAAAAAAAATCGCTGATCGCCGCCATTAGTAGTAAAAAAATATTTTTTTATAAAAATGCAATAAAACTATCCCCTATTTTGTAAACGCTATAAATTTTGCGCAAACCAATCGATAAACGCTTATTGCGATTTTTTTTTACCAAAAATAGGTAGAAGAATACGTATCGGCCTAAACTGAGGAAAAAAAAATGTTTTATATATGTTTTTGGGGGATATTTATTATAGCAAAAAGTAAAAAAATATTGCATCTTTTTCAAAATTGTCGCTCTATTTTTGTTTATAGCGCAAAAAATAAAAACCGCAGAGGTGATCAAATACCACCAAAAGAAAGCTCTATTTGTGGGGAAAAAAGGACGCCAATTTTGTTTGGGAGCCACGTCGCACGACCGCGCAATTGTCAGTTAAAGTGACGCAGTGCTGAATCACAAAAACTGACCAGGTCCTTTAGCTGCCTAAATGTCCGGATCTTAAAGCGGTGGTTCCCCCTTAAAAACAACTTTTTTTTATTCCACTGGCCCCCCACATTACAATCGAATTAAGGCTATTATTTTTTTTTGGCTGCTGTACATACCTTGATACAGCATCTTCACCCGTGCATCCGGGTTGCGAGTCCCGCGGGAGTGGGCGTTCCTCACATGTGTTTGATTGACGTTTTTCCCAAAAACGAGCTCTCCCCCCGTCGCGTAAGCCGCGTCACGATTGGCAAAAGGAGCCGAACGGCGATGCGCATGCGCAGTATAGCGCCGACTCGCCGTTCGGCTCCTTTCGCCAACCGTGACGCGGCTTACGCGACAGGGGGGAGCTCGTTTTTCCGAAAAACGTCAATCAAACACATGTGAGGAACACCCACTCCCGCGGGACTCGCAACCCGGATGCACGGGTGAAGATGCTGTATCAAGGTATGTACAGCAGCAAAAAAAAAATAAGAGCCTTAATTCGATTGTAATGTGGGGGGGCAGTGCAATAAAAAAAAGTTGTTTTTAAGGGGGAACCACCGCTTTAAGTAGTTAATCACCACTGAGGTTTTTTCCTTTTTTGCTAAACAAATGAAAAAAGACCGAAAACTTTGAAAAAAAAAAGTTCTTCTTTGTTTCTGTTATAAAATTTTGTAAGCAAGTATGTTTTCTCCTTCGCTGATGTGCGCAAAGGAGGCTGCACTGATGGGCACCGAAAGGTGTCACCGATGAGGCAGCACTGATAGGCAGCCTTTATGGGCACTAAAGTTTGCCAATGAACATCTATATGATTCAGAGAAGGACTGGAAAAAAGTGCTGTGGTCAGATGAGATGACAAATAAGCTCTTTGGCATAAAGTCGACTCTGAAGCTGTTTGGAGGAAGAAAAATGCTGACTATGACCCCAAGAACACCATCCCTACAGTCAAGCACGGAGGTGGAAACATTGGGCCAGATTCACGTAGAATCGCGGCGGCGTAACTTATCCTAGATAGGTTACACCACCGCAATTTTTCATTCTGATTCACCAAGCACTTGCGATGAAAACTACGCCCGCGACCTCAGGCATAAGGCGGGCCAATTCAAATGGGCGTGTACCATTTAAATTAGGCGCGCTCCCGCGCCGGACCTACTGCGCATGCTCCGTTTCCTAACTCCCGCCGTGCTTTGCGCGCCGTGACGTCATTTTTTTGAACGGCGACGCGCGTAGCGTACTTCCGTAGTCCCGGACGGTTTACGCAAACGACGTTAAATTTTGAATTTCGACGCGGGAACAACGGCCATACTTTAGACAGCAATACACTTGCTGACTAAAGTTAGGGCACCAAAAAAAAACGACTAACTTTGCGAAGGGAAACTTGACTAGCGGCGACGTAGCGAACGCGAAAAACCGTCGTGGATCCGCCGCAACTCCTAATTTGCATACCCGGCGCTGGTTTACGACGCAAACTCCCCCCAGCGGCGCCCGCGGTACTGCATCCTAAGATCCGACAGTGTAAAACAATTACACCTGTCGGATCTTCTGCCTATCTATGCGTAACTGGTTCTATGAATCAGTCGCATAGATAGAAACAGAGATACGACGGCGTATCAGGAGAAACGCCGTCGTATCTCATTTGTGAATCTGGCCCATTATTCTTTGGAGCCGTTTCTCTGCCAAGACCCCTTTCACACCGGAGGCATTTTTCAGGCGCTTTAGTGCTAAAAATAGCGCCTGTAAAAAGCCTTAGCTGCAATCTCCGTGTGAAAGCCCGACGTCCTGCGCTGGCAGGACGTCAAAAAAAAGTTCTGCCAGCAGCTTCTTTGCAGTACTTTAGGAGCGCTCCTAAAGCGCCCCCTGCCCATTTCAATTAATGGGCAGCGCCGCCGAACCGCCGGCAAAGCGTCGCTGCAGCAGTGATTTGTGGGCGCTTTTAACTCTTTTTCGGCCGCTTGCGGGGGTTAAAAGCACCCCGATAGCAGCCGAAAAGCTCCGCAAAAACTACGGTAAAGAGTCGCTTTTTACCGCCGACGCCCGGGCGATTTCAGTGTAAAAGCACTCTAAAGATATAGACCAACTTTGCCGCATTGAGGGGCCAATAGAAGGGGCCATGTATTGTAAAATCTTGGATGAGAACTTTCTTCCCTCAGCCAGGACACTGAAGATGGGTCATGGATGGGTCTTCCAGCATGACAATGACCCAAAACATACCGCCAAGGCAACAAGGATTGGATCAAGTAGAAGCACATTAAGTTCATGTAATGGCCTAGCCAGTCTCCAGACCTTAATCCTATAGAAAATGTATGGAGGGAACTGAAACTTCAAGCTGCCAAGAGACAGCCAAGAAACCTTAAGGATATAGAGAAGATCTGTAAAGAAGAGTGGAGACCAAAATCCCTCCTGAGATGTGTGGAGACCTGATCACCAACTACAAGAAACGTCTGACCTCTGTGCTTGCCAACAAGGGTTTCTCCACCAAGTACTGAGTCATGTTTTACTTGGGGATCAAATACTTATTTTACTCACTGAACTGCAACTCAATTTATAACATTTGTATTGTGTGTTTTTTCTGGATTTTTGGTTGATATTCTGTCTCTATCCTATAAAATACACCTATGATAAACATTATAGACCCTTTATTTTTTTGGAAGTGGGCAAACTTACCGTATTTGCCGGCGTATAAGACGACTGGGCGTATAAGACGACTGGGCGTATAAGACGACCCCCTAATTTTCCAGCCAAAATGTTGGTTTTGGGATATACTCGCCGTATAAGACTACCCCCTTCCTACTAGTCATGCCTCGCCTCACGGTGCCACCATTACATGCCAGACTATGCCCCATTACATGCCAGACTGTGCCCCATTACATGCCAGACTGTGCCCCATTACATGCCAGACTGTGCCCCATTACATGCCAGACTGTGCCCCATTACATGCCAGACTGTGCCCCATTACATGCCAGACTGTGCCCCATTACATGCCAGACTGTGCCCCATTACATGCCAGACTGTGCCCCATTACATGCCAGACTGTTCCCTTACCTTATCCTAAGACATGCAGAATCGCGGCCGTCCATTTTTTCAAAAGCCGCGCCTCCTACGTCTTCTGTTCCGTGATAGGCGGAACACTCAGCTTCCCAGGAGGCACTGTGTTCAGTGTTCGCCTATCACGGAAGGCCCTCTCGTCCGAGGACGAGATGGCCTCCGTGATAGGCGGACACTAAACACAGGACGAGAGGGCCTCTGTGATAGGTGGACACTAAACACAGTGTCTCCTGGGAAGCTGAGTGTTCCGCCTATCACGGAACAGAAGAAGTAGGAGGCGCGGCTTTGAAAAATGTACGGCCGCGATTCTGCAGCATGTCTTAGGATAAGGTAAGGATGTTAGGTTACCGGGGTATAAGACGACCCCCGAATTTTAAGAAGATTTTAAGGGGTTAAAAGTCGTCTTATACGCCGGAAAATACGGTACATAATTTGCAGGGCGTCAAATAATTATTATCCCCACTGTAACATAACACAAGTCATACTGACAGACACTAATCACCCACAGCACAGGACACTGTCCTTCATCCAGATGTGATGGGACTACAACTCTCGGCGTGCTGAAAATAAACGCTGCCTTTCCCCCCCATTCTCACCTTCCATGTTGTAATACGTCAGCATGTTTTGGTCTGGGAGCTCCAGGAAGCTCTGAATCCGATCCAATGACACCTTGGCCTCTAAGACTCCATTCAGCACCCAGGGGAAATTGTTCAATGGCAAAATTAGCATTCCCACAAGAGCCAGAGTTGTGAACACCTACGGAGAAGAACATATAACTCTGTCAGGGCTGCAGAGGACATCTCAACAAAGAAGTACAGTTATAAGGGAAATGAGTCTGTAGAAGAGATGGACGTGTCTTCAGGGACCGCCAACCCTTTGACTAACCTTGGCTGCAGTAAGCTGGTTCCCAAGCAGTACATAGGTGACAAAGGTGATGATGCAAACGAGGACAGGTAAAGCTGCCCACAGATACACACAAACAGCGTCCAGTAATTTAATGGCCCGAAGGCTGCGCAATTCCTTCCTCCGTAGGATGGTCAGCTGACGTGCAAAATGTTCTTCCCATGTGTAAAACTTCACCACCCGCATCCCAGACAACAACTCCGTCACCAGCTGGGGAACCAGACAGAACAGAATCTCAGCAACTATGGGGGGCAATATAGAGCCAAAGATGAAGGGGAAGGAAAGAAATAAAGGAAGGAGAAGAAAAGAACGTAAGAACGTAAGACAAAGGAAAGGGAAGGAAGAAATGGGTAGAAGAAGAAAAGGAGAAGAAAAGGAGAAGGAAAGAAAGACAATGGAAAGGAAAGGAGAAGAAGAAAAGAGAGAGAGGGAGACTTGTAAAGCGCAACACATGCGAACTGAATCGCCTCTGGGCGCTGTATCCATTTCTGGGCGTTCCTAGTTGATTGATGTTCCTCCCACCGACGCATACTTGACGTTACGACTTTCCGAAAGAAGCCGAACGTCGCTGCGCAGGCGCCGTATAGAGTCGGAAAGTCGTGACGCGCAGTATGCGCCGGTCGGAGGAACGTCAATCAACTAGGTGCAGCAAGAATCATACCCGGAAGCCGAGGGATGAAACGCCGATAACGAGGTATGTACGGAAAAAAAAAAAAAAAAAACAGCCTACCCAGCAGTGTAATCAGTCTTCTGAATGTATTGTTAGAATTTTTTTTTAGGGGGAACCTCCACTTTAAGATGAGATGGGAGGGGAGTATAGAATGAAGAGAGATGCAAGGATAGGGAGGAATGAAGAAAGAAGGGAGGGAAAGAATGAAGAGAGAAGGGAGGGAAGGAATAAAGTGAAATGGGAGGGGAGTACAGAATGAGGAGAGTTGCGAGGATAGGGAGGAATGAAGACAGAAGGGAGGAAGAGAATGAACAGAGAAGAGAAAGAAGGAAGGATGGAATAAAGTGAGATGGGAGGGGAGTATAGAATGAAGAGAGTTGCGAGGATAGGGAGGAATGAAGAAAGAAGGGAGGGAAAGAATGAAGAGAGAAGGGAGGGAAGGAATAAAGTGAAATTGGAGGGGAGTACAGAATGAAGAGAGTTGCAAGGATAGGGAGGAATGAAGAAAGAAGAAGGGAGGGAAAGAATGAAGAGAGAAGGGAGAGAAGGAAGGAATAAAGTGAAATGGGAGGGGAGTACAGAATGAAGAGAGTTGCGAGGATAGGGAGGAATGAAGACAGAAGGGAGGAAGAGAATGAAGAGAGAAGAGAAAGAAGGAAGGATGGAATAAAGTGAGATGGGAGGGGAGTACAGAATGAAGAGAGTTGCGAGGATAGGGAGGAATGAAGACAGAAAGGAGGAAGAGAATGAAGAGAGAAGAGAGGGAAGGAAGGATGGAATGAAGTGAGATGGGAGGGGAGTACAGAATGAAGAGAGTTGCGAGGATAGGGAGGAATGAAGAGAGGAGGAAGGGAAAGAAAGAATGAAGAGGGAAGGAAGGAAGTGATATGGAAAGGGAGTATAGAAGAGAGTTGCGAGGATAGGGAGGCAAGAAGAGAGAAGGGAGGAAGCAATGAAGAGAGGAAAGAACGAAGAAACAAAAAAGAGGGAGGAAAAATAAAAAGATGAGGGCGAGAGTAGGTAGTAGGGATAGGGAGAGGGGGAAGAATTGAGAGAGAAGGGAGAGGAGGAAATAATTAATAGAGTTGGAGGGGTGGGGGGGGGGGGGATAAAGAGAATGGAGAGGAGGAAGGAACATAGAGAGAAGGGAGAGGAAGAAAAGAATAAAGAGAGAAGGGAATGGTGAAAGGAATGAAGACAGATGAAAGTGGAGAATGGAACGAAGAGAGAAGGAAGGAAAATAAGAAATGAGTAGAAGGAAAAGACTAAGGCAGGGGTCTCCAAACTTTCTAAACAAAGGGCCAGTTTACGGTCCTTCAGACTTTAGGGGGGCCTGACTAGGACCATTGGGAGTAGAAAATGTCCAGGTGTCCAGTGGGAGTAAACAATACCATATCTTTGGTGTCAGTGGGAGGACTAGTGCCTCATCGTTGGTGTCAAAGGAAATAACTGTGCCCCATCATTGGTGTCAATGGAATGAATTGATGGCGTCAGTGGAATAGTGCCCCATTGGTGCCAGAAACAAGAATTATGCCCCACTGCAGATGGACGGAAGAATGCCCCAAGGGTCGGATTAAGTCAAGCAAAGGGCCACATCTGGCCCCAGGGCCGCAGTTTGGAGACCACTGGTCTAAGGAAAAAGAAAAAAAGGAAAGGAAAGCAAAAAATGTCAAATAAAAGGAGAAAGGTAATGAAGGAAGGAAGGAAAATAGAAGAGGGGAGGAAAGAGGAAGTAACATAGAATACACATTTGAATGAAGTGAGATGGGAAATGTCAGGACACACAGTGATGGGAGTACCTTGACTCGGGCGTCCTTATGTCGCAACAATTCTTTGTTGTTGTTCATGATGCGAGTGGCAAGAACTTTATTCAGAGGTACCAACAGAAAAGCCAGTCCAAGGCCCCCGAGGAAAGCAATGCCCACCTGTTGGTACAGTAGGTAAAGTGTGATGGAGAACTGTAGGGGAAGGCTCCACAACTCATGCAAGCTCCGGTAAAAATTGCTTATTCGATCTGCATCTGTGCTCATCAGGTTCATCACTTCCCCTGCAGAGAACCCAGCAAGTCCTGTCCCTTCACCATGAATGGCCTTACGGTACACAGTAGTCAGTACAGCCGTTTTCACAGCCAGCATCACCTTATTGATCTGATGTATGTACTGGTTCTGTAGAAGAGCTCCCAGAATGCCACTGAAGAAGAGCCCAGCAGAGTAGATCACCCCCCAGCTGAGAGGCTCCTCTCTGGTCTCCATGAAATTCACCAGAAGATTTAGCAGCACTGGGCCCATGAACCCAAGGATTATGCAGAAAAGTTTTATCAACCCTAAAGAGTAAAAACGCCTTCCGAAGCTTGCATGCAACGATGATGAGAGGCGCAATGTTCCAGGAGGACTCTTGGACAGGAATTTTTGGCGGATTCTTGCAGTTCGGAGACCATATGGCAGGATCGGTACATCCTGGGGTTGCTTCAATCCTCCACATGCTCCCCTTTGCATAAGTGGCTTCATCCAAAAGTAGAACAACTGTGAAAGAAAACTTTCATTGTCCTCCGAGGTCTCTTCACCGACACTGTGGGCAGAGGAGAACAGCAGAGAGACATCTTCATCGCCTTCATTTATGGAGACGTTGATGGGAAATCTTTGGGGTCGAGAAGGAACAAGAAAAGCTACAAAATACAAAGCTACAAAGCAAAGCCGAAGACATGAGAGGGAAAAACGAGACGCGAGAACTGAGTTCACGGGTGACGTCACAGCCCCTTCCTGGAGTAACCAAACTATCCTGATCACTGATGAGGGAATCAAGAGGAGAACCGGCAACACCAAACTCAGAGGTCCTCTAGAAATCGTGTACAATTTCTTCCGAAGGTTGAGTAGCACCAGGAGATGTGTAAACCATGACAAGCAGCAAACTCCTCCTGAAAGAACTTCTATTGAGGAGGGGACTTCACGTGGAAAAACGGCCCCCAAGGCCAACTCAGAAGCACAGAACAACGTGAGGAGGAAGGAGAATAAAATCCGACATCGCCAGGCTGGAGACAGGGAGGTAAATCGGGAGTTCCTGGAAGAAAAAAATCATATTATCATTAGGAAAAAGACACAACCTAGAGTTTCCAGTCATCACCTTCCCGTACCTCGTCCTCCACTCTCACTCATAAAGACTATCTTTATGTACCTCTACCATCCCCCACATAAAATATATTCTTATACCTCCACTCTCTCTCATAAGAACTGTCTCTTTTACCACCAATCTCCCTTATAAGGACCCTTCACCTCCACCCACCCTCATAGGGACCATCTGCCTTCACCTCCACCCTCTCATAAGGACCATCTCCCTTCTCCTCCATCCGCTCTCATAAGGACCATCTTTCTTTACCTCCATCCGCTCTCATAAGGACCATCTCCCTTCACCTCCACTCTCTCTCATAGGGACCATCTCCTCCATCCGCTCTCATAAGGACCATCTCCCTTCTCCTCCACCCTCTCTTATAAGGACCATCTCCCTTCTCCTCCACCCTCTCTCATATGGACCATCTCCCTTCTCCTCCATCCTCTCTCATAAGGACCATCTCCCTTCTCCTCCATCCGCTCTCATAAGGACCATCTCCCTTCTCCTCCACCCTCTCTCATAAGGACCATCTCCTCCATCCTCTCTCATAAGAACTAGGGTTGTCCAGATACCGATACCAGTATCGGTACCGATACCGAGTATTTGCGCTAGTACTCGTACTCGTGCAAATACTTCCGATACCAAAATAGAATACTTTTTTTTTTTTTTTTTTGTGACATCGAGCGGTGCATAGAGGCAGGGCCGGATTAACCATGGGGCCATCATAATATAGGCCCAAACGTAATTCTCTCACCAGGGCCCGGCGGCCGGCTGACGACCGCTATATAATAAATCCACACGTCCAGGCAGCTGCAGCCTGCATTATGATATAGGCCCAATTGACGCAGTGAACAACATTTAATCACGGGCCGTGGGCCGCGAGTAGCTGCTATGATTCACAGCAGAGCCGTGGCTATCCACAACAACACAGCCTCTTGTAGTGCGGGCGGTGCCAGTGCGCCGAGGCTGAGCGTGCTCCTCCCCTTCAGTACTGTACTGAACAGACACTGACTGTAGGCGGAGCTTGACGTCCCCCGGCCGCGTGCGTGACGTCATCCAGAGGTCGTCCCCAGCGTCCTAGGAGTCTCTATTGCCTTGCGAAAGGACCGCACGATCGACAGGAAAAGTACAGTAAAAAGCAAGTAAGCCATGAGCGCTGGGGAAGTCACTGTCATACAGATGAGATAATGTTTAATTGTGCAGAAGAAGTGTGGATACAGTACTGGCTGCAACGAACCTGAAGTGGTTAACTTTTTTTGGGGGGGGGGGGTGCTATATCAGTGCAGGGAGGCAGCTTATTAGTGCATCTCATCAGTGCCACATTTATGAGTGCCACCCAATCAATGCCAGTGCCACCTATCAGTGCCATCCATTTATGAGTGCCATCCAATCAATGCCAGTGCCACCTATCAGTGCCATTGGATGGCACTGATAGGTGGCACTGGCATTGATTGAATGGCACTCATAAATGGATGGCACTGATAGGTGGCACTGGCATTGATTGGGTGGCACTGATGAGATGCACTAATAAGCTGCCTCCCTGCACTGATGCACTAATGGGCACTGATTTGCACTGATAGGTGGCACTGGCTAGCTGAACTTTTGGGCACTGGCACCGATGAGCTGCACTGATAGGTGGCACTGGCAGTGATCACTCCTTCAATGATATGTAGTTTTCCAGTACCGTATGCTAAAAAACAGCCCCACACCATGATGTACAAGTTCTTCATAATTCTAAAGAAAATATCCTTAGTCTGTATTGTGGTTTGAAAACGGTCACATGACATTTAAAAAAAGTATCGGTATTCGGTATCGGCGACTACTTGAAAAAAAGTATCGGTACTTGTACTCGGTCCTAAAAAAGTGGTATCGGGACAACCCTAATAAGAACCATCTCCCTTCACCTCCACTCTCTCTCATAAAGACCATCTCTCTTCACCTCCACTCTCTCTCATAGGGACCATCTCCCTTCTCTTCCATCCTCTCTCATAAGGGCTGTGATACAATTGCCTATATGTCTCAGTGTAATTCTCCCTGCTTGCCCTGTGTGATTCAGTCCTGGCTAACAGGTTTTTGACGTGCTAATGTCCCCTCACTATTTCTAAAGGTTAATTGATCTATTGTGTTGTGTGAAGGAGATCTGTGTTTAAGTGGCTTGTGTTAATTATTCTGATTGCTTCATTGTGGTAATTATCTCTCTATATGCGGGGTCGAGCTGTCTAGTTAATGTATTCAGTACAACTAGTACTCAGCGTCACTGATGTCATTGTCTAAAGGAAATGTGTTTTCAGACTCGGCTCCGTCGTGTCTGCCTAATCATCTGTATGGAAGCCCCAGTGTGAGGGGGGCGGAGATTTGTCATTGTAACAGTTTTGGAAATGACATATAAGCTGTGTGATATAACATTAAAGTCTGTCTTGTTCTAGCAGTAAGCCTGGACTAATGTGTGGCTTAATGGGCGATCTCAGGAATATTCCTCCTAGTGGAATATTGGGTGACGTTCTTATGGAAGAAGGGAATCTTTGACGGGGATATCATACAAATACCGTCACAAGGGCCATCTCCCTTCTCCTCCACTCTCTCTCATAGGGACCATCTCCCTTCTCCTCCATCCTCTCTCATAAGGACCATCTCTCTTCACCTCCACTCTCTCTCATAAGGACCGTCTCCCTTCACCTCCACTCTCTCTCATAGGGACCATCTCCCTTCTCTTCCATCCTCTCTCATAGGGACCATCTCCCTTCTCCTCCATCCTCTCTCATAAGGACCATCTCCCTTCACCTCCACTCTCTCTCATAAGGACCATCTCCCTTCACCACCACCCTCTCTCATAAGGGCCATCTCCCTTCACCTCCATCCTCTCTCATAACCACCATCTCCCTTCACCTCCACTCTCTCTCATAACCACCACCTCCCTTCACCTCCACTCTCTCTCATAACCACCATCTCCCTTTTACCTCCACCCTCTCTCTCATAAGGGCCATCTCCCTTCTCCTCCACTCTCTCTCATAAACATCTCCCTTCACCTCCACCCTCTCTCATAACCACCATCTCCCTTCACCTCCACTCTCTCTCATAAGGACCATCTCCCTTCTCCTCCACCCTCTCTCATAAGGACCATCTCCCTTCTCCTCCACCCTCTCTCATAAGGACCATCTCCCTTCTCCTCCACCCTCTCTCATAAGGACCATCTCACTTCACCTCCACCCTCTCTCATAAGGACCATCTCCCTTCTCCTCCATCCTCTCTCATAAGGGCCATCTCCCTTCTCCTCCACCCTCTCTCATAAGGACCATCTCCCTTCTCCTCCATCCTCTCTCATAAGAACCATCTCCCTTCACCTCCACTCTCTCTCATAGGGACCATCTCCCTTCTCCTCCATCCTCTCTCATAACCACCATCTCCCTTCACCTCCACTCTCTCTCATAACTATCTCCCTTTACCTCCATCCTCTCTTATAAAGGACCATTTCCATTTGCCTCCACTCTCTCTCTCCTAAGGACCATCTCCCTTTTCCTCCACACTCTCTCCTAAGGACCATCTCCCTTCTCCTCCACCCTCTCTCATAAGGACCATTTCCCTTTGCTTCACTCTCTCTCATAAGGACCATCTCCCTTCACCTTCATCCTCCCTTATATTGATCATATCCATTTTCTACCAGCCCTTAAAAGGACCATCTCCCTTCAACTACCTCAAAAGGTGGTTGAAGGGAGGATCTACATGAAAGGTGGATCTACATCCCTTCACAATTCCCTTTCACCTCAACCCTTTCTTCAAATAATCATCTCCATTTACCCACACCCTCCCTCATAAGGACCATCTTCCTTCACCTTCAGCCATGCTTTTAGGGACCAAACCCTCCACCGACCCTTAAAAGGACCATATACCTTCACCTCCACCCTTTCTTACAAGGACCATCTTCATTTACCCGCAACGTCCTTCATAAGGACAATTTCCCTTCATCTCCACCCTCCCTTAAAAAGACTGTCTCCTTTCTCCTTCACCCCACCCACCCTCAAAAGGACCACTTTGTTTCACATCCACCCTCCCTGACAAGACCATGTCCCTTACCTCCACCCTTTCGTCACAAGGACCATCTCCCTTTACCATCACTATTCTATACAAGGACAATATTCCTTTACCTACACCCTACTTTATAGGGACTATACACATTTACCTCTGCCCACCCTGAAAAGGACCATCTCCCTTCACCTTTACCCACCTCAGAAGGACAATATTACTTCACTTTCACTCGCCCTTAAAAGGACAATCTCCATTTACCTCAATTCTTCCTTATATGGACCATCTACCTTCACCCTCCCTTATAAGGACAAACTCCATTCACTTCAACCCTTTCTAATCAAGACCATCTCCCTTTACCTAGACCCTCATTTATAAGGACCATCTCCCTTCACCTCCACCCCCCTTCATAAGGACTAGCTCCGTTTACCACTAACCTTCTTTATAAGGTCAATTTCTGTTCATCTCAACCCTTTCTTATAAGGACCATCTTCCTATACCTACACCCTCCTTCATAAAAAACATCCTTTACCCCCCATTTATAAGAATCATCTTCCTTCAACTCCACTCTCCTTTATAATAGGGTGACCAGACATCCTCGATTTCCGGGGACAGTCCCCGGATTGAGGACACTGTCTCCGGACCAAGTCTGTCCTGGTTTTTGTCCCCGGATTGAATTTAAACAGGGGCTTGGGCAATTTCAAAGACAGTCAGTGCAGAATAAAAAAAAAAAAAAAAAAAATCTCAATTACAAGCCCCCGCTTCGCCGCTCCTACTAGCTTAGGGGGTGTATTTTTTTCCATTACCTGTGCCCCTTTCTGATGATCATGTGCTGGTCGGAGTGAAGGGACTATTTCTTCAGTTTTCGGGTGCATGTCCATTCAGCTCCGCTCGCATGTTCTTCTGCCTTGGCTCAAGTCCCAGCCAGCCGCCTGCCTGTTTATCTCCTTGCCTTCCCTGGTGGAGTGATCTTCCTCCGCTCCCCATCCTGTAGTAGCCGGGTCTGGAGCCTGAAGCCTCGTACACACGAACCAGAATCTCGTCAGGAAAAAAACATTGTTTTTCCTGACGAGATTCTTGCCAAGAACCTCTTGCCGCCCGAGTGTACAGACGCTCCTTTCACAAGAACCGCAGTTCTTTTGGAAGGCAAGAACGTGGAGACGAGATCGTGTACGACGAGCATGCACTCGTCACATTCAATGCCGTCGCCGCCATCTTGGGCATTCCCCAGGTTTTGTTGTTATCTGCACCCTACCTATGCCTAGGAAGCTACCGCGCTTGCGTCAAAGTCATTTCGAGCATGCGCGGGTTTCCACGGCGACAGGTATCAGGTCTCTCGGGTTCTCAGGTTTCTCGGCAGGAAAACACTGCCGAGAATCACGACGAGAAAATAGAGAGCAGGTTCTCTATTTTTCTCATCGAGATTTTAGGCAGTTTTCTTGACGAGAAACCTGAAAAGCCCCGTACACACGCTCGGTATACTCAGCCAGAAAGCTCTGCCAGCAGTTTTCTTGCTGGTTCTCGCTGAGTAAACCGAGCGTGTGTACGAAACTTAAGACTTGACAGGCTGTGAGGTGGGCGGCGACGGGCAGAGAGTCGCTGATTGCCGCCATTACTAGTAAAAAAAAAAATTTAAAAATTCCCCGGATTTCATTTGAAAAAACTGGTCACTTTACTTTATAAGGACCATCTCCTTTCATCTCCACCCTTACTAATAAGGACCATCTAACTTCACCTCCATCAAAAGGACCATCTCCCCCCTTCCTTATAAGTAAGGATGAGCTCCGGCGTGTTCGCACAGTCCA
Source organism: Rana temporaria (assembly GCF_905171775.1). Lineage (NCBI taxonomy): Eukaryota > Metazoa > Chordata > Amphibia > Anura > Ranidae > Rana > Rana temporaria. The sequence goes on along the minus strand of NC_053492.1, from coordinate 467,739,414 downwards.
TGTGCAGAGCCCGCCAGGAAGTCGGCACCTCGCTGCGCTAATCACAGGCAGGGAGACATTTTCCAATGCTCGGCTGCAGAGATCGGGAAATGTCTCCCTGCCTGTGATTAGCGCAGCGCATTGCCGACTTCCTGGCGGGCTCTGCACATGGACTGTGCGAACACGCCGGAGCTCATCCTTACTTATAAGTAGGGTTGTCCCGATACCGATACTAGTATCGGTATCGGGACCGATTCCGAGTATTTGCGGGAGTACTTGTACTCCCGCAAATGCCCCCGATGCCTCATCCGATACTCGCCCGCCCTAACCCCCCCCCCCCCCCGCCACGCCGCATCCCCGCTGCTGACGCCGCCACTTGGTTAATACGGGCGGGGAACATTACAGCTTTCATTTGAATAGCTGTAGTGTTTCCCGCCGCGCCGCGTATAGACACTCCCCCTTGCTCGGGTGAACTGTCCAATCCCGAGCAAGGGGGAGTGTCTATACGCGGCGCGAAACACTACAGCTATTCAAATGGAAGCTGTAATGTTCCCCGCCCGTATTAACCAAGTGCCGGCGCGGCAGCATGTAGGTAAGGGGGACATGGCTGCATATATGGGGGGGACATGGCTGGATATGGGGGGGGGACATGGCTGGATATGGGGGGGGGGACATGGCTGGATATGGGGGGGGGGACATGGCTGGATATGGGGGGGGGGACATGGCTGCATATGGGGGGGGGGGACATGGCTGCATATGGGGGGGGGGGACATGGCTGCATATGGGGGGGACATGGCTGCATATGGGGGGGACATGGCTGCATATGGGGGGGGGACATGGCTGCATATGGGGGGGACATGGCTGCATATGGGGGGGGGACATGGCTGCATATGGGGGGGGGACATGGCTGCATATGGGGGGGGGACATGGCTGCATATATGGGGGGGGACATGGCTGCATATATGGGGGGGGACATGGCTGCATATATGGGGGGGGACATGGCTGCATATATGGGGGGGACATGGCTGCATATATGGGGGGGGACATGGCTGCATATATGGGGGGACATGGCTGCATATATGGGGGGACATGGCTGCATTTGTGGGGGGACATGACTGCATTTGGGGGGGGACATGGCTGCATTTGTGGGGGGACATGGCTGCATTTGGGGACACATTTAAAAAAAAGTATCGGTATTCGGCGAGTACTTGAAAAAAAGTATCGGTACTTGTACTCAGTCCTAAAAAAGTGGTATCGGGACAACCCTACTTATAAGGACCATCTCCCTTCACCTCCATCTACCCTTATAAGGCTCATCTCACTTCAACTCAATCTTCTCTTATAAGAATCAGCTCCCTTTACCTCCACCCTCTCATAATATTCCATGATAACTATTCTGGGAATTCCCGAACCCAGGACAGGAAGAGGACCAGCCCGTAGACGGATTACCTGGAGGCTCCGGCATGGCAGGCACTGGTCACAGCAAATAACACGTGAGGAACGGTGCTAAGGATCAGCTGATTAAAGCAGACGCCAACATGGCCATTGACCCAGACAGGTAACGGGTCTGATGGGGGAGATCCGCACAGCCTGGAGACGACATCTTCCATCCCATCCAATGAGCAGGACCTGTAGGACACAAGCAGAGGAGACATGATTGTGGAAGGGTTCTCCGTCCTTGGCGTAAATCTCCTCCTGAGATGAATCTCCTCAATGGATGAATGGCACATTCAGAAATTGAAACATATCTGATTTGTTGAAACGTTTTCTGCCCACTGAGCTTCTCAGTCTGTACGTGGTCAGATTGTAACTGGCAACGAAGATCTGTCCAACCTGCAGACAATCATACAATCCTGGAACGGCACAACCCTCTGCAGGTCAGACACATCATCACGGAAAGGATTTAAAGGGGTTGTAAAGGTACAAAAAAAAAGTGTCCTAAATAGCTTCCTTTACCTTAGTGCAGTCCTCCTTCACTTACTTCATCCTTCCATTTTGCTTTTAACCGCTTGGGACCCGCGCTATAGTCAAATGACGGCTACAGCGCGGATCCGAAAATCCAAGTGGACGCCAACTGACGTCCGCCCCTTTGCGCGCTCCAGAGCGTGCAGCGGGGAAACTCTGTGTTGGCCGTGTCCCTTGGACACAGCCAATTACAGTTCGCCGCGAATGGCCAATCAGAGTGGCCGTTTGCGATGCGATCTGTGCGGCCAATGAGAGATGATCTCATATGTAAACATATGAGATCATCTCTCATTGTCGTTTTACACAGAGACAGCGTCCTGTCTCTGGAGAGGAGACCGATCTGTGTCCCTTGTACATAGAGACACAGATCGGTCACCCCCCTCCACCTACAGTTAGAACACAATGCAGGGAATACATTTAACCCCTTCCTCACCCGCTAGTGTTAACCCTTTCAATGCCAGTCACATTTATACTGTAATCAATGCATATTTATAGCACTGATCGCAGTATAAATGTGAATGGCGCCAAAAATGTGTCAAAAGTGTCCGATGTGTCCGCCATAACGTCGCAGTCCCAATAAAAATCGCAGATCGCCCCCTATTTTGTAGGCGCTATAACTTTTGCGCAAAGTAGTCGCTTATTGCGATTTTTTTTTTTTTACCATAAATATGTAGAAGAATACGTATCGGCCTAAACTGAGAAAAAAAAATAGTTTTTGTTTTTTAAAATTGGGATATTTATTATAGCAAAAAGTAAAAAATATTGTATTTTTTTCAAAATTGTCGCTCTTTTTTGTTTATAGCGCAAAAAATAAAAACCGCAGAGGCGATCAAATACCACCAAAAGAAAGCTCTATTTGTGGAGAAAAAAAGGACGTCAATTTTGTTTGGGAGCCACGTCGCACGACCGCGCAATTGTTTGTTAAATCGATGCAGTGCCAAAAGCTGAAATTTCACCTGGGCAGGAGGGGGGTATATGTGCCCAGTAAGCAAGTGGTTAAATGTCCTTATTTCTTCTGAGAAATCCTCACTTTCTCTTCACGTTCTTCTGTCTGTAACTCCACACAGTAATGCGAGGCTTTCTCCCTGGTGTGAAGTGTCGTGCTCGCCCCCTCCCTTGGACTACAGGAGAGTCAGGACGCCCACTAACACACAGCTCCTTTCTCTATCTGCAACGTAGAGCATCCTGACTCTCCTGTAGTCGAAGGGAGGGGGGCGAGCACGACACTCCACACCAGGGAGAAAGCCTCGCATTACTGTGTGGAGTTACAGACAGAAGAACAGGAAGTGAGGATTTCTCAGAAGAAATAAGGACATTTAAAAGTAAAATGGAAGGATGAAGTAAGTGAAGGAGGACTGCACTAAGGGAAAGGAAGCTATTTAGGGGAAAAAAATTGTACCTTTACAACCCCTTTAAGCCAATAAAGACGTTGGGAATCTTCAGCTCTCCGGATGCAACCGTTATAAGCGACAGCCACCAAATTCGACCAATCACAGCTCAGTGATGCAGATCAAACCCATTTTGTTTGCGAAGGCGGTACGGTAAACAGCGCCCCCTATGATGAGGAACGAACCTTCTCATAGACGGCCATGACATTACAAGGCATTATATCGTATCGTTATTGTACAGCCTGGACCACGACTTCCTGCACATCATGTCCTATATCAGAGCCTGACTTCAGCCAAATCCTCTTGTCAGTTTGGAATGGTACAGGGAAAGTTGGATCTGCTTGTCTATGGGAAGAGATTTCCCTCCTCTTCCTGTTCTGTCTGGCAGTCAGAGCTTTTGTTCTCAGAAAACAGGTGCAGGAACTCAACCACGACCCCGTTCAAATTTCACAAACAGTAGGAGGGTCTTAAAGGGGCATTAAATACCAGGATTGCATTACATACATAGTGCAGAGTTCAGGGGGTTACACACAGAGTGCAGACCAGACTTATGTGTTTACAAGTGATTGTGGTGAGCAGGCACCAAAGGGTCTGAGCCAAAGGTGGTGGAACTGAGTTCCCCCAAGTTCCCCCTGAAAAAAAGCCCTGCTGGCAGTCATCACTGAAACAGGAAGTGATGGGAAATCTCTCCAGTGGGGACAACAGTAAGAACCTAACCCTTATGATTCTCCACTTAATTTCACACTGAAACTTAGGCTGGAATTGGGCTTTAAGGTGTATTACACATTATCAAAATGAATTTGTATGCAAATCAAAACTGAAAGTGCAGCAAGCAATAAGAATCTACCTCCCAATAGTGTGGGGCTAGGCATAAGATGTGACAGATAAAACTGCCTGTGTGCTCAGAGCCCCTTGCTTGTGTACCCTCACCTCACTCCCCTTCCTGCCAAAAGAGCCGAAAGAGCATCATCAGGAAGCGGAACCAATCACAGGGGCGGAATGTTTCTCGGGGACAGGAAAACGCACGGACATGTGTCTAACCATAGAGAGGAGCCAAGTTCAGAGCGGCCGCAGGACGTAGAAAGGGAGCTGCGATATAATAGGCGACCTCCAGAGGGCGGAGGACAGCCTGTGCAATGACTGGGAACTGTAATATCAACTGGCTGACATGTTTGCTTTCTTTGTCTCTGTGGACTATAAAGATTTATTTTTATTTTTATATAATATAAATAAATAATTTAAATATCCACTTTTTGTTTACAAGTTAAAATCTGTATTTTTTGCTAGAACCCCCAAACATTATATATATATTGGCCCGGATTCACAAAGCACTTACGCCGACGTATCTCGAGATACGCCGCGTAAGTGCAAATATGCGCCGTCGTATCTGTGCGCCGTGCCCACAAACTAAGATACGCCAGAAAATAGGCTTCATCTGACCGACGTCGGCGGAGAGTGGGCGCATATTTACGCTGGACGTAGTTGGCGCTCCCATTCATTTATTATTCGTATATGCAAATGAGGGAGATACGCCGATTCACGAACGTACTTGCGCCCGGCGCATAATATACGCGGTTTGCGTAAGTCGTACTTCCGGCGTAAAGTTATTCCCCATATATGAGGCGCAACTCATGCAAAGGTATGGACCAGGGAACTCAAGCCGTCGTATTTTACATCGTTTACGTTGGATGTGAATATGGCTGGGCGTAGGTTACGTTCACGCCGTAGGCAGTGATCCGTCGTATCTTAGGCATTCGTTCCGACGTGATTATGAGCATGCGCACTGGGATGCGTCCAGGGAACGGCGCATGCGCCGTTCGTTATTCGTATCTATCTGGCGCTTGGCCCATCATTTGCATGGGGTCACGCCTCATTAGCATGGCTCACGCCCACTTCCACTTACGACGACTTACGTCTAAGAAACCCAGCGCAGATTTGGAAGCACTGGCTTTGTGAATCCAGTGCTTGCCTCTCTGCGCTGTGCCGGCGTAGCGTAAAATAGATACGCTACGGCGGCATAAATATGCTCCGATGTATGTGAATCCGGGCCACACAGTATATATATATATATTAGGGCTGTGCGTTAAACGCGATATTAACGGCGTTAACGCAAACCCATGTTAACGCCGTCAATATTTTTGTCGCGCGATTAACGCAGGAGCCCTCGGGTGGACATGCAGAGTGTACAGCGGTGCGGCGCGGCTTACCTTTTCGCTGGATTCACAGACAAGTTACTCACCTTGTCCCTGGATCCAGCGATGCCACCCCGCTGTGTGATCGAGCGGGTCCTCCTTGCTTGGCGGGTCCTCCTTGCTTGGCGGGTCCTCCTTGCTTGGCGGGTCCTCCTTGCTTGGCGGGTCCTCCTCGCTTGGCGGGTCCTCCTCGCTCGATTCACAGTGCCTGTGTGCCGCCGAGCTCCGTTCCCTGCGACGTTACGACGCACGGGAGCGGAGAACGGCGCCAAATTTAAAAAAGTAAACAAACACAATACACACAGTATACTGTAATCTTATAGATTACAGTACTGTATGTAAAAAATACACACCCCTCTTGTCCCTAGTGGTCTGCCCAGTGTCCTGCATGTACTTTTATAAAATAAAAACTGTTCTTTCTGCCTAAAAACTGTAGATTGTCCAAAAGTGTCCCTTTATGTCAAAAATGGTTTTAGATCAGCTAGAAAACAGCGATAATAAATTATAATCACTTGCAGAAATGTGCGATATTTGTGGGGAAATTCGTCATAAATTAGAGCGATTAATCGTGAGTTAACTATGACATTAATGCGATTAATCGCGATTAAAAATTTAAATCGTTTGACAGCACTAATATATATATTTATATTTATATTTAGTAGAGACTATAGAGAATAAAATGGCAATCGTTGCAATATTTTATGTCACACAGTATTTGCGCAGCGGTCTTTTAAGCGCATATTCTTCAAAAAAATACACGTTAATGAATTAACAAAAAATTATTCTTTTGTATAATGTGGAAGATGATGTTACGTCAAGTAAATAGATACCTCACATGTCATGCTGTAAAACTGTGCATGCTCGTGGAATGGCGACAAACTACAGTACTTAAAGCGGTTGTATAGTCCCATACGTTTTTTATTTATTTTTGTCACCTGTAAGGCAAAAGGCATAATGAGCTAGTAGGCACCGCCTACTAGCTCATTATGAAATACTTACCTTAGAACGAGGCGTCGGTAACCTGGTCCACGCCGAGGTAGCTGACATGTTGCCTTGGCGTGTCTTCCGGGGTATCGCGGGTCCAGCGCTGTGAGTGGCTGGAGCCGCGATGTCGTCACTCCTCCCTTGTAATAGAAATACGGATGACAGGTCCTCTTAATTGAGAGACCTGAAGTCAAAAAGACCTCAGATCTCTCATTTACCTTTAAAAGCAACAAAGACAAATATTTTTTTTTGACATGTTGCCTTGGCGTGTCTTCCGTGGTATCGCGGGTCCAGCGCTGTGAGTGGCTTCCTGTATATGGATTCATCGGGTAGTGTGCGGGTATTCCGTCACTTCCTCAATGCCGTAATGTCTCCTGGGAGCTTTTGTCATTGTTCCCAGGAGACATTGCGGAGGTCTGCCGCGAGTTATCGCGGGATTTAGAAAGAACTTGCTTAAAGGATTACTAAGGTTCGCCTGCCCCTGACAGTGACTGGAGCTGGGCATCGCCACTTAGTGAAGGATTGGCTCAGGCGGCTCAGGTGCTCTCAGCTGCTCTAGTCCTGCAAAGGGAACTGCGTTCCTGCTGTGAAAAAAGTGCAGGGACTCCGTTCCCACGCGTTCCTGCAGGACTTGAGCCCTGGCACAGTACCCGTGTATGGTGGTGGAGTGTCTTCATAGCTAGGAGTTTGGGCACAGTACCCGTGTATGGTGGTGGAGTGTCATCATAGCTAGCAGTTTGGGCACAGTACCTGTGTATGGTGGTAGAGTGTCTTCATAGCTAGGAGTTTGGGCACAGTACCTGTGTATGGTGGTGGAGTGTCTTCATAGCTAGCAGTTTGGGCACAGTACCTGTGTATGGTGGTGGAGTGTCTTAATAGCTGGAAGTTTGGGCACAGTACCTGTGTATGGTGGCGGAGTGTCTTCATACCTAGCAGTTTGGGCACAGTACCTGTGTATGGTGGTAGAGTGCCTTCATAGCTAGCAGTTTGGGCCCAGTACCTGTATATGGTGGTGGAGTGTCTTCATAGCTAGGAGTTTGGGCACAGTACCTGTATATGGTGGTGGAGTGTCTTCATAGCTAGGAGTTTGGGCACAGTACCTGTGTATGGTGGTGGAATGTCTTCATAGCTAGCAGTTTGGGCCCCAGTACCTGTATATGATGGTGGAGTGTCTTCATAGCTATGAGTTTGGGCCCCAGTACCTGTGTATGGTGGTAGAGTGTCTTCATAGCTAGCAGTTTGGGCCCCAGTACCTGTGTATGATGGTGGAGTGTCTTCATAGCTAGGAGTTTGGGCCCCAGTACCTGTGTATGGTGGTAGAGTGTCTTCATAGCTAGGAGTTTGGGCACAGTACCTGTGTATGGTGGTGGAGTGTCTTCATAGCTAGGAGTTTGGGCACAGTACCTGTGTATGGTGGTGGAGTGTCTTCATAGCTAGGAGTTTGGGCACAGTACCTGTGTATGGTGGTGGAGTGTCTTCATAGCTGGCAGTTCAGGCACAGTACCTGTGTATGGTGGTGGAGTGTCTTGATATCTGGCAGTTGGGACCCTGGTACCTGTGTATGGTGGTGGGGTGTCTTGAAATGTGTCAGTTTAGGCCATGTTACCTGTATATGGTGACACAGTGTCTCGATGTCTGGTAGTTGACGCCCGGTACCTGTATGTTGGCTCTCAGTGGCTCGGTTGTTCTCTTATGAATGTCTCAGAGCTGTGATCTTTGTCCTGAATATTATATCTACATCGGGGAAGATTCAGGTGCCAAGTGGTGACTCACCCACCTCCCTGGCCTGACTCAGCGGTAGGCATGGTCAAAACCAGCCATAAGCACATACCTCCAAACTGTCCCTGATTTCGAGGGACTGTCCCTGATTCGGAGTAATTTCCCTCTGTCCCTCTTTTCTCCTCATTTGTCCCTCATTTTGGTCTGATCTATAGAGTTGTAAATAAAATGCACTTTTTATCTATCAAAAAGTGTTTCCCAGCGCTAAACCTTTCATCGGATTTCCAAATTTCTGTATTTGTAAATTCCAAAAGCCAATACAGTGGAACCTCGGAGTAGGGTTGCCACCTCATCCCTTTAAACCCGAACACATATTAATTACACAGGTTCTGTGGCTGATTAAGGTGGTAATTAAACTTACTTGTTGCCTTTCCTGCATTAAATTAGCCTCAGAACCTGTGTAATTCATACGTGTTCGGGTTTAAAGGGATGAGGCGGCAACCCTACCTCGGATTGCGAGTAACGCGGTTAACGAGCGTTTCGCAATACTACCACTGTATTTAACTTCTTCAGACCCGCGCTATAGCCGAATGACGGCTACAGCGCGGACCTGAATATCCAACTGGACGTCAATTGACGTCCGCCCCTTGGGGCGTTCCCCGCGCGCGCTCCAGAGCGTGCAGCGGGGAAACTCTGTGTTGGCCGTGTCCCTTGGACACAGCCAATTACAGTTCGCCGCGAATGGCCAATCAGAGTGGCCGTTTGCGATGTGATCTGGGCGGCCAATGAGAGATGATCTCATATGTAAACATATGAGATCATCTCTCATTGCCGTTTTACACAGAGACAGCGTCCTGTCTCTGGAGAGGAGACCGATCTGTGTCCCTTGTACATAGGGACACAGATCGGTCACCCCCCCCCCAGTCACCCCCCCTCCACCTACAGTTAGAACACAATGCAGGGAATACATTTAACCCCTTCCTCACCCCCTAGTGTTAAACCCTTCAATGCCAGTCACATTTATACTGTAATTAGTGCATATGTATAGCACTGATCGCAGTATAAATGTGAATGGTGCCAAAAATGTGTCAAAAGTGTCCGATGTGTCCGCCATAACGTCGCAGTCAAAAATCGCAGATCGCCGCCATTTCTAGTAAAAAAAATAAAATAATAAAAAATAATAATTCTGTCCCCTATTTTGTAGGCGCTATAACTTTTGCGCAAACCAGTCGCTTATTGCGATTTTTTTTTTTTTTACCAAAAATATGTAGAAGAATCCGTATCGGCCTAAACTGAGAAAAAAAAATGTGTTTTTTAAATCGGGCTATTTATTATAGCAACAAGTAAAAAATATTGTATTTTTTTAAAAATTGTCGCTCTTTTTTGTTTATAGCGCAAAAAATAAAAACCGCACAGGCGATCAAATACCACCAAAAGAAAGCTCTACTTGTGGGGAAAAGAGGACGTAAACTTTGTTTGGGAGCCACGTCGCACGACCGCGCAATTGTTGGTTAAAGCGACGCAGTGCCGAAAGCTGAAATTTCACCTGGGCAGTAGAGGGGGGTATATGAACCCAGTTAGCAAGTGGTTAAAAAAATCCTAACTCGCCTTGCGAGTGTTTTCTCGCAAAACGAGCAGGATTCAAGCCAAAGCGGTGTGCAATACCACGTTTGGCCTGAGGTGGGGGCGCCAGAGCCGAGCAGAGCCGAATGGCACCGATCGGTGCTGTTCGGAAATGCTTTGAAAATCTCGGAAATACTCAATTCCGAAGCCTTTCCAAGGTTTTCTGAGTTCAGCCGAGGTGTCCTTGGGCCTTTCCGAGTGATTCTGAGGCTCTCAGGCGCCCCCCCTCACCTCTGGCCACATGCGGTATTGCATGCCATTGAAGTCAATGCGGAACAAATTTTTTTAGTTTCCGTTGACTTTAATGGGGAAACTCGCTTTGATATGCGAGTGCTTTGGATTACGAGCATTCTCCTGGAACGGATTATGCTCGTAATCCAAGGTTCCACTGTATATAGTAAAGGAATAGAAGTGATAAAAAAGCACTTGTAGGTTTAACCTGTCATATTTTTTTGTACAATTCTCCTTTAAGGGATATACAAAAGGAAGAGCTTGGTACACCACTGAATAGTTCAACATCAGAAGAAGAAATTTAACCCCAACAAGGACTTTTTAGACAGATAGGGGGAGGTTGTGAGTAAGAAAAAGAAGCGTAATAATAGTAATTCATTTAACTACTTGCCGACCGCCACCAGTAGACATATGTCGGCAGAATGGCTCCTGTGCGCAAAGCAAGGTACAGGTACGTTGATTTTAAATTCTCACGCGCGCGCCGTGACAGTGCCGGCAGACATGATGTCCGCCGGTGTCCCGCGATCGTGTCACAGAGCTGCAGAACAGGGGGATGCCTATGTAAAAAAGGCATTTCCCTGTTCTGCCTAGTGACAGGACACTGATCTACATCTCTTTGTCATCGGAAGCAGTGATCAATGTTGTGTCACTGGTAGGCCAGCCCCCCACACCGTTAGAATCACTCCCTAGGACACACTTAACCCCTTCCTTGCCCCCTAGTGGTTAACCCCTTCCCTGCCAGTGTCATTTACACAGTAATCAGTGCATTTTTATAGCACTGATCGCTGTATAAATGACAATGGTCCCAAAATAGCGTCAAAGGTGTTCGATGTGTCCACCATAATGTCGCAGTTATGATAAAAATCACAGATTGCCGCCGTAACTAGTAAACAAATATTGATAAAAATGCCATAAAACTATCTCCTATTTTGTAAACGCTATAACTTTTGCGCAAACCAATTAATAAACGCTTATTTCAATTTTTTTCACCAAACATATGTAGAAGAATACTTATCGGCCTAAACTGAGGAAAAAAAAAAATCGTATATTTTTGGGGGATATTTATTATAGCAAAAAGTTAAAAAAATAGATTTTTTTTCAAAATTGTCGCTCTATTTTTGTTTATAGTGCAAAAAAGAAAAAACGCAGAGGTGATCAAATACCACCAAAAGAAAGCTCTATTTGTGTGAAAAAAAAGGACGTCAATTTTGGGAGCCACGTCGCATGACCGCGCAATTGTCAGTTAAAACAACGCAAAAAATGGCCCGGTCATTGTGCAGCCAAATCCTCCGGGGCTGAAGTGGTTTAAAGGTATGACAAAAGTTTATTGGTCGCAATCGATAAAAATGTTCCGTAAGATGGGGACATAAATACATAAAAATCACAACATGATTCCACGAAAGAGGAGGCTAGTGATAGAGGCCACCAAAGAGGAATACTAGTGAGGGCCTGGTCATGAGAAGGGGGGGGGGGTAAATTTTCCGGAGCTGAAGTGGTTACAGAAAGGGTGTTCCAAGATGGCAGCTGAATACTACTATTTTTCAGGAAGGGTGTTCCAAGATGGCGAAAGAATATCCCTTTACTACAGGTAGGGTGTTCCAAGATGGCGACAGAATACCCCTTTACTACAGGAAGGGTGTTCCAAGATGGCGGCAGAATACCCCAGTGTTGTGTCCAAATAGCAATTTGTGAAAATAAACAGCAATTCGTCAAAATCTGCAATTCACGATGGTTTAAAGAAAACGGAAGTGACGCGGGTTACTCATTCTGCCAAGTTCTACATTTTGTCAGAACACCGTTCGAGTCTAAAATATTTCGGGACGCGAAAAACAGCCTACGCATGCGCAGTAAAGACACGAAAGCATCTGTTTAGTGACGCGATCGAGGTTTATCATAAGTCGAGAGAAATTTTAGATCGCCCCTTTATTACAGGATTCGGAAGCGTGTTCCAAGATGGTGGCCGAACACTTCTTTATTACAGGAAGGGTGTTCCAAGATGGCGGCTGAATACCTCTTTATTACAGGAAAGGTGTTCCAAGATGGTGGCAGAATACTCCTTTATTACAGGAAGGGTGTTCCAAGATGGTGGCAAAACACTCCTTTATTACAGGAAGGGTGTTCCAAGATGGTGGCAGAATACTCCTTTATTACAGGAAGGGTTTTCCAAGATGGTGGCAAAACACTCCTTTATTACAAGAAGGGTGTTCCAAGATGGTGGCAAAACACTCCTTTATTACAGGAAGGGTGTTCCAAGATGGTGGCAAAACACTCCTTTATTACAAGAAGGGTGTTCCAAGATGGTGGCAGAACACTCCTTTTATACAAGAAGGGTGTTCCAAGATGGTGGCAAAACACTCCTTTATTACAGGAAGGGTGTTCCAAGATGGTGGCAGAATACTCCTTTATTACAGGAAGGGTGTTCCAAGATGGTGGCAGAATACTCCTTTATTACAGGAAGGGTTTTCCAAGATGGTGGCCGAATACTCCTTTATTACAGGAAGGGTGTTCCAAGATGGTGGCAGAACACTCCTTTATTACAGGAAGGGTGTTCCAAGATGGTGGCAGCACACTCCTTTATTACAGGAAGGGTTTTCCAAGACGGTGGCAGAACACTCCTTTATTACAAGAAGGGTGTTCCAAGATGGTGGCAAAACACTCCTTTATTACAGGAAGGGTGTTCCAAGATGGTGGCAGAACACTCCTTTATTACAAGAAGGGTGTTCCAAGATGGTGGCAAAACACTCCTTTATTACAGGAAGGGTGTTCCAAGATGGTGGCAGAATACTCATTTATTACAGGAAGGGTGTTCCAAGATGGTGGCAGAATACTCCTTTATTACAGGAAGGGTTTTCCAAGACGGTGGCAGAACACTCCTTTATTACAGGAAGGGTGTTCCAAGATGGTGGCAGAATACTCCTTTATGACAGGAAGGGTGTTCCAAGATGGTGGCAGAACACTCCTTTATTACAGGAAGGGTGTTCCAAGATGGTGGCAGAACACTCCTTTTATACAAGAAGGGTGTTCCAAGATGGTGGCAGAATACTCATTTATTACAGGAAGGGTGTTCCAAGATGGTAGCAGAATACTCCTTTATTCCAGGAAGGGTGTTCCAAGATGGTGGCAGAATACTCATTTATTACAGGAAGGGTGTTCCAAGATGGTGGCAAAACACTCATTTATTACAAGAAGGGTGTTCCAAGATGGTGGCAGAATACTCATTTATTACAGGAAGGGTTTTCCAAGATGGTGGCAGAATACTCCTTTATTACAGGAAGGGTGTTCCAAGATGGTGGCAGAATACTCCTTTATTACAGGAAGGGTGTTCCAAGATGGTGGCAGAACACTCCTTTATTACAGGAAGGGTGTTCCAAGATGGTAGCAGAATACACGTTTATTACAGGAAGGGTGTTCCATGATGGTAGCAGAATACACGTTTATTACAGGAAGGGTGTTCCAAGATGGTGGCAGAACACTCCTTTATTACAGGAAGGGTGTTCCAAGATTGTAGCAGAATACTCCTTTATTACAGGAAGGGTGTTCCAAGATGGTGGCAGAATATTCATTTATTACGGGAAGGGTGTTCCAAGATGGTGGCAGAACACTCCTTTATTACAAGAAAGGTGTTCCAAGATGGTGGCAAAACACTCATTTATTACGGCAAGGGTGTTCCAAGATGGTAGCAGAATACTCCTTTATTACAGGAAGGGTGTTCCAAGATGGTGGCAGAACACTCCTTTTATACAAGAAGGCTGTTCCAAGATGGTGGCAGAATACTCCTTTATTACAGGAAGGGTTTTCCAAGATGGTGGCAGAATACTCATTTATTACAGGAAGGGTTTTCCAAGATGGTGGCAGAATACTCCTTTATTACAGGAAGGGAGTTCCAAGATGGTGGCAGAATACTCCTTTATTACAGGAAGGGTGTTCCAAGATGGTGGCAGAACACTCCTTTATTACAGGAATGGTGTTCCAAGATGGTAGCAGAATACACGTTTATTACAGGAATGGTGTTCCAAGATGGTGGCAGAATACTCCTTTATTACAGGAAGGGTGTTCCAAGATGGTGGCAGAATACTCCTTTATTACAGGAAGGGTGTTCCAAGATGGTGGCAGAACACTCCTTTATTACAGGAATGGTGTTCCAAGATGGTAGCAGAATACACGTTTATTACAGGAATGGTGTTCCAAGATGGTGGCAGAATACTCCTTTATTACAGGAAGGGTGTTCCAAGATGGTGGCAGAACACTCCTTTATTACAGGAATGGTGTTCCAAGATGGTAGCAGAATACACGTTTATTACAGGAAGGGTGTTCCATGATGGTAGCAGAATACACGTTTATTACAGGAAGGGTGTTCCATGATGGTAGCAGAATACACGTTTATTACAGGAAGGGTGTTCCATGATGGTAGCAGAATACACGTTTATTACAGGAATGGTGTTCCAAGATGGTGGCAGAACACTCCTTTATTACAGGAAGGGTGTTCCAAGATTGTAGCAGAATACTCCTTTATTACAGGAAAGGTGTTCCAAGATGGTGGCAAAACACTCATTTATTACGGCAAGGGTGTTCCAAGATGGTAGCAGAATACTCCTTTATTACAGGAAGGGTGTTCCAAGATGGTGGCAGAACACTCCTTTATTACAGGAAGTGTGTTCCAAGATGGTGGCAGAATACTCCTTTATTACAGGAAGGGTGTTCCAAGATGGTGGCAGAATGCCCCAGTGTTGTGTTCAAACAGCAATTTGTGAAAATAAACAGCAATTTGTCAGAGAAATTTCGAGAGAAATTTTTAATATCACCCCTTTATTATAGATGGTGGCAGAATACTCTTTTAATACAGAAAGGGTGTTCCAAGATGGCGGCAGGATACTCCTTTATTATTACAGATAGGGTGTTCCAAGATGGCGGTGTAACACCTGATGGCGAGTGACGACGCTTCAGTTTTTTGCGTGATGACGTCACGTCGGTCAGGTGACTAGCGCGCAGTTAGTCAGGGAGAAGGGCCGCCGCCATCATGTATCGGACGCCGATGCGACGCGGCCTCTCTCCGGATTCCCCTCAGGACGTGTACCGGAACGCCTCCGCCTCTCCCTCTCGCAATGGACGGTCCCGCCGCTCCTGGTCCCGGGGTCGCTCGCGCTCTCCGCCCACGAGAGGCCGATCTCCCGCCGGACGGCGATCTCGATCCCGGTCTAGGCCCGGCAGACCCCGCCGATCCAAATCCAGAAACCGCTCTAAATCCAGAAACCGCTCTAAATCCAGAAACCGCTCTAAATCCAGAAACCGCTCAAAATCCCGAAACCGATCCAAATCCCGACACCGCTCCAAATCCCGGCCCCGCAAGCGCCTTTCCATCTCCCCGTACGGGCGTGACCAGGTGAGATTCGCCTGCCCCTGCAGATGCCTGAAACCCCGCCCACTTATGGCAAAGACTGATTTGTGTTTTTTGTTGATCTTTCTGTGACTCCTCCCTTTAGCTCTGCATGCTCCTCCCACATAGGTCACATGACTCTCCCCTCCATGCCGCCATGTATGTTGTCCTGTTACTGTCTGTACTCCGCTAATGATTGTCTTCTTTTCCTTCGCAGCGCCGCCGCTCGCCCAGCTTTGGGAGCCGCTCATCGCGAGGGTCCCGCTCCCCCGACCGCAATCGCAGGTACTGGCTCCGCCCACACATCATGCCCCCCCCCTTCAACAGCAGATCTCTTACCTGATTGGCCCCTCAGAAGCTGTATAATACTACAGTAGCTCCTCCTTTTATAGTGATGGGCGCTGTGCCCAGCGGCTGCCCCTTCTGCATAGTAACCGCAGGGGGTCGCTCACTCGTTGCCGGTGCTATTCAGAGAATGCCTTCTTACAGTAGAACTAAAAGCAAAACGTATTTTATTACATTTTTTATTTAAAGTGTTACTAAACTGCAAAAAAATGCGTTTGAAAGACCGCTGCGCTAATACACAGTAACAAAATATTGCAACAACCGCGAGTCCAAACTCACCCCCCCCTCTTTTACAAGGGTGAGTCCCTTCTTTTAGCCCGGCTTTGGGAAATGTTGCGCGGGGTTCCCGGGGTTGGGAAATGGTGCGCGGGTTCCCCGGGTTTGGGGAAATGTGCGCAGGTTTGGGGAAATGTGCGCGGGGTTCCCGGGGGTTGGGAAATGTTGCGTGGGGTTGGGAAATGTTGCGCGGGGTTGGGAAATGTTGCGCGGGTTCCCCGGGTTTGGGGAAATGTGCGCGGGTTTGGGGAAATGGTGCGCGGGTTTGGGGAAATGGTGCGCGGGGTTCCCGGGTTTGGGGAAATGGTGCGCGGGGTTCCCGGGGTTGGGGAAATGGTGCGCGGGGTTCCCGGGGTTGGGGAAATGGTGCGCGGGTTCCCCGGGTTTGGGGAAATGTGCGCGGGTTTGGGGAAATGTGCGCGGGGTTCCCGGGGGTTGGGAAATGTTGCGCGGGGTTGGGAAATGTTGCGCGGGTTCCCCGGGTTTGGGGAAATGTTGCGCGGGGGTTGGGGAAATGTTGCGCGGGGGTTGGGGAAATGTTGCGCGGGGGTTGGGGAAATGTTGCGCGGGGGTTGGGGAAATGTTGCGCGGGGGTTGGGGAAATGTTGCGCGGGGGTTGGGGAAATGTTGCGCGGGGGTTGGGGAAATGTTGCGCGGGGGTTGGGGAAATGTTGCGCGGGGGTTGGGGAAATGTTGCGCGGGGGTTGGGGAAATGTTGCGCGGGGGTTGGGGAAATGTTGCGCGGGGGTTGGGGAAATGGTGCGCGGGGGTTCCCGGGGTTGGGGAAATGGTGCGCGGGGGTTCCCGGGGTTGGGGAAATGGTGCGCGGGGGTTCCCGGGGTTGGGGAAATGTGCGCGGTACAGATATTTGCTCCCACTTCCGGGGAGAGATTCCCACGGGAGTCACTCCACTTTCCTTACTGCCTTCTGGGAAACGCACAGGTCCCAGAAGACAGCGGGGACCACTGGGTAGGCGCTGCGCTACTCGCGCATGCGCAGTAGGGAACCGTGCAGTGAAGTCTTCTCTTCTTAATGAACTAAAAGTAAAACGTATTTTATTTGTTTTATTTAAAGTGTTACTAAACCGCAAAAAATTTGCGTTTGAAAGACCGCTGCGCTAATACACAGTAAGGCTACGGAGTCCGCCTGCTCCCGCCAGGTCAGCGGGAGATCAGTCCGCAGATCTCCGCTGAGCTGGCAGATGACAAGTTCTTCTCTGCTCACTGAGTGGGGAGGGGCTTGTGCAGCGCCGCTGATTCCTATGGAGCGATCTGATGAAAACAGACAGCATGTCCGTCTTCATCAGATCTTACCCGATCCGATCCGCCATGGATGGATATGAACGTATCGCCATACGTCTGGTTTTGGCGGATCGGATGTCAGCGGACCTGTCTCCGCTGACATCCGACGCTCCATAGGACTGCATAGAGCGGCCGTTCAGGTCCGCTGTCAAAACTGACAGGCGGACCTGAACGGTCCGTCCGTGTGAATGGGGACTAACAAAATATTGCAACAACCGCGAGTCCCAACTCGTCCCCCCCCCCCTTTTTTATAAGGGTGATTCCTTTCTTTTAGCCCGGGTTTGGGGAATGTGCGCGGGGTCCCGGGTTATACTATATATATATATATATATAATTTTTTTTTTTTTTTCTAACACCCTAGAGAATAAAATGGCGATCGTTGCAATACTTTCTGTCACGCCATATTTCCGCAGCGGTCTTACAAGCGCACTTTTTTGGGGAAAAAAATACTTTTTTTTTTTTATAAAAAAATAAGACAGCAGTAAAGTTATCCCAATTTTTTTGTATATTGTGAAAGATAATGTTACGCCGAGTAAATTGATACCCAACATGTCGCGCTTCAAAATTGCGCCCGCTCGTGGAATGGCGTCAAACTTTTACCCTTTAAAATCTCCATAGGCGACGTTTAAAAAAAATCTACAGGTTGCATGTTTTGAGTTACAGAGGAGGTCTAGGGCTAGAATTATTTCTCTCGCTCTAACGATCGCGGCGATACCTCACATGTGTGGTTTGAATACCGTTTACATATGCGGGCGCTGCTCACGTATGTGTTCGCTTCTGCGAGCTTGACGGGGCGCGTTTTCTGGCTTCTAACTTTTTTAGCTGGCTCCTAGATTCCAAGCAAATTTGTCAAACCCTGTGTTACGGCTCACTGATTAGTTGCTAGAGGTTACAGCACATAATTTCTTCTTGTTGATTGGTTGTTAGAGATTAATGTACAGTAATACTGCTCACTGATTGGTTGCTAGAGATTACAGCACATCATCTGAATGCCGACGGCCTCGGCTATTTACATATGAATGCTCCAGTTATTTACATGTAAACACAGGGTCTGCAGGTGAGTCATTTGTACACAACAATAGGGCAGAGCTGGGCAGCATTAGTAGCAGGACACCGCACAGGACTAAAACTTCAAGGGAATTTAAACTGGAATAGTTAGAAAGTATGAGGCAGCTGCTTTGGGCCCCTCAACAATGTCAGGGCCCAGGGCAGCTGCCCTTTTGCCCTGCCTTAACCATGTAAGACCCAGACCATTATGCAGGTTAAGGACCTTGCCCCTTTTTGCGATTCGGCACTGCGTCATTCTAACTGATAATTGCGTGGTCGTGCGACGTGGCTCCCAAACAAAATTGACATCCTTTTTTTTTTTTTTCACAAATAGAGCTTTCTTTTGGTGGTATTTGATCACTTATGCGGTTTTTATTTTTTGCGCTATAAACAAAAATAGAGCGACAATTTTGAAAAAAATTCAATATTTTTTTACTTTTCGCTATAATAAATATCCCCAAAAAATATCTAAAAAAACATTTTTTTTCCTCAGTTTAGGCCGATACGTATTCTTCTACATATTTTTGGTAAAGAAAAATCGCAATAAGTGTTTATTGATTGGTTTGCGCAAAAGTTATAGCGCCTACAAAATAGGGGATAGTTTTATGGCATTTTTATTATTTTCTTTCTACTACTGTGTATACCGTATTTATCGTGGTATAACGCGCTCCCGCGTATACCGCGCACCCCCAAAGTGACCCCCAAACCTGTGGAAAAAAAGTAATTTTTGTACTTAGTTTTGGTGTCTTGCGCGGCGTCCATCGGCGGCCTCGTCGGGTCTGGCGTCCTTCTGCGGCCTCGTCGCGTGTCCTCTTCGGCGGGTCCGGCGTCCTTCTGCGGCGTCGGGTGTCCTTCTGCGGCGGGTCCGGCGTCCTCGTTTCCCGCGCCCAGTTTTGAATACTGCGCCAGCATATGACGAGCGCAGTACACTCGGGCAGGCTCGGCAACTGTCGCGCTCACGTCCTGTACGTCCAGGACGTGACCGCGAAAGAAGCCGAGCCTGCCCGAGTGTACTGCGCTCGGTATATGCCGGCGCAGTATTCAAAACTCGGCACGGGTATCGGCGTATATCGCGCACCCACGATTTTGCCCTGATTTTCAGGGCAAAAAAGTGCGCGATATACGCCGATAAATACGATATATATATATATATATATATATATATATATATATATATATATATATATATATATATATATATATATATATATATATATATATATATATATATATATATCTCCTGGACAGTGAGACTTACCCTGCTGGATGCGAGCAAACTGCACCCATTGGATTGAGGTACCTTTGCATCTGTGGAGCAGGAGGCTCCATCAGGGGAAGGGGGTAAAAATAACCATCGTTTTCCTGTCCTAAGCAGTTTTGTGCAGACAATTCTTTGTATTGGCAACATCTGTTCCGTGCGAAAGACTGTTCAGTTCTTCAGGGTATATTGTCAATAAAATGCGATCATGTCCAGAAAATGTAAACACTCTGGAATGTCTGTGTGTCTGGCTGAAGTAATGCCTACTTGCCTATTATAAAGTGACTGACAGTCAATATACTAGATAAGTTTTATAATTAAAGTTAAACTAACTTTCTATGTTTTTCTTAAAATTTAATAAGAAAAAATTACTTGCGTCAGTGCTACAGTTTGAATTTAAAACGTATTTGTGTGAACTGTGAAGTCATGTATTGTGGGAACTAACTAGTGACGGGTGATTGTATATAGTATATACCACATTTACCACTGACTAATGCAGAGTTGCAATGCAAGGAGATCAGCTAAAAGTAGTCGGATCTGTATGTGCAATATAATCTATATGAGTCAATTAATTGATTAAAAAAAAAAATCGATTAATCGAACACAAAAATTGTAATCAGTAACAGCCCAGAGAGATATTATACACAGACACACAATTAAATTTTTTTTTTCTTATGTGTGTGTGTGTGTGTGTGTGTGTAAAAAAAAAAAAAAAAAGTAAGAAAAAATATTTGTAAATAAAAGTGAAAGTGTTTTATATATATATATATATATATAATCGTATTTATCGCCCTATAGCACGCACCGGCGGATAGCGCGCACCCCAAACCTAGAGGAGAATCCTAGGAAAAAAAATAAATACTGACAATTTACAGATAGTTACTTAGTTGCCCAGCGTCCATTGGCGGCCTTGTCCGTCTGCGGCCCTGGTGGTGTCCTCCCCGCTTATCCCGCGCTGTTTTTGAGCCGATTCCCGCGCTGTGTTTGAACGCGGCCGCCTACATATACCGAGCACAGTACACGCTCGCTCCTCTCGCATAAAGGCTAGGAGGCGGCACAGGGCGTGGCCGCGATCCGAGCCCGGCCGAGTGTACTGCGCTCGGTATATGTCGGCGGCAGCGTTCAAACACAGCGCGGGTATCGGCGTATATTGCGCACCCACGATTTTCCCCTTATTTTTAAGGGGGGGAAAAAGTGTGCGGTATACGCCGATAAATACTGTGTGTGTGTGTGTGTGTGTGTGTGTGTGTGTGTGTGTGTGTGTGTATATATATATATATGTGTGTGTGTGTGTGTGTGTGTGTGTGTATGTATGTATATATATATATATGTATATATATATATATATATATATATATATATATATATATATATATATATATATATATACGCGCTTGAAGTAAAAATCTTAGTGATGGTGGCAATTGCAGCTGCTGTACACAAGGTGCTATTCACTTGCCAAATAAAAAGACAAATTACAGCGCTCACATTAATACAATGAAATCCAATAGATTGGGTTGTAAAGGTAAAAAAATGTTTCCCTAAATAGTTTCCTTTCCCTTAGTGCAGTCCTCCTTCACTTACCTCATCCTTCCATTTTGCTTTTGAATGTCCTTATTTCTTCTGAGAAATCCTCACTTCCTGTTCTTCTGTCTGTAACTCCACACAGTAATGCAAGGCTTTCTCCCTGGTGTGGAGAAAGCCTCTTGAGGGGGGGTCAGATTTTCCGACGGGAGTTGTGGGATGGCAGGGTTTTGTCGGGAAATTCGACCCTTTGTATGCTCCATCGGACAATTGTCGGATTTTTCCAACACAAATATTGGATAGAGAGGGGGAAGAAAAGAAAAGGCGCTCCAGCCTAGTGTGTTACATTTTTTATTACATTAAATTGTTATAACGGTAATAAACTACTCACAAAGAAAGCAGCATAGTAGGCTTATCAGCAACGCTGTAGTGAATGCCCTTCGAACCACACTCCAAATGGGGGGGATGAAGGTGTCGCTGACGCGTTTCGAGGCTCAAAGGACCTGTTCATCAGAGCCCAGCAGTGTAGACCCTTCCAAGAGCTCCCCTTATATACATATGAGCACTCATAAATGTGCCCAATGACAGCAAGCCGCGGAGGACCTCCCAGGGACTATCTAGACTCCGCGGCTTGCTGTTGTTAGGCTTAAGTCTGAACGACCCCTAGACTGCAAAGCCAGGGGTCCATTCCATTCGGTGAGTGGGGACACAGGAGGGGGGTGGGGCGCACCTCGAATTTCACAGCACAATTGCACTTTGATTGGAGAACATCATTCGCCATTTTATGGACGTTTTATTCATTTTCACTCGCCAATTTGTGTCATTTTCGCTCGCCAATTTGTGTTTCATTTTCACTCGCCAATTTTTGTTTCATTTTCACCCGCCAATTTTTGTGTCATTTTCACTCGCCAATTTTTGTTTCATTTTCACCCGCCAATTTTTGTTTCATTTTCACTCGCCAATTTTTGTTTCATTTTCACCCGCCAATTTGTGTTTCATTTTATTCATTTATTGGATTGTGTTGTATTATCGCGAGCGCTGTAATTTATCTACTTGTTATAGAGTAGGTGTAGCCTGAGGTTGGTTATGTGCTGATTGTGTGACCATTGCATCCTGTTTTAGGTCTCCAGCACGTTCTACGTATTCCACGGATAGCCCACGCCGTAAAGAGGAGCCTCTGCCCATGCCCAAGAAATCCATTTTAAAGAAGCGTACTGATGTGGAAGTCCTCAGCCAGGACAATTCTCAGGTAAGCGGACCTACATATGACACTGAGGCGCTTTTCAAGAGCTTAGGCGCAAAAAATTTTAAAAACTCACGAAAAATGATTTCCATTAAAATCAATGAATGCTTTCACACTGGGGCGGAGAAGTGAAAAAAACTCCTGCAAGCAGCATCTTTGAAAGGCAAAAAAAAAAAGCGCCTCAACGCACCCCTCTCTATTAAAGTGAACGGGAAGCGCCTGAAAAAGGTGCTTCAAAAGCGCCTCAAAATGGTTCTTGAAGCAGTTTTTTGAGTCGCGTGACCTTCCAAAAAAAGCGCACGCTTCAAAAGCACTCAGCGTTTTATGGGCAGATTTCAAGCGCCTCAGTGTAAAAGTGTTCTAAAGGAGTGAGTGTGTGCGCGTGTGTATATATAAATTATTATTATTATACAGGATTTATGTGACGCCAAAGGTTTACGCAGCACTTTACATCATGAGGGCAGACAGTACAGATGCAATACAATTCAAAACAGGAAGAATCCGGGGGAACCGCTGCCTGTGAGTATAGAACTGTTCTACTTCAATAAAAGGTTTCATTATGGTAATGCGTAAGGCTGGTGCGCCCTCTGTTCTTGTTTCAATTACCGTATTTATCGGCCTATTGCGCGCCCCGGCGTATAGCGTGCATCCCCGAACTTGAAGGAAAATTCCTGGGGGGAAAAAAAAATACTTAGTTTGGTCCGGCGTCCTTCTGCGGCCATCGTGGTGTCCTCCCTGCTCAATGCCCGCTTCCCGCGCTGTGTTTGAACCACTGCGCCGACATATACCGAGCGCAGTATAGTCGGGCAGGCTCGGCTCCTCTAGGCTGCATTCACATTGTAACGCCGTGTACGCGGCGTATTTTACCGCGATTTGTTTCCTTTTTTTTTTTTTTTTTTTTTTTTACAAAGAATTTCCATTGATGTCTATGCCCGAACGCCAATGCCGCCTGAAAAAAAGGGTCCAGGACTTGTTTTCAGGCGTACAGCGTTTCGGCGTGAGATGTGAACCATCTCATAGACATCAATGGAAATTCGCCCCTCCAGCGGCACGAGCGTCGCGCTTCAGGCGTTTTGTCGACTAGGTGTGAATGCAGCCTAACTGAGTGTACTGCGCTCGGTATATGCCGGCGCAGTGGTTCAAACACAGCGCGGGAAGTGGGTATCGGCGTATATCGCGCACCCACGATTTTGCCCTGACTTTCAGGGCAAAAAAGTGCGTGGTATACGCCGATAAATACGGTAATCTACCAGCATGTCTTTGGGGGGTGGGAGGAAACCGGAGTACCTGGAGGAAATCCTCGCAGGCACTGGGAGAGAGAACATGGCATGCAATGCCAAGCTGCTGCTAACAAAGCAAACAGAATATTGTCATTAAAAAAGGGGATCAACTCCAGAGATAAAACGAGAATTCTCCCGCTTTACAAGACTCTGGTCCGGCCGCACCTGGAGTATGCTGTCCAGTTCTGGGCACCAGTCCTCGGGAAGGATGTATTGGAAATGGAGCGAGTACAGAGAAGAGCAACAAAGCTAATAAAGGGTCTGGAGGATATTGGTTATGAGGAAAGGGGAGGAGCTCTGAACTTATTCTCTCTGGAGAAGAGACTCTTTAGAGGGGAGATGATTTCAATATAAAAATACCGTACTGGTGACCCCACAAAAGGGACAAAACTTTTTCACGGAGGGGAGTGTAATAATACACGTGGCCACTCATTAAAAATAGAAGAAAAGAGGTTTAACCTTAAACTACATAGAGCAGGCATGTCCAAAGTCCGGCCCGCGGGCCAATCGCGGCCCGCGTTCCGGTTTTGAGCGGCCCGCCTGGTTGTCTGGACATATATATCTTTTGTGGCCCCCAACGATCTCCCAGCACTGAGGCCACAAAAGATATATAACTTGTATCACTAAATGGTGCATCGCTGGCTGAATCCTGCCCACCGCTAACATAATTTATTACATGGGAGGCGCGGCAGGTCTCTCCTACATCATCGCATCACTCCCCCTTCCTCCCCCTCCCCACACTCCTTATTCACACAAGCCTGGAAACTCTGAAGGTACGGACAAAGGACGGGATCTATCAAGTTACAAAGCAGGTGATTGGTTGTTAGACAGTGGGGCGGTCCCAGCAACCCATCTCCAGCCTTTAACTTGAAAAGTCCCGCCCCCTTTGTCTGGACCTGCCATGCGTGCTTCCCGGCTTGTGTGATTAAGGTAGGGCAGTGTGGGGAGGGGGAATGCTGTGTGGATGAAAGGCACAGTCTGACTCCAATATCGAGGGAGGACTGTAATGGGGAGGGAGTCTGTAATGGGGAGGGAGTCTGTAATGGGGAGGGAGTCTGTAATGGGGAGGGAGTCTGTAATGGGGAGGGAGTCTGTAATGGGGAGGGAGTCTGTAATGGGGAGGGAGTCTGTAATGGGGAGGGAGTCTGTAATGGGGAGGGAGTCTGTAATGGGGAGGGAGTCTGTAATGGGGAGGGAGTCTGTAATGGGGAGGGAGTCTGTAATGGGGAGGGAGTCTGTAATGGGGAGGGAGTCTGTAATGGGGAGGGAGTCTGTAATGGGGAGGGAGTCTGTAATGGGGAGGGAGTCTGTAATGGGGAGGGAGTCTGTAATGGGGAGGGAGTCTGTAATGGGGAGGGAGTCTGTAATGGGGAGGGAGTCTGTAATGGGGAGGGAGTCTGTAATGGGGAGGGAGTCTGTAATGGGGAGGGAGTCTGTAATGGGGAGGGAGTCTGTAATGGGGAGGGAGTCTGTAATGGGGAGGGAGTCTGTAATGGGGAGGGAGTCTGTAATGGGGAGGGAGTCTGTAATGGGGAGGGAGTCTGTAATGGGGAGGGAGTCTGTAATGGGGAGGGAGTCTGTAATGGGGAGGGAGTCTGTAATGGGGAGGGAGTCTGTAATGGGGAGGGAGTCTAAGATGTAGTGGGGTCTATGAAGTGGGCTCTGTAATGAGGGGGCGGATCTGTGATGGACTGGGGATCTGGGATGGATTGGAATTCTGTAATGGACTGGGGATGGACTAGGGATCTGTAATGGACTGGGGATGGACTGGGGAATTCTGTGATGGACTGGGGAATTCTGTGATGGACTAGGGATCTGTCATAGACTGGGTATGGACTGGGGATCTGTCATGGACTGGGGAGTTCCCCAGTCCATGACAGATCCCCCAGTCCATGACAGATCCCCCAGTCCATGACAGATCCCCAGTCCATGACAGATCCCCAGTCCATGACAGATCCCCAGTCCATGACAGATCCCCAGTCCATGACAGATCCCCAGTCCATGACAGATCCCCAGTCCATGACAGATCCCCAGTCCATCACAGATCTGTGATGGACTGGGGATCTGTGATGGACTGGGGATCGGTCATGGACTGGGGGATCTGTCATGGACTGGGGGATCTGTCATGGACTGGGGGATCTGTCATGGACTGGGGGATCTGTCATGGACTGGGGGATCTGTCATGGACTGGGGGATCTGTCATGGACTGGGGGATCTGTCATGGACTGGGGGATCTGTCATGGACTGGGGGATCTGTCATGGACTGGGGGATCTGTCATGGACTGGGGGATCTGTCATGGACTGGGGATTTGTGATGGAGTGGGTCTGTAATGGGGGGGGGGGGGATCTGTGAAGGACTGGGGATCTGCTTCACAGATCTTTAGTTAAAATTTAAGTTTTTTTTCCTGAAACTTCCCTCTTAAAGTGAAGGCTTGTGTTATACGCCAATAAATACGGTATATCCAAATAACACGCCTGAGCTCATCTCTTTACTCACACACAGCCACAAAGGCAAGAGAATTATTGTTGGGCAGTGTATTGGTTGCTCAAACGAACGCACTTAGACTGAATTTTAATGGTTCAAAAAATGATAGGGAAAATGGTCGGCCCTCGAGCATGTTCACTTCATCAAATCTGGCCCTCTTTGAAAAAAGTTTGGACACCCCTGACATAGAGCGTTCTTTACTGCAAGAGCGGCATCTCAGCGGGGGGCATCGATGGTTTCAAGAAACTATTAAACACCTGAACGACCACAACATACAGGGATATACAATGTAATACTGACATATAATCACACACATGGGTGTCTTTTTCACCTACTATGTAACATGCAAACTCCATGCAAGTGGTGCCATGGTTGGCATTCAAACAGATGAACCTAGTGCCACTAGGCGGAAGTGCTAACCACTTGGCCACAGTGCTAAAAATATGAGGATGTTGCTTCCTGTCCCTGTATGGACTTCTATGGGGAATAAGTATAGGTCCTATGTAAAGTGCCTTGAAAAAGTAGTCATACGCCTTGAAATTGTCCACATGTTGTCATGTTACAACCAAAAACGTAAATGTATTTTTTGGGGATTTTATGTGATGGACTAACACAAAGTGTCACATAATTGTGAAGTGGAAGGAAAATAATGGTTTTCAATTTTTTTTCCAGTAAATATGTTAAAAGTGTGGGCGGGCATTTGTATGGCGCCCCCCCGGAGTCAATACTTTGTAGAACCCCCTTTCTCTACAAGTCTTTTTGGGGGTGTCTCTACCAGCTTTGCCCATCTAGAGAGGGACATTTCTGCCCATTCTTCTTCTTTGTAAAATATCTCAAGCTCTGTCAGATTGGATGGAGAGCGTCTGTGATCAGCAATTTTCAGGTCTTGCCACAGATTCTCAATGGGATTTAGGTCTGGACTGTGACTGGACCATTCTAACACATGAATAGGCTTTGATCTAAACCAGGGATCCTCAAACTACGGCCCTCCAGCTGTTGCGGAACTACACATCCCATGAGGCATTGTAAAACCCTGACATTCACAGACATGACTAGGCATGATGGGAATTGTAGTTCCTGAACAACTGGAGGGCCATAGTTTGAAGACCCCTGATCTAAACCATTCCATTGTAGCTCTGGCTGTATGTTTAGAGTCGTTGTCCTGCTGGAAGGTGAACCTTATCCCCAGTCTCAAGTCTTTTGTAGACTCTAATAGGTTTTCTTCTAAGATTGCCCTGTATTTGTCTCCATCCATCTTCCCATCAACTCTGACCAGCTTCCCTTTTTTGCTTTAACCACTTAAGCCCCGGACCTTTAGGCAGCTAAATGCCCAGGCCAGGTTTTGCGATTCGGCACTGCGTCGCTTTAACAGACAATTGCGCGGTTGTGCGACGTGGCTCCCAAACAAAATTGGCGTCCTTTTTCCCCCACAAATAGAGCTTTCTTTTGGTGGTATTTGATCACCTCTGCGGTTTTTATTTTTTGCGCTATAAACAAAAATAGAGCGACAATTTTGAAAAAAATGCAATATTTACTTTTTGCTATAATAAATATCCCCCAAAAACATATATAAAAAATGTTTGTTTCCTCAGTTTAGGCCGATACGTATTCTTCTACCTATTTTTGGTAAAAAAAAAATCGCAATAAGCATTTATCGATTGGTTTGCGCAAAATTTATAGCGTTTACAAAATAGGGGATAGTTTTATTGCATTTTTATAAATTTTTTTTTTTTTTACTACTAATGGCGGCGATCAGCGATTTTTTTTTTTTTTTTTTTTTTTTTTTTTCGTGACTGCGACATTATGGCGGACACTTCGGACAATTTTGACACATTTTTGGGACCATTGTCATTTTCACAGCAAAAAATGCATTTAAAATGCATTGTTTATTGTGAAAATGACAGTTGCGGTTTGGGAGTTAACCACAGGGGGCGCTGTAGGAGTTCGTGTTCACTTAGTGTGTGTTTACAACTGTAGGGGGGTGTGGCTGTAGGACTGACGTCATCGATCGAGTCTCCCTATATAAGGGATCACTCGATCGATGCAGCGCCATAGTGAAGCACGGGGAAGCCGTGTTTACATACGGCTCTCCCCGTTCTTCAGCTCCATGGAGCGATCGCGAGGGGGCGGCTAGAAACGAATAGCCGCGCCGTCGTCCCGGATCGCTCCCCGCGGGAATCCGACCGCCGCATGTAGCGGGGGGGGGATGGGTCCCGATCGGACCCCCCACCCGCTAGAAGGCAAGGACGTACCTGTACGCCCATTTGCCTGTACGTGCCATTCTGTGGACGTACATATACATGCGGCGGTCGGGAAGTGGTTAAGGCCAAAAAGTAAAATTTTGGTCTCGGGTGACCAGAGCACCTTCTTCCACATGTTTGCTGTGTCCCCTCCCCCACATGGCTTCTCACAAACGGCAAACAGGGCTTCTTATGTCTTTCTTTCTCCAATGACTTTCTTCTTGTCACTCTTCCGTAAAGGGCAGATTTGTGGAGAGACCACTAATAGTTGTCCTGTGGACAGATTCTCCCCCCCTGAGCTGTGGATCTCTGCAGCTCCTCCAGAGTTACCATGGGCCTCTTGGCTGCTTCTCTGAATGCTCTCCTTGCCCGGCCCGGTCAGTTTAGGTGGACGGCCATGTCTTGGTAGGTTTGCAGTTGGGCCATACACTTTCCATTTTCGGATGATGGATTGAACAGAAGCTCTGAGAGCTTGGGAGATTTTTTTTTTTTATAACCCAACCCCGCTTTATTCTTCTCCACAACTTTGTCCCTGACCTGCCTGGTGTGTTCCTTGGCCTTCATGGTGCTGTTTGTTCACTAAGGTTCTCTAACAAGAAGTCAATACGTGATCTTTTCTTCTGAGGGCTCGCCCCCCCCCAAGGCTTTCTGTTGCTGTGTTTCATGCAGTGTGTCTAAGGAATAAAGCAATCGGTTGTTCCACCTGTTTGTTGGGTTTTCTGTAGTGACGATACTGAAATTTCAGCAGGCAAAAGTTAGGGTTTTCATTGTTGTGCCGAAAGCGATTTTTACCTGGCTTATGGTGTGTTTTTTTTTTTTTTTTTTTTTCACTTTTAATAGATTTTTATTGAAGAAATGTAAAGGGTACAAAACATGGCCTATGAGAACTTTTTGAAATTGTCAACAAGATGGTAGACGGCTAGAATGCAGCTGCTGAGAACTTAAAAACATCAAACTTTGTGTTTTTTTTTTATTTTTTTTTTTTGATAGGTCATGTGTAGACGTGCAGCGAAAGTTCGGAGGCCGACACATATAGGACATGACCAGGGCTGTGGAGTCGGTAGATAAATATTTCGACTCCTAAATGTTCCGACAATCTAAATTTAGTAGGAGTCGGAGTTGGGGTCGGTGCATTGTTTGCAGGCTCCGATTCCAACTCCAGATACCCAAAATTTCCTCCGACTCCACAGCCCTGGACATTGACAGTTCACTTTTCCCAATCACTGGGAACAGAAGATCTGACATGTCATTAGACAGAACCGGGAATAGCCTTCTTTACATAGGCATTTCCCCGTTCTGCCTCTGTACACAACGGTCGCAGAACCTTTTGGGGCTGAAGTGGTTAATTTTTAAGTGGAAGGTAAAGATAATGTGCATAAATACTCCTTTTACCCCACATCTGCATGTTCTATAATTAAAGGGGTTGTAAAGGTACAATTTTTTTTTTCCCCCTAAATATCTTCCTTTACCTTAGTGCAGTCCTCCTTCACTTACCTCATCCTTCCATTTTGCTTTTAAATGTCCTTATTTCTTCTGAGAAATCCTCACTTCCTGTTCTTCTGTCTGTAACTCAACACAGTAATGTGAGGCTTTCTCCCTGGTGTGGAGTGTTGTGCTCGCCCCCTCCCTTAGACTACAGGAGAGTCAGGACGCTCTCTACGTTGCAGATAGAGAAAGGAGCTGTGTGATGGTGGGCGTCCTGACTCTCCTGTAGTCCAAGGGAGGGGGCGAGCACGACACTCCACACCAGGGAGAAAGCCTTGCATTACTGTGTGGAGTTACAGACAGAAGAACAGGAAGTGAGGATTTCTCAGAAGAAATAAGGACATTTAAAAGCAAAATGGAAGGATGAGGTAAGTGAAGGAGGACTGCACTAAGGTAAAGGAAGGTATTTAGGGGAAAAAAATTGTATCTTTCCAACCCCTTTAAAGTGGAGGTTCACCCTAAAAACTAATTTTTAACATTAGAGCCAGCATACGAAGTACATTTACTTTTGGCAGGTCATTTTTTTTTTTTTCTCTGTACATACCTTTTTATATCCTGATTTTGTCCAGGGTTTCCGCGTTCTGATGACTGCGGGACTGGGCGTTCCTATCCCTCGGTTCGATGATTGACGGCTTGTGAAACAGGTCCTGTGTCGCACAACGCGCGTCACCAGATTCCCGGAGATAGCGGAGCTGCGAGTCTGCACTATACGGCGCCTGCGCCCACCATGTAGAGCTGACTGCGCAGGCGCCGTATAGTTCCGACTCGCAGCTCGGCTATTTCCGGAAATCTGTTGACGCGCGTTGTGCGACAGGTCACCTGTTTCACAAGCCGTCAATCATCTAACTGAAGGATAGGAACGCCCAGTCCCGCAGTCATCAGAACCCGGAAGCCCTGGACAAAAACAGGATATAAAGGTATGTACAGAGAAAAAAAAATATGACCTCCCGAAAATAAATGTCCTTAGTATCATTAGTATGCTAGATCTAATTTAAAATTTTTTTTTTTTTTGGGTGAACCTACGCTTTAAGCTCCAGTTGCTGGTGTGGAGTGTTCTCTGATGTGTAGGAACAATAAAGTTGCTTTTAGCTTTCCAGAACAACTTTGTGAGACTTAAAGCGGAGCTCCACCCTAAAGTGGAACTTCTGCTCATCGGAACCCTCCCCCCCTCCGGTGTCACATTTGACACCTTTCAGGGGGAGGGGGGTGCATATACCTGTCTAAGACAGATATTTGCACCCACTTCCGGGAGTCCTCCTGCGGGTATTCTGCTGGTAGTTCGTCACTTCCCACACCTGCCTGTTGTGTTCTGGGAAACACTCGGCTCCCAGAACACAACGGGGACCAGTGAGGACGGCGCAGCCCGACTCGCGCATGCGCCGTAGGGAATCGAGCAGTGAAGCCGGAAAGCTTCACTTCCTGATTCCCTCACCGGGGGGGGGGGGGCAGCAGACGTCGCTGGACAGGTAGGTGTCCATATATTAAAAGTCAGCAGCTGCAGTATTTGTAGCTGCTGGCTTATTAATATAATTTTTTTTAACAGCGGAGATCCGCTTTATTTCATAGATTACATTCGTTTTTCGTTTTATTACTTATTTCCCTGTATAACAAGTGGTAAATAAAAGTTCAAGCTGTTTATTTTTAATGTTTGTTGTGTTATTGTCTAAAGTTGTATGAAAAACTTTCTAGTAATGTCTGATTGGTTAACATTTTACTGTTTTTCCCCTGTAATTCTTTAAACAGGTTGACAGCTATTCAAGTCTGAGCAATGTTGGCACTGCGCTCCCAGGAGACATGAGGACCAGTCAGATCTCTCAATCTTCGCTTGTAACTGGGATTTCTTCTTCAGCAGCAGGAGGGCTTGCCAGCAACGCCCCTCTGAACCCTTCCACAGCAATTGACCCCCTAAACAGGGCACATGCTTCTTCTGCGGGCAATTTTTTGGGTTTGCGCAACACAGAATCTTCTGGTGTTCCTTTTGGCTCTCCGACTTCTTTTCGAAACGCCAAGGAAGTCGGTAAAGGTCCATCTCTAGGGGACGGCTATTTGCCATTGCATGATCCGGCGATATCACAGATGACATTGGCAAGTTTCCCTGATCAGAAGCAGGAACATAAGAGGAGCATCGCGGAAATTGAAGAGGAGGAGAGATTTTTGTACGGGGATGAGGAGAAGACGACCCCTGAGCCCAGCAATGAGCCACCCAAGCAGACTCCACCGATTCAAACGGCACCCAAGCAAACCCCACCAGCGAACGTTCCCAAGAATCCTCCCAAGAATACTCCCGATGAGAAGGAGTATGCCAAGATCCATGATCTGCTAAAGACGATCGGACTAGATATCGGTGTGGCAGAGATTGGGAAACTTGCCGTGAGGACTCAAGAGCGGCTTCATGGAAAGAAATTGATACCAAAAGTACCACAGACCCCACCCCAGCAGCCCCCCCAGCACACCATCGCAAGTCCTTCTGAATCCAAGGCCAAACCTGAAGCAGAACAGAAGGTTGTGCCTAAAGTAGCGGTACAAACCGCGAGACCTGCACAGCCGCCCGTGACAGAAAAGCCTGCATCGGTTGCTCAGCAGTCGGCACCGACCGTCAAAGAGAAGACGCCACCTGTAACACAGAAGACGGCTGCCAAAGAGCAGAGCCAGCCTGCATCCAAAATAGAGACAATAGGGAAATCGATTAGTACTGTGCAGTCATCCAGCGTTGGCTCAGTCCAGGCAATCGGCACTGTGCAGTCAATTACCACAGTTCAGTCACCCCCGGTTTTAGTTCAGCCACCCCAAGTTGCTCCAGTCCCAGAGATGACCCCTCCTCCTATAAGCCCCTCCCAGGTTCCTATGTATTCTCCATACAACCCCTCCCCAATGATGCACAACTTTGCAGTCCCCCCTCCCTCATTTAACCCATATTCGCCTTATGCGTCATACCCAACGCCCAACTGGACAATGTATCCCCCACCACCAGTTCACCAGCCACCTCCTCCCACTCATATACCACCTCCAGTATCTTCCCCTCATTTACTTACCCCTCAAACTCCACCTAACCACCGCGGCAACCTACGCGTCATCGAAACAAATGCCGATCTTGAGACCGCAGCAAATAATGACCCGAAAACCCCAACTTCTGCGGCCACGGTGCTGCTGGCCAAACACGAAGCCGAACGTAGAATTAAAGAAGCCGAGAAGCTAAAGGTAAGTCTCTTCCAGAGAAGGAGGGGGCGGGACATGAGTATTTTTCTTTACCATTGTTGCTTGATGTTATTTTACGCTGGCCATACATACATTGGGGCTTATTTACTAGAGCTGAAGAGTACGTAATCTGGAGCAACTCTGCCAACCAATCAGCTTCCAGTGTTTTTATTGTCAAAGCTTAATTGGACACGCTTAAAGCGGGGGTTCACCCAAAAAAAAATGTTTTAATATTACATGTAGCAGAGTCAGCATAGTAAGGGCATTTACTTTCGGTGGGTTTTTTTTTTTTTCTCCTTACCTACCTTTTTATATTCTGTTTTTGTCCGGGGCTTCCGTTGACTGCGGGACTGGGCATTCCTATCCTTCCGTTCGATGATTGACGGCTTGTGAAACAGGTGACCTGTCGCACAAAGCGCGTCACCAGATGTCGGGAAATAGCCGAGTTGCGAGTCGGCACTATACGGCGCCTGCGCAGTCAGCTCTACACGGCGGGCGCAGGCGCCGTATAGTGCCGACTCGCAGCTCGGCTATTTCCGGAAATCTGGTGACGCGCGTTGTGCGACAGGTCACCTGTTTCACAAGCCGTCAATCATCGAACCGAGGGATAGGAACGCCCAGTCCCGCAGGCATAGGAACGCCCAGTCCCGGAGTCATCAGAACGCGGAAGCCCTGGACCAAATCAGAATATAAAGGCAAGTACGGAGAAAAAAAAAAAAAACTGCCGAAAGTATATGCCCTTACTATGCTGGCTCTAATGTTAAAAATGTGTTTTCTCTTCCGTTCATAGACGGACACAGCCTTCATTGACATTAGGGTTATGCTTCTTCCTACCAGGAGAGTTTAAACTCTCCTGGTAGGAAGAAGCATAACCCGAATGTCACCCGAATGTCAATGAAGGCTGTGTCCGTCTATGAACTCAGAGTAATGGATTTTACGGTGAGTACAAAAATCCTATTTTTAGGGTGAACCTCCACTTTAAGTTAGAAGCTGATTGGCTACCATGCACAGCCTCGCCAGATTCTGAGTGCTCCAGTTTTAATACATCTCCCACATTGGAGAATGAAAGCAATATGCTTGCCCAGAGTTCTCTTCAAATTTTGTATTTGGTCCCGAATGAACCACAGGTTCCAGTGGTACAATTCTTATAGCAAGAGGAGCTTGCATCACCCCCCCCAAGATCTAGAGCAGCATTGCCAGGAGAAGAGTCATTGTACATGACCACCTACAGACATGTAACTGTAGATGCTAAAAAAAAAAATTTCTACCTACACTTCCCACACTCAAGTACTGTCCCCAGCTTCCTCCTCAGTCTGGTGCCGGTGACTTGTCCTCAATGTTCCCTTAACGGGGAAGTTCCCTCACTGACTGCGCAGGCCAAAACTTCCAGACGGAAATCTCCGAACCTCGCCCCGGCATCCAGGCTCATTCTTTAACATCCCCGTGGATTGGAGGATGTTAAAAAAAAAAAGAGCCAGGAGGCCGAGCGAGCCGTCCGAGCGAAGCGAGGACGTGAGGCAGACTGGCCACTTACCTTGAAATCCACGTCACCCTGGATGCCGGGCCGAGGTTCGGAGATTTCCGTCAGCAAGTTTGCGCCTTCGCAGTCCTTGAAGGAACTTTCCCGTTAGCCGGAACCATCTCGGCACATCAGATTGCGCCTGCGCTGGAACTTCCACGATAGCTGGAACCAGCCTGGCAGATCACCGGCGTCCTTGATCTAGGCAGAACTACACTGTCATTCTGCCCCATTCCTGAGAGCTCAGCCTGTCATTTACACAAAGCCCCCCCCCCCCCCTCCGTGGGGAAAGGGGGGTGCTGCGTGTTATTGTGCACGCTGGGCTCTCCAGGACGGAGTGGTGGTAAAAGCTTTTTGTCGAACCAGCCACATGCTAAAATGCACGGGGGGGGGGGGGGGGGGGGTGTACCACATAAACTTGTATAGAGCCATGTCCATAAATATTGGGACATCGACACAATTCTAATCTTTTTGGCTCTATACACCACCACAATGGATTTCAAATGAAACGAAGATGTCCTTTGACTGCAGACTTTCAGCTTTAATTTGAGGGAATTTACATCCAAATCGGGTGAACGGTGTTGGAATTACAACAGTTTGTATATGTGTCTCCTACTTTTTAAGGGACCAAAAGTAATGGGACAGATTAACAATCATAAATCAAACTTTCACTTTTTGAACCACTTAAGACCCGGACCATTATGCAGGTAAAGGACCTGGCCATTTTTTGCGATTCAGCACTGCGTCGCTTTAACTGACAATTGCGTGGTCGTGCGACTTGGCTCCCAAACAAAATTGGCGTGCTTTTTTCCCCCCACAAATAGAGCTTTCTTTTGGTGGTATTTGATTACCTCTGCGGTTTTTATTTTTTTGCGCTATAAACAAAAATAGAGCCATAATTTTGAAAAAAAATCAATATTTTTTACTTTTTGCTATAATATCCCCAAAAAAGATATAATAAAAACATTATTCTCAGTTTTTAGGCTGATACGTATTCTTCTACCTATTACCTTTTTTACTAGTAATGGTGGCGATCAGCGATTGTTTTTTTTTTTCCCCGTGACTGCGACATTATGGCGGACACATCGGACAATTTTGACACATTTTTGGGACAATTGTCATTTTCATAGTGAAAAGTGCTATAAAAATGCACAGATTACTGTGAAAATGACAATTGCAGTTTAGGATTTAACCACTAGGGGGCGCTGAAGGGGTTAAGTGTGACCTCATATGTGTTTCTAACTGTATGCGGGGCTGGACGTCAGTGGTCAGTTCCCTATATCGGGCAACAGACGATCACTGACATTGCCACAGTGAAGAACGGGGAAGGTGTGTTTACACTCGCCTCTCCCTGTTCTTTAGCTCCCGTGACCGATCGCGGGTCACCGGTGGCGAACGGGTCGCACGGTCATGGAGCTTCGGACCGGATCGCGCGTGCTGGCGGCTGGGCTCTTAAAGGCGACGTACCTGCCTGAGCCCAGCCATGCCATTCTGCTGATGTATATCGGCGTTAAGCGGTTCTTAAGTAGTTAATACTTGGTTGCAAATCCTTTGCAGTCAATTACAGCCTGAAGTGTGGAACGCGATGACGTCGCCAGACGCTGGGTTTCATCCCTGGTGACGCTCTGCCAGGCCTCTACTGCCACTGTCTTCAGTTCCTGCTTGTTCTTGGGGCATTTTCCCTTCAGTTTTGTCTTCAGCAAGTGAAATGCTTGATCGGATTCGGGTCAGGTGATTGACTTGGCCATTACATAACGTTCCACTTCTTTCCCTTAAACTCTTTGGTTGCTTTCGCAGTATGCTTCGGGTCATTGTCCATCTGCACTGTGAAGCGCCGTCCAATGAGTTCTGAAACATTTGGCCGAATATGAGCCGATAATAATAATCCCCGAAACACTTCAGAATTCATCCTGCTGCTTTTGTCAGCAGTCACATCACCAATAAATACAAGAGAACCAGTTCCATCGGCAGCCATATGTGCCCACGCCATGACACTACCACCACCATGCTTCACAGATGAGGTGGTATGCAATTGTCCCATTACTTTTGGTCCCTATACAAACTGTTGTAATTCCTACACCGTTCACCTGAATTTGGATGTAAATTCCCTCAAATTAAAGCTGAAAAATCTGCCGTTAAAGCACATAGAGCCAAAAAGGTTAGAATTGTGTCGATGTCCCAATATTTATGGACCTGTGTGTGTGTGTGTATATATATATATATATACACACATACATACATACCCTAATATCTGTGTGTGTGTGTGTGTTTGGTATAAAGCTGAGATCATTAACATATGGGGGGGGGGGGGGGGAGACTTCAAGCCTGCATGAGGAAAATTCAACACTGCCCTTAGAACATGTTATTTTTCTGAAAGAGATTAGTTGGTGAATCATTCAACAGTATTTTAAAGAAGAAATCCATCTTTCAAAACGCTTTACATTCTCTATATTGTCAAAAGTATTGGGACACCTGCCTTTACATAAACTTTAATGGCGTCTTAGTCCATAGGGTTCAATATTGAGTTGGCCCCGCCCTTTGCAGCTATAACAGCTTCAACTCCTCTGGGAAGGCCGTCCACAAGGTTTAGGAGTGTGTCAATGGGAATGTTTGACCATTTCTCCAGAAGAGCATTTGTGAGGTCAGGCACTGATGTTGGACGAGGCAGCCTGGCTCACAGTCTCCGCTCTAACTCATCCCAAAGGTGTTCGATCAGGTTGAAGTCAGGACTCTGTGCAGGCCAGTCAAGTTCCTCCACCCCAAACTCTCTCATCAATGTCTTTATGGACCTTGCTTTGTGCACTGGTCAAAATCATTTGGTGGCGCACTGGAAACGTGTTCTCTGGAGTGACAAATCTGCTTCGCTATCTGACAATCCGATGGGCATATCAGGGTTTGGTTGCCAGGAGAACAGTATTTGCCTGACTGCATTGTGCCAAGTGTAAGGTTTGGTGGAGGGGGGATTATGGCGTGGGGTTGTTTTTTCAGGGATTGGGCTTGGCCCCCTTTTTTCCAGTGAAGGGAAATCTTAAGGCGTCGGCATATCAAGACATTTTGTACAATTTTATGCTCCCAACTTTGTGGCAACAGTTTGGGGATTGTCCCTTCCTGTTCCCACATGACTGCGCACCAGTGCACAAAGCAAGGTCCATAAAGACATGGATGAGCGAGTTTGGGGATGAAGGAACTTGACTGGCCTGCACAGAGTCCTGACCTCAACCCGATAGTACACCTTTTGGGGATGAGTTGGAGCAGAGACTGCGAGCCAGGCCTTCTCGTCTAACATCAGTGCCTGACTTCACAAATGCGCTTCTAAAGGAATGGTCAAACTTTCCCATAGACACCCTCCTAAACCTTGTGGACAGCCTTCCCAGAAGACTTGAAGCTGTTATAGCTGCAAAGGGTGGGCCAACTCAATACTGAACCCTACGGACTGAGGCGCCATTAAAGTTCACGTGCGTGTAAAGGCAGGCGTCCATATACTTTTGACAATATAGCCAAGCTGGCCAAAATTAACTGTCCCTCACTAACCTGAGAGGCAGCTGGATGTGTGTTATAAACCGTATATAGCTGCAGGCCACATACAGCATACTGCACTGTCTTCCAAATGCGAGCCGAGACTTCCTGTCTCATATCCGGCGCACCGATCGGTCTACAGCATCGGCGCTCAGCCACTCGGAGTAAGCAATGTATTCCATCAATGAATACAAAGCTTCCTTTGAATGGCTGAGTCAGAGGTTGCGACATCATCAGACTCCTCTCTGCCAATCAGAAGAAGCTTTGTATTCATCGATAGAGTAAGCAATGTATTCTATCGATGAATATAAAGCTTCCTCTGATTGGCAGAGAGGAGTCTGATGATGTCACAACCTCTGACTCGGCTATTCAGAGGAAGCTTTGTATTCATTGATGGAATACATTGCTTGCTCTGAGTGGCTGAGCGCTGCTGCTGTAGACTAATCTGTGTTCTGGGTATAAGACAGGAAGTCTCGGCTCCCACCTGGAACACAGAGCAGTATGCTGTATGGGGCTGCAGCTACGTACAGTTTATACCGCATATCCAGCGGCCTCGCAGGTTAGTGAGGATAATGGTCCATTAGAGCCAGCTACGTCCAAACGAACTATGTAATGTGTTTTGAAAGATGGAGTTCTTCTTTAAACATTATTAGGATGAACATTGGATTTATCCAACAGACGGCAACACTCACTGGAATTCCCACAAAAGAAGTGAGATTTTGGTGCAGAGGCTTAGAGTATCTTTTATTCACTCAAACTGTAGCAATAGCAAGGATAGGCAACCGGTAACTGGAATGATCCACACTTTAGCAAGGATAGGCAACCGGTACCTGGAATGATCCACACATTAGCAAGGATAGGCAGCCGGTTACTGGAATGATCGACACATTAGCAAGGATAGGCAGCCGGTTACTGGAATGATCCACACTGTAGCAATAGCAAGGATAGGCAACCGGTTACTGGAATGATCCACACTTTAGCAAGGATAGGCAACCGGTAACTGGAATGATCCACACTTTAGCAAGGATAGGCAACCGGTAACTGGAATGATCCACACTTTAGCAAGGATAGGCAACCGGTAACTGGAATGATCCACACTTTAGCAAGGATAGGCAACCGGTAACTGGAATGATCCACACTTTAGCAATAGCAAGGATAGGCAACCGGTAACTGGAATGACCCACACTTATCAAGGGTAGGCAACCGGTAACTGGGATCCACACTTTAGCAATAGCAAGGATAGGCAGCCGGTAACTGGAATGATCCACACTGTAGCAATAGCAAGGATACGTAACCGGTAACTGGAATGATCCACACTTAGCAAGGATAGGCAACCGGTAACTGGGATCCACACTTTAGCAATAGCAAGGATAGGCAGCCGGTAACTGGAATGATCCACACTTTAGCAATAGCAAGGATAGGCAACCGGTAACTGGAATGATACACACTGTAGCAATAGCAAGGATACGTAACCGGTAACTGGAATGATCCACACTTTAGCAAGGATAGGCAACCGGTAACTGGAATGATCCACACTTTAGCAATAGCAAGGATAGGCAAACGGTTACTGGAATGATCCACACTTTAGCAAGGATAGGCAACCGGTTACTGGAATGATCCACACTTTAGCAATAGTAAGGATAGGCGACCGGTAATTGGAATGATCCACACTTAGCAAGGATAGGCAACCGGTAACTGGAATGATCCACACTTTAGCAATAGCAAGGATAGGCAACCGGTTACTGGAATGATCCACACTTTAGCAAGGATAGGCAACCGGTAACTGGAATGATCCACACTTAGCAATAGTAAGGATAGGCGACCGGTAATTGGAATGATCCACACTTAGCAAGGATAGGCAACCGGTAACTGGGATCCACATTTTAGCAATAGCAAGGATAGGCAGCAGGTAACTGGAATGATCCACACTGTAGCAATAGCAAGGCTAGGCAACCGGTAACTGCAATGATCCACACTTTAGCAAGGATAGGCAACCGGTAACTGGAATGATCCACACTGTAGCAATAGCAAGGATACGCAACCGGTAACTGGAATGATTCACACTGTAGTAATAGCAAGGATGGGCAACCAGTAACTGGAATGATCCACACTGTAGCAATAGCAAGGATAGGCAACCAGTAACTTGAATGATCCACACTTTTTAGCAATGGCAAGGATAGGCAGCTGGCAACTCGAGCCATCCACATGCGATCATTTTTATTTGCCACAGGGTTAGTGCAGAACAAGAAAGCTTATGTGTTTCGGCCCACGGCCATGGACCAAAACGTCTAAGGTTTATTTTCTGTATTCACCCTGTGGTAAATAAAGATCATATGTGGATGATTCCAGTTTCCGGCTGCATATCATTGCTAAAGTGTGGATGATTCCAGTTGCTGGCTGCCTATCTTAAACTGGAGTTCCGCAGCTGCTGACCTTTAATATTGGGATACTCGCCTGCCCAGGGCGCCAGCGATTGTCCTCACTCGAATCCGATCTGTCCCTCGGCTCCCGGGTGGAGGCACCGCCATCTTCAGTAAGGGAATTGGAAAGTGAAGCCTTGAAGCTTCACAGCCTGGTTCCCTACTGCACATGCACGAGTCGCGCTGCGTGATCTCACCGGTCCCTGCTGTCTTCTGGGACCTACGTGTCTCCCAGAAGACAGCGGAGGAGGGGCCAGACATGGCATAGATAGCCGGGGATGCTGCGGCAATCTATGCCCGGAAGTGGGAGCAAATACCTGGATTAGACAGGTATCTGCCCCCTCCTTCCCCCTGAAAGGTGCCAAATGTGACACCGAATGGGGGAATTCAAAAAGCGGAAATTAAATTTTTGGGTGGTACTCCTTTAACATTTATATTCAGACAAAAGTAAATTAAAAAAAAAAGTGGAGCAGTCGATGGACTACTTGGTCTTTTTCTGTGGTCACTCTTCTATGCTTTTGTTATTTTGCCTTGGGGCTCAATGCATAATACTGGTGGTAAGTGCCCCACGTTGCAGGTTCCATTTGCACATCATTGACAACGGTCAGTGCTGTAATTGATGTATCATAACTTGTTAAACTAGAAGAAGCAGTTCTAAGTGGCTTAAGTTCAAGGTAAGTGCGGACCCTCCAGTGTTTTAATTTCCTTCACTTGTCTTGCCTGAGACTAGGCTGGATTTTAATTTACTGAAATGTTGAGATGACGTGTGTGGGAAAAAAAAAAATGCTTCTATTTATTTAAGGTGCTGGATGAATTGGATGGACTCAAGGAGGAGCTGAAAGGCAAAACCTTAAGCTTGGAGAATCTAAGCACAAAGGTGGAGCAGCTGCGTACACAGCATGGTGAGGAACCCTTTTCTTTTATTACTCCTATCATACATGGACCAAGCGGTGGGTGGGTCCGTAAAACTATATACATTCCATTGAAATAATTTGCTTTCGCAGTAAAATGCTTACAGCCACCATATTGCTTTTGTCATGTCACAGGGATTCTCCTGCGGAAGAAGCGTCGGGAAAAAGATGGTCACAAGGACCCTCTCCTGGAGGAGCTGAGCAATGTTACGGATAGTGCCCGCAGGCAGATCTGCTCTCTTCACAAGGAAATTTCCGATATCAAGCAGAAGCAACAGCAGTTGGTCAAGGTGGCGGAGATCCTGGGTGCTACCCCCATGGATTTTGAAGACAAAAAGGAATCTTATAAAGAACGGGAAAAGAGCCCTCTCTCTCCTCGGGTGAGCAGTGTTCAGAAGGCCTGTTTTTCAGGCAGCACTGAAGTTATAACATCTCCTTTCAGTGGCTCTATGTTTTTTTTCTTATTTTTTTATTTTATTTTTTTTCCTCAGCCATATTTATTTTTTTGTGGAAGTTATTCCATTTTTTATTTCAAATTTTTTCAGTTCCTATTTGCTTAGATGCTTCTTCTTTCTTATCCAGGACTCCAGTACTGATGCAAAATCCAGTGGAAGCATCAAGGAGAAAAACGACTCGAAGACGAGCCAGGACTCCAAAGAGAGGAGCGACTCAAATTCCAGCAGAGACTTATCACCTGCAACCGACAAAAAGGCTGACGTTAAGCCCAAGGGCAGATCAGGTTCTTCAGGGGACGTTTCCCCTTCCACCAGCACTCGCTCGTCAGCAAAGGCAGAAGACGACGTAAAGCCTAAACGATCTTCAAAATCCCCAAAACGCCGCTCTGACAGGAGTAGCAGCTCGTCTAGCAGCTCGTCTAGCTCGTCAAGCTCTGACGAAATCTTGACATCACGGGACAAGCCCAGGTCGAAAAGTCCACGGTCTAGTGCTCCTCCTTTAAAGGTCTCCCCCAAGAAAGAGGACCCGCCTCCTTTTGAGGGCGGGGACATTTTTGAGTATTATGATTCTGGTGGACATTGGTGCGAGGACTGCAATAGCGTGTGCATGAATGTACTCGAATTTCTCCTACATTTCCACGAAAGGAAGCACCATGAGGTACGGATCAGGACTGCTGTTTTATTTTTCGGTTTGCAGGTGGAGGGGAATTTTTGTGTTTACTGTGGATAAATTGTGGTACTGGGTGCACACATGGTAAGCTTTATTTATAAAACATGTTTAAATTCTCATCATATCTGTATTTTTTATGTACTGTAATAGAGTTTGAAGCAACCGCAAAGGCCCTGGGTGAAGAACAAAGAGCCTGAAGTCAATAGTCCAAAGAAAAATAAGACAAATGTCCCTCTGAAAGGTGAGTCACCCTGTGTACATGATCAGTAAATGCAACAAGAGCTCAGTCATGTTGTATGTCCCTGACATTTCTGTACTCGACCCCCTAGGTCCAGAATTCATGGTTCCAACTAAAGGCTACTACTGCTCGCTTTGCGAACAGTCCTTTGCAGATCATGTACAAGCTGATGAACATCTCCGAACGTATTCTCACAATGAAAAATTCAAGGTTTGTTTTTTTGATTTTTTTTTTTTCC
Organism: Rana temporaria; assembly: GCF_905171775.1. Classification (NCBI taxonomy): domain Eukaryota; kingdom Metazoa; phylum Chordata; class Amphibia; order Anura; family Ranidae; genus Rana; species Rana temporaria. Next base: position 467,696,313 of record NC_053492.1, on the reverse strand, counting down.
ATAAGTCTTCCATTGCTCCAGAAACTGTACATGGTTGGGTGAAGGAATGCAGGAAGATTATTGGCAAGATGAATATGCAGCAGTGGTGTGATGTTGATTTAAAGCTGAACTTTGTCTTTATGCACACCTGTAGAAAGTTCTCTTCCATGTTTAAAACTGACTACTCTCAATTCCTTGCAAACATCTCCACTGTATATTCTTTGAACCTGCAGCAGCTGTTTTGAGCCTACCTTATTTTACTGTCTGAATCACTAGTTGCTTCTTCTTCTGATCTGTACTGTTGTTGGCCCTCCTCTTACATCTATTGACTTTCTCTGCCTTCAGTCATTTTTTGGTCTTCATCGCAGGTGGGCTTGAACTTTAGGGTTTGTCAGTCACTGTACTCCTATTCCCAGAGTATTATGTGAAAGACAACATCCCTGGCCTGCTTTTTCTTACTGGCCACTGGGTGCTGCAACATTAACCTGTGCAATCTGCTGATCAGTTGCTATGTAAAGCCTCGTACACACCATTTGACTTCCAACCAACTTTTCCATGGATTTTGGCCTGTGAAATTGTTCTGCATACACACTGCACAACATTTTCAGCCAACATTCACCAAACCACATGGTTTTTCAGCTCTTTACCGACATCCTTTGGGTTACTTCTGCTATTGTTGGCTGATGTTTAACATTGGTTCTGAGCATGCATGTTTGTACATCAGATTTTAGTTGGACCCACGATCAGATAAACCAACATAACCGATTTATAGCCCAACAATTGGTGAGCATGAAGAGCCAACTTTTGTTGTCGTTAATTCGGCCAGTAATTGTCTGATGGAGAATACACACGGTCGGATTTTACGACCCAACACGTCCGTCAGACAATTATGGCCATAAATTTGGATCGTCTGTACGAGCCTTTAGATAATCTAGCAACTGATCATCAGAGTGTTCAGTGGGCCAGCGGGAAAGAGATGTTGGTGATGTGTTCTTTCATGTAATGCTTGGGGACTGCAGTATAGTGACTGGGAGCCACCCATTAGGATGGCCAGCATTTATCGAAGATCCTACCATGAAGCAGCGGACTGCTTGAGGGGGCCTTTAAGAGAAGATCTGAGGCAGGGTGCAGTAATATTTTACAGGAGCCTGCTGGTCCTCGCCACCAGTTTTAATCTTGATACAGAGCCAGCAGAAAGACCAAGATGACGTCGCCGAGTCTGGAGGAACCTCTTGAAAGCCACACTGATTAATAAACTTAAATTGCATATTGATCATTTGAGTAACAAGTGAAGGTGTTCTTATGCCTACATTCAACATCTGCTTTAAGAAACTATGAAGGGGGTTACACTAACAACTACAGAAAATGAACGATGCCTGTTTTTAGATTTCTTTGGGAATACCATTGCTGTCTCTAAAGCCTCGTACACACGATCTTATTTTTTGACGGGAATTGTGTGATGGCAGGCTTTTTTCCGGAAAATCCGACTGTTTGTATGCTCCGTCGGATAATTGTCGGATTTTCCGACAACAAATGCGCTGTCAGATTTTCTGATTGTGTGTACACAAGTCTGTCGGAAAGAAATACAAACACGCATGCTCAGAAGCAATGCTAACCATAAGACAACATTGGCAGAAGTTGTCCAAGGGTGGCGATAAAGAGCTGAAAAAACATGTGGTTTTGTGTTTGTTGGATGACAATTCTTTGCCGTTTTTTGTATGCAAGACCAAATCATGGCCAACACCCTTTGGACAAAAGTCCTACGCTTTTTCTGTGGAAAATCCGATCGTTTGTACCAGGCTTTAGAGTTTCTGCATTTTGTATTGCTTCACCCAAGCTTGGATAAAAGAGGGTGCATGAGTAGTGCTACAGGTGGTAGTGCATCTCTCATTGCAGCCAGGAAAATGTAACTGGTGTGCACCTTAAGGCAGACACCCTCCCCCCAACCGAAAAAACATGATGAGCTGTAAACACATTCCAGTGTGTAAAATTCAACTTGCATCTCTTACTCCTTTTTCGAGGCACTTGTGACATAGGCGGTGCTTCCCAGCGGCTCCCCTGGAAGGTTGCGTTACCAGAGCCCCTTAGGGATGTCTCTTGGGTAAACTTGGAGATCCCTGGAGAATTCGGGGGTAAAAATGCCTTTTTCCGCCCACAGATGTCATAAGTGATCTTATGCATGTTATTGTTTATACGTTGCCTTGGCTCCAGCATTGAGGGTGTCCAGTGGCATAAGGATGCACGCTGTCATCATATAAACAATAAGCAACCACACTAGATCTAGTATAGTGCAATCCCAAGATTAGATGTGGATATCATTAGTGGGCTCGTCCAAAGCACAAGAAAGAAGTCTGCCACCAAATTGGCTAAAATGGCAGCTTGGGATTTCAAGTATGGGGGGGGCAAAGACTTTCCCATGTACACATCCTTACTAGGATCTGCTCCGGTGTGCAGTGGTTTCTTTGATCCCAAATGTTGGTTCATTATAATTAGGGAGGGGGGAAAAGGTCCGCTTTATAACTTCCCTTAAACTATGGTGTTGTGAAATCGTCAAAACGTATAGTCTATGTTGGGACATTTCTGCAGCCCTCAGCCGCCCAGATCCGATGTATTCCTCTCCGTTTTTTTTTTTCTTGTTTGACCCTGCCCTTGACTAGCCCTTGTTGTTTTCACATGACATACCTACTCCCCGATGGGCATTAATATTGGAATGCAAGATGCAGCTTTTGTAAGTGCTTCCAGTTCAAATGAGCAAAACCTGGTCATGTATTCTGTGTTTAAGAACAGCACCAGTGTTCAGATTGGTTGATTCTCCTTTTTCAACAATCTTGACACCACGTTCCTATGATTTTGGTTACTTGATCAGCATTGGAGGGAGCCCGGAGCAGCAGTTTCTCTAGAAACTGTAAGTATTGTAGCTTATCTATTTTAAATGTATCCAGTAAAGCGTTGATGCCGATTTGATATTGATGGATATTGAGTTGATGGATCCACTTTCAAATACTTATGGGAAATTAATAATTGGCATATTTTTCAATATTTAGAATCTTCTTTGCTACCTTGCTAGAAAATTTCTGGTTCCTGGAACTTAAAGTACTATTGTCTCTGGTCTACGTGCCAGTTCCCACCACATGCAGTCCAGTGCGTTTTATTTATTTATTTATTTATTTATTTATTTATTTTTTATTTTTTTCTGCATGGAAAGTAGGTTGTTTTTCAATGGCATGGTTCACACCAGTGCTTGCCAGAAAAAAAATGTAGAACACATATTTTTTTTCCTGGACTGTACTGGAACGTTGTAAAACGCATTGGAACACACATGTCCTTAAGGTTAAGAAAAAAGAATGGGGGAAATTGCGCTAGACTGCACCAAAAACGCACTGGAAAGTGTCAAAAACGTGCATGCTTTAAAAGCATCTGGAACGCACCTGGACTGCTTTTCTATGGTGTGAACTGGCCCCCGAGAGTCAAGTGTACAGCAGACGATCTCTGGATGGCAGCCAATGTAGTTGATATCGTCTTCACTAAGACTGTCCACATTCAGCCACAAGCTGGATATTTGTAGAAATGTGGCAAATTATATGCAAGTTTTAAAACCTTTTTTGATTTTGGATATAGCAGGGGAGCGTTAAAACGCCTGTCCCATTATCAAGAAGTTTCTCATCACTTCCTGTCAACACACAAGTGAGAGAAAGTTTCACAAATGGGGTGAATCTTGAAGACAGGTTTTATCTATAGATGTACTTTTAGGGCTGTATGCGGTATGGGGCATGCAGGAGCCATACTTCTTTTTTTTTTTTTTTTTTTTTTTTTATTGCAGGCCTGTTTTATTTCCTTTCTCTATCTCCAAATGCTGGTTATTCCCAATATCTGGTCTCTCTGTTATGAAAATTCAACAGCTACCATGGTCAATCTAAGGCCTTTCTTCTTCCTGATAGCCAGCAGTCATCAATAAAAAGAAACTGGGTTTGGTCCAAACTAAATGCAGAAGAACCTGTGGAAAACTGTCACATCCCTGCCAGGCAAAATTGGCTTGGGCATTCCCTGCCCTGCAGATGCATGTACGAAAAGAGGCAGGGATGCTTGTGACATCTGCCTACAATGGCCATATTAAGTCAATGACATTGACCAAATGTGGCCATATTGGGTCAAAGATGTCATAAGCATTCCCGCACTCTGTGTGAATCTGAAGCTGCAGGGTGAGGAATGCCCTGGCTGCCATTAACTGGGCCGGTAGGGAATGCGATCATGTGACCGACTGCCAAGCTGAGTTTCGACCAAGTTCAGACCTAACCCAGCTCATCCTTCATCAGCAACCAGAAGGAGCAGAACCAGGCAATGTGTGGATTGTCCTCAGAAGTTGTGGTTGGTGTTTGCCTAACAGAGCACGTGAAATTTTTAGGTTTATGCCAGATTCTGTGAAGATAAACCTGGAGTTGCTTTCTCTGTAGACCTGCAGATAACCTTCGAAACTATGAGCACAGGTTCACATGATGGTCTCAATTCAGATGTTCTGAATGCTTTGCAAATACTTGTAATACTCCACTTTCTGGTGTTCACACGCTGAAGTAACTTCTGTATGAGGTCTGGTTTGTTTCCTTCTAATAAGCAACAGTGTGATGCATTATTTTTTTGGTTCAGTTACATGAATTAAAATGACATGCGCTATATATTTTTTTTTTACAGAAATATACAGATGAAAACTCCAAGTATGAAGTGTCTCGTCGCGAGAGAAAAAAGGCCAGCTTGTCCGCAGCGCTTGAGGCATCGCGCAAGCAAGCAGAGCAGAAACGTAAAATGCAGAATGAAGAGCACAGCCGATCAAAGAAAGCAAAGAAAGACCATGAGGTGGACAAGAGCAACAGCAGGCACAGATCACACGCATCAAGCCAGCCGGTCAAGACTGATCCAAAACGGAGGTCTAAAACCCCAGATAAAGAGTCAGTAAAAGCCACCGCATTTGGAACGTTTACATGGAAGCCAACAGATGACAAAAATCAAGCGGCTGGTAACACAGAAAAAGTTGAGGGGGCAGCAGTGAAAGAAGAGGAGGCCAAAGGACAAAACGCCAAGTCAAAGGGAATTGAAATTAAGCTTCTGGGTAAACCCAGCAATTCCCATGGTACTCCATCTTCAACAACCTCCACACTGATCACCGATTCCATCGCTGCCTCTTTTGTCGCACCCGGTTCTTCCAATGCCCCACGTATAAAAGTTAGACCAAACCTACCAGTTCCTTTGGCTCTCCTAAGAAAGTCAAACATGACTGTAAACAAGCCTGCCCCTCTAAACACGTTCCTGTCCATAAAGTCTGCTGATGCTATATCCAAATCCTTACCCGTAGTCACAAGCAGTGCTCAGACCATTCTGTCAGAAGATATTGTTTCTAAAGCTTTTGAAGGTAAAGAGGTGGTTTTAAAAGGAACTCAAGAAACCAAACCACATCCAACACAAACGGTCACAAAAAAGGAGGATGCTAATCAGAATATAGTACCGATTCCAAAGCCGCCTGAAACCACTACTACATCCCAGCCAAATAAGAGCAGTGGGTTGTATGATATGCTGTTTAAAAAGGTACCCGCAGATGCTCCTCAGCAGAGTGCTAAAGCGAAGGCTGGACAAGGCAGTAAAGCAGCACCTTCTTCAAAACACGAATCATCCCCAAATACCTCTAAAACAGGTTCAAGCAATTCCAGTAAGTTAGCAGAGAGCAAAAGTTCTGAGAAACGTCAGCAAGAAAAACACACTTCACAGTCGAGTAAAAGTTCAGGCCATGCAGCAGCTCCTCGAAAATCTGAGCCTCACAGTAAGAATGTTTTACCTGAGCCAGCTAAAGGAGTTGCAGGCAGTTCAACGAACAGTACATCAAAAGTTCAGAAACTAATCGGGCCCTTTCCAAAGAAGGAGAGGAGCCCTGTAGAAACAAAGACTGGTTCTAAACCTGAAAAAACAGCTTCTCAGGCTGGACAGAGTCCTTCTCTGTCAATGAACCCGCTGACCGGTCGGCTTGAGTATTCTATTCAAGTTTCCAAACCTAAGGAAACGTATAAAAAGAAATCCCGGGAGACGTATAACAGCATGAAACCCCCGGCAACGTATAACAAGATGAAACCCCCGGCAGCGTATGACATGAAATCCCCAGAAACAAATAAAATGAAACCCCTGGAAACAAATAAAATGAAACCCCTGGAAACAAATAAAATAAAACCCCCAGAAATGAATAAAATGAAACCCCCAGAAATGAATAAAATGAAACCCCCGGAAAGTACTAAAACAAACCCCCCAGAAGCCCAAAAAGTTTTGGATATAAAACAAATGCGTTCAGTAGTGATACCTGTTGGGCCACCAAAAACCCTTTTTAATTCAACTTCCAAACTGAACCAAAAATTTAAAAGGGAGCCGTTGTCTCTGCCCACCTCTTTGTTTGGTCACCTATCAGACCCAGGCTGCAAAGACATAAAAATCACACATATTGCAACTCCGAAACCCACCACTGATATGAGAAAATCTACAGAAAGTGGGCCTTCCCCCTGTAGTGATTCTACCGGTAACCAAGCAATGCAGCAAGAACTTGAATCCTACTACAAACTAATAGCTACTGAAGAAGATCCTGCAGATTTAATACCTTCTGAAGACGAAGATCCGGAAGCAGAGGTTGCAAGTGCTCCACACAAGGTGGATATTCCAGAAAAGAAGATGAAACTAGAGAACCCTCCTCCAGCCATGAAGGCATCTGCTAATCCCACGGTGCCCGATGTGGCCAGTGAAGATGTTGATGATGCTGATATGGCCTGCGAAGTCCCTGAGAACCCTGCAAGTAACTTTTCCACCTCAGGTCTGGGAATGGTACAATCCAGTTATAGTTTTTCCCCATCCTTCGGCTCCAAATTCAGGCAACCTTCTAACTACTCGCGTGGAACGATTTTAATGGATAGAGATTATACCAAAAAACCGCCAACGAGCGCTCCTTCAACAAGTTACTCCATGGCAGAATTGGAGGCATTAACCACGTGTGACTCGGATTAGACCCGTGTCCTGCATTTGGAATGCAGTTTATCCATTTAGCATCTGAAGGAGTAACTGATGAGGACACAGGATGTTTAAATGTGTAAATATGAAGTTGTCTGCCAGAGCTTTACCAGTTACATGATGACTTTTCTAGACTCATTTGTTTAGTTGTGTGCTGGTTTATGTTGGCAATATTTTTCTTTAAGTAAAATGTGGCTGAATGTTTTTTGTTAACATTTTGTTCATCAGTTTGTATTTACTTTGACATAATTTCTTTAATGTTCATAAAAATTCTTTTTTTTTTTTGGCTTGTAAGTAATTCTGTATGTATATTTTCTGATAGATGATCTTATATTCCATGGCAGTTTTGAAAATTACTCTCCTGGTCCCTTTTTTTTTCCAGTTACTCACATCAAGCTTAGATGTGTGATGATTTTTAGCAGAGTCTGCTCTTGGAGGTCCAGGAGAACCGGCTTGTATTTCTTATTTGAATTGCTGTAAATATTCCCTGTTGGATTGCCTTTATAGACTTGTCTCAATGTTAGGTTACATGTTCTTTTTAGCTGATATGCTTGCATGTTTCCATATTATCTCAGATGTTCCACGGACTGAGAATAATGAAGGACATCCTGCCATATCTGGTAAGGTTACAAATGAGTGGGCACTTTTTTTATTTTGTTTTTGTTCCCCTACAGGACCTGTTGTATTACTTGATTTATGTCCACAGATGACTGCAGAGTTGCGACAATAATATGCTTTTCGCTCGCTGTTCCTGGTCCTTGCCAACAGCAAAAGGTGGCCTGTGGATTTGGCTCTTGTGTGTTTTTTTTTTTTTTTTTTTTTCCTATTTTACAAAATGCATATTGAATCATGTGTTTCAATTAAAAGTGATCCATAACAATTCATTTTCATTGTTTCTTTTGCTTGTATGATTATTTGAAACACTTGGCCCTTTCCTTCCAGTGTTTCACAGTGCACATCTAAAGCAGGGGCCTTGCATCAGTATTATGATTGGGCGATTTATGTATTACTGTATAAATGTTTCTGCCCTTTTATCATATTAAATAATTGCCTCTGCAGTTGATTACTGGTTTTAGTAATAACTTATACCAGTGGTGTGCAACCCTTTTTAAACTGGCATAGAATTGTATTATAATTAGAAGCAGATGTCCAGGGCACTCCCTCCTTCCTAACTCGGATATCAAGACCCAGCCATCAAACTTCAAGAGTCCGCCATGTGCCGAGGGGCAGAGCTGGTAAGCAGAAAGCGTAGGGTCTGGAGGATGGTTGGAGTCTGCTAAATGCTGAAACCAGGAGATGAGGGGGTGCTATAGGCGCAGGATCTGTAGGAGCAGTTCTGCTGCGGGGGGGGGGGGGGGGGCACATGCCAGCCTGTTTGCGTCTGCTCGGAGCAGCGCAGGATCTGGCGGAGGGGTTCTATCATTCTCTCTGACGCCAACTGCTGAGGCAAGGCGGGGAGAAAAACCGAGGGGGGGGGTGCCGCAGTTACAGTAGAGGTGATGGGGCCTCATGAAATGGCCCGCCGAGCCGAATTCAGCCCATGGGCCTTTTGCTTGACTCGTGTGTGCTAGAGTATCCAGGATTTTTCCACACTTACTGTTGCCATTTAACAAAGTCATCATTTATACAGGAAACTATAGACCCAAAAAGGACTTGTAAGTATTTTTACTGAACCAAGATACTTGACACTCTTATATTGCCCATTTTGACAAATATCACTAAGTTTTCTATTTTACCAGTTGGGGTTCACTTTGCCATTTTTGTTGTAGTTTTGTCTGATCAGCCCTACTAGATGTGTTTTCTCTGGTCATAACAAGCTGTATGACATTTGCCAGATTCAGACGTAATATCCGCGACATGGGCAACTTATTTACTAAGGGGTAATGATCAGCAAAACCTATATTAATTACAATATCCTAATCTCACTCACTACAGACATCTTCCCATCACCTCTAAACCATGCACTGGTCACCCCTATACTTAGTGTAACTCCACTTTTGTTAAAAAAAAAAAAACTAAACAAAAAAACATTCCCCTCTGTGTGATCTATGAACATTTCAGGCATTTTAACAAACTTTGTTGCAGATTCTTACCTTTTTGTTATTCTGAAGAAATAGCGGTTTGTGTCCATGTGCTTGTTTTTATCATTTTCAATCAGCTGCTGAACCTGCAGGGCTCTAATGAGGAAATTGGCAATGTCTGCCTGCGTGGTAGATGTGATTTGTTTCCATTTTTGGAGCTTGTGACCAAAAATGAAATTTTTGTTGCAGGGGATGCCAAAAATCTGACTTGTATCTTAGAGCAGACTTCTGGGCAAATCAGTCAATCACACAAACAGGAAATGACATATATGGGGGGTGTTCTGTATACCATCTGTGTAAAGAACGCCTCCAGGTGCCCATATTGCATTTTACAGAAAATTACAGTGCTGCAGATTGAAAAGGAAAGGTAATTTTTAATAACCGTCAATTTATAATATCTCTAGAGTTGCAATTTTAATACGCTATATTTTTTTCCCGCGAAAGTGGAGTTACCCTTTTAACCACTTAAGACCCGGACCAAAATGCAGCTAAAGGACCTTGCCCCTTTTTGCGATTCGGCACTGCGTCGCTTTAACTGACAATTGCCGGTCGTGCGACGTGGCTCCCAAACAAAATTGGCGTCCTTTTTTCCCCACAAATAGAGCTTTCTTTTGGTGGTATTTGATCATTTTTTTTTTACTTTTTGCTATAATAAATATCCCCCAAAAATATCTGGAAAAAAAAAGTTTTTATTCAGTTTAGGCCGATACGTATTCTTCTACCCATTTCTGGTAAAAAAAACTCGCAATAAGCAATAAGCGTTTATCGGTTGGTTTGCGCAAAATTTATAGCATTTACAAAATAGGGGATAGTTTTATTGCATTTTTATTAATTATTTTTTTTTTTTTTTTTTTTTTTTTTTTTTTTTTACTACTACAGCTTTTTTTTTTTTTTTTGTGACTGACATTATGGCGGACACTTCGGACAATTTTGACACATTTTTGCGACCATTGTAATTTTCACAGCAAAAAATGCATTTAAAATGCATTGTTTATAGTGAAAATTACAGTTGCAGTTTGGGAGTTAACCACAAGGGGGCGCTGATGGGGTTATGTGTTCCCTGAAGTGTGTTTACATCTGTAGGGGGGTGTGACGTCATCGATTGTGTCCCCCTATAAAAGGATGACACAATCGATGCAGCCGCCACAGTGAAGAACGGGGAAGCCGTGTTTACACACGGCTCTCCCCGTTCTTCAGCTTCGGGGACCGATCGCGGGTCTCCAGCGGCGATCGGGTCAGCTGGTCCCAGTGCTTCGGACCGTTTTGCGGGAGCGCGCCTGCGACCCACGGCTGGGTACTAGTACAGGACGTACCTGTACGTACATGTGCCCAGCCGTGCCATTCTGCCGACGTATATGTGCAGGAGGCGGGCCTTAAGTGGTTAAAAAGCTTTTGTCACTCCCACCAACCTGAATTACTTCAGATCCCTATTCTTGCTCCAACTTGTAGCAGACCACCTGATCTACAATGGTCTGAGCTGCCACCTCACTGATGACATCTTATTTTCTATCCCCCCCCCTTGCTTTTTTTCTTCAACATTCCACAAAACTGCCCTACTAAGACTCCAATGACTTCCTGCTAAAACCAATGACCACAAGTCCGTACACTTACTATTGGACTTTTCTGTTGCTTTTGTTACAGTTGCCCTACCACTTCTACTCAAGACTACATTCACCAGCCACTTTATTAGGTACACCTTGATAGTAGCGGTTTGGACCCCCTTTTGCCTCCAGGACTACCTTCATTCTTGGTGGAAAGGATACAACAAGGTGTTGGAAACATTCCTCAGAGATTTTGCTCCATAATGACATGACAGCATCACACAGTTGCTGCAGATTTGTCGGCTGCACTTCCATGATGCAAACCTCCCATTTCACCACATCCCATATATGCTCTATTGGAAGAGATGTGGTGAGTGTGGAGGCCATTGGAGTACAGTGACCTCATTGTCCATTAGATGAGTGGAACTTTGTGACATGGAGCATTTTCCTGCTGGAAGGAGCCATCAGAAGATGGGGACACTGTAGTCATAAAGGGATGGACATGCTCAGCAACAATACTCAGGTTGGCCGTGGTGTTTAAATGATTCTCAATTGGTACTAAGGGACCCAAAGTGTGCCAAGAAAATATCCCCCCCACCATTACACCACCACCCTGAACCCTTGATACAAGGCAGACTGGATCCATGCTTTCATGTTTACCCCAAATTCTGACCCTACCACATTTGAATGTCACAGCTGAAATCGAGACTCATCAGACCAGGCAACATTTTTCCAATCTTCTATTTTCCAATTTTGGTGATCCTGTGCGAATTGTAGCCTTAGTTTCCTGTTCTTGGCTGACAGGAGTGGCACCCAGTGTGGTTGTCTGCTGCTGTAGCTTATCTGCTTCAAGATTTGATGTGTTTGTTCAGAGATCGTATTCTGCATTTCTTGGTTATTTGAGTTGGTTACCTTTTTGATCATCTTTAACCAGTTTGCCTATTCTCTGACATCAACATGGCATTTTCCTCCACACAACCGCCACTCACTGAAAATGTTTTCTTTTGCGGATCATTCTTTGTAAACCGAGAGATGGTTGTGTGTGAAGATCAGCAGTTTTTGAAATGCTCAGGTGGCAGCACCAACAACCATACCACCTTCAAAGTCACCGAAATTCCCATTTCTTCCCCATTTATGATGCTCAGTTTGAACTTCAGTAAGTCATCTTTGCCACGTCTAGATGCCAAAATGCATTGAGTGGCTGCCATGTGATTGGTTGATTAGCAATTTGCATTTACTAAGCAAGTGAGCAGGTTTATCTATTAAAGTGGCCGGTGAGTGTATTTCCTGGTGGTTCTATATCCATAAGTGCTGATTCATTGTCACCTTCAACTCTCTCTCCTCTATTTCCATTTTCCGTAGGGCCCCCCCCCCCAAGACTCTGATCTCCTATTCTCTTTTCCTCCCTTGGTTTTTTTTATACCCTTCCAATACCATCTCTATGCTGCCATCACCCAAATCTGACTCTACCTCTCTACTCACCCTGCAGATTACACATTGGCTATTTAATATAGATGGTAAAACACTTCCTATAATTCAGTCTTTCCAAAACGGCGGGTATAATGTTTCTCCCCCCCATTACCCTCTCCCATGATTTTTCCATTCGGAACAGTAACGCAACTATCGGTCCTTCCCATCATGCCAGGGGTAGTCCTGGACGCTGACCGATCATGTAAGCCTTACATCCAATCCCTGCCCATATCTTTTAGCCCATAACATTTCTAAAATATGTGCCTTAACCAACGATCCCATCAGGTGGCTACTGTAACGGTCACCACCGTTTACGACCTTCCATCACATCCAAGACAGCTTATCGACACTCCAACCGACAGGACCCGATCCCATTTCTTTTTTCCCAGAATCAAGACGAGACACAGCTCTGTGCTTGTTCCAAATGTAATGACACTTTAATGGTTTCTTCTCAGCTTTATATATACAGTACAAGGCAACAATGAGATCTCCACCCCCCTAATCACACACTAAGGCTAATTACTTAAACATTCTAGACAGGTCGGCACCGGCCTATAATTATCATGTCTAATCACTGCACATTCCTTAATCCACAGCATAACAAACAAACCCATCACACTGAGTTTCCTAGGCAGACGTTTCGTCTCCGCATGCAGCTTGACACCTATTCACACCTCTGAGCATCAATAGGTTTTAGACAGTGTTATCACACAATTAAAGGCCTTTCAAAAGCTAGCCTTATTTAACATATTAACAGTCTTCAGAGAGATGAGTCACTATTGACTGGTTGGGGTCACAATTAACCAACATCTTGCAGTGTCTCAAAATCCTGCAATACGAACTATCAGTGATGTCAAATCTCATGTAATACATGAATTATGATTCACTTGCCACTCCATGCCCAAAGGGCACAGAGTGGACTCAGACCCAAGAGTTATCAGTGACGCTGACACAGGAGTATCCCCCATCCTCACAAAGTCTTTGGGTGTCACGGGTCATTCCGTTACAGCTACTCATTCACACCCTTATCTTTTGCCTGGACTATTGCAACCCCCTCCTCGTTGGCTTACCCCAGTGGTTCTCAAGCCTGTCCTCAAGTACCCCCAACAGGCCATGTTTTTGGGAATTTCTCTTAGATAATATAGATGTCCAAAATACCAAGCCGTTGACTCAAATTTTAAACCACCTGTGCAAGGTAAAGGAAAACCTGCAAACATGGTCTGTTGGGGGTAGTTGAGAACCACTGGCTTACCCTACCCAGGCTATCCTCTCTTCAGTCTATCGTGAATGCTGGAAGATTCATCCACCTAATCATTCATTCAGTGTCCGCTACCCCTCTTTGTCAATCTCCTCGTTGACTTTCAGTTTCCCAACAAATAAAATACTAATAACAATATGCAAAGCCATCCACAGCTTTTCTCCTGAGCTACATCACCAACCTAACATCACCCAAACCCCCTCGTTGTTCCTCCCAATATCTCCTGCTTTCTTGCTCACTCCCAGAACTTCTCCCACCTTCTATGACTCGTACCTCCATCTGTCTCCAACTCTTTCTACCTTTTTAGGGAATCCCTCAAAACTCATCTCTAGGGAAGCCTTTCTCGCCTCTAGGTAACTACTGAACTTTTACATCATAAACTTATGCCCCATAGTTAAAGTGGAACTAAGCCCACCAATTTAACGGTTTAAAAATAAAGTTATATTCCTGAAATGCTATATTCCTGAAATGCTATCACATTTGCTTGTGCTTTAAACAAAACTGTTAGTTTTATTGGTGCAACCTTATTTTAGGTACACTTGGCAAAAATGTGTACCCATTGTTCTTTTGTTGTATGTTTTACTCTTGAAAACATTTTTCTCAAACTATTGAAACATAAACTATACTGTCAATTTATCAAATTGCTGGAGTCATGACTGATCACATGTGCAGCACAATGGCAATTGCAGATAAAACAAATACTAAGATGGCTGCTTCCATGACTAAAAAAAGATAAGGGGGTTTAGTTCCACTTTAGCTTTTGTAACACTTGCTCCCTATCTTTTTAGATTGTAAGCTCTCATGAGCAGGGCCCTCTTGTCTTGATTACTAGTTCAACTTTACTGTACCCTTTTAAATTGTATTGTACACTGCACAGGACCGGTAAGTATGACATGTTGGTTATTAAAGGCAAAATAAAAAATATCACTTTAATCTGCAGGTAAGGATATTGTAGTATTGTCTTATAATCATAAAAATTTGAGCAAAATGTCAGGCTAAACTTTAATGTTGTACAGGAGTCCTTGGCCATCGAAGTCTGTGCTGCAGTATGTTCTTTACAGAAGATTTGGGTAGTTCAGCTCTGATAGTAAATTGATTGTTGTCTACATCTAGTGTCACTCACTGGAGATTAATGTAAGTCTTCTCAATAGCTGCTTTATCCTAAACAGCAGTAGATTAAAGCCCAATGGTGCCCAGCAAGATACTAGCTCTGCTCCCTCTATCAAACTGGTTGACCTTAAGGATTGCAATGGATGCAGGGAAGCTGCATTGTCTGTACTGACACTTTCCTATCAGGCCCCAATAACAAGTACATCCTTTCTTTTGCAGGTTGCAGGAAGGTGCACAGCTTTAACTAATTGTACTGTCAATATTTACTACAGGACCTTGAAGGTTGTAGCTGAGCCCCCCTGGGCATTCATCAGGCTCTAGTGTCTGGCTCTGATCTTGCCTGAAGATCCTGCAAGAGACGACACTTCTTCCTATCATGCTTCCTGTAGTAGGATGACCATATTCACCGCTATGCAATGCAGAAGCGGCATTGTCACCCAGTTGTATTGAGGATGGAAAGCCACTGCTTTCCATCCACAGTAGTGTGACTAGCTACTGGATCTTGCAGTCCCTGACCAAGGGAGACATCATTAATCGTGACCTACGCATTTCACTGGCTGCGCATGTGATTTATGAATTCAGCTACTCTGATGCATGAGTATGCTGTCAATGTGACAGTTTCCCTACAGCTGAAACCTATACCAGCAAATATAATAGAATATATAATGTTGGTTGCTTTGAAGCCATGCTCTTGTTCTTGGCAGACCAGAGCATGGGCTGGAATGAAGAAGTGGTGATATATATTACCTTGATTAAAAGAA
Source organism: Rana temporaria (assembly GCF_905171775.1). Classification (NCBI taxonomy): domain Eukaryota; kingdom Metazoa; phylum Chordata; class Amphibia; order Anura; family Ranidae; genus Rana; species Rana temporaria. The sequence goes on along the minus strand of NC_053492.1, from coordinate 467,681,084 downwards.
GATCCCAAAAGAGAAGTCACATTTGGTCAAGGATGGAGACTTCACTATGTTTCTATCAAATGTTGTTCTGTGACATCTTGCTAGTAATCCTGGTCTCTAGGGGTAAATTCCATTTGGGGTTGCACAGATTGACTTGGTAAACAATGAAAGATCTCAGGTTGAAGTATGTCCGTCTCCTCTATAAAAAGATGGCAATGAAAAGGAAGATTACATAAAGGCTCTTGACTCTGAACTTGGTCATTTTGGATGTATTCCTATTAGAAATAAGGAATGAAAAGACTTTCTTGATGGAGGTCAGATATAACCTTGTCGAACTGCTCAAGAACAACCAGGTGTTGGCTCCAAACGGCCTCTCGGGCTTCCCTTTCCTATCTGTCACCCACATCTCCAGCCTTCTTAAAATGGAACTTCTGCTTTTTGGAGCCCCCCCCCCCCTCTGGTGTCACATTTGCCACCTTTGAGGGGGGAGGGGGGGTGCAGATACCGGTATTTGCACCCACTTCCGGGCATAGACCCCTGTGGGGGTCCCGCCCTATCCTGTCACCCCTGCTGTTTTCTGGGAAGCACACGGGTCCCAGAAGACAGCGGGGACCAGTTAGGACACGCGGCACGACTCGCCCATGTGCAGTAGGGAACCGAAAAGTGAAGCCGTAACGCTTCACTTCCTGATTCTCTCACCAAGGATGGCGGCGGGGGCAGCTGAGCGATTGATCGGCTTTGGCTACTGACATCACGGGCACCCTGGACAGGTAAGTGCATGGCTTTTTAAAAAAAAAATTTTAAGGCAGACCTCCGCTTATATTCTACCTTTCCTGTAAAATTTACATCACATATGAGAGAGAAAATAGAATTTCACAAGAATGTGCAGACATGCAAGTACTAAATTGATAGCTGAATTTAACCATAGACTTCCAATTTGGTGTCTGGATTTCTCTTTAATATGAGCAGACCTCTGCCAGATGGGAAGAGATATTAATAGATGGAAAGCACTAAAATGAAAAATGTGTATATATAAAAAAGGCCTGTGTTAAAGAACAAGCTCCTGTTTGTTTGTTTTTTTTTAAAAAAAAGCCTCTCCGACTCAAACTTGGCTTCTATAGAACATAGTCATATTTTCCAAAGAGGGGAAGTATTTTCTCTTGGTGAGTTCTGCTGGTGGTTAATTTTCTGACTGATATTTTCTTTTTTTCCAAGCTGGATACAGGTAGTCCCTTATGACACCCCTTTATCCTTCAAGGGGTTTTAAAGGTTTGTTTTTTATTTTCTAAATAGGTTCCTTTTAAGCTAGTGCATTGTTGGTTCACTTATCCTTTCCTTTGATTTCCCTTCTAAATGTTTTTTTTCCTTGTCTGAATTTCTCAATTCAGACACAGAAAATAAACATTTAGAAGGGAAAGGTAAGTGGACCAACCATGCAGTAGCTTAAAGGAACCTATTTCGAAAATAAAAAAAACGAACCTTTACAACCCCTTTCACCCCCCCCCCCCTTTTTTTTCCCCCACAGCCTTCCCTAGCCTTTCATCTTCTACTCTCCTTATTTCCCTTTTCTGCTCGCTTGGTCTCTACATTTTCTCTTCCCAGGATACTTCCTATTTGATTTAGCCTTAGGGAAGAGTTAAAATATTCAGCAGTGTCCTACATCATCTGTTAAACTTTGGTGGGCCTGACCCCGCTGTTACTCGTTGACCTTCCAATCTCTGAGGTGACCGAAATGTTTGCTAGAGTCATTATATGTATTATAAGCTGTATTATTTATTTGATACTTAAGCATTTAGGTTTTTGCCCTTGCTATCTTTTATATGTATGGAACCTGCCGTTTTGTCAAATAACATTTAGGCCGCATTTTTCCGGCGTTTTGTCGCGCGTATTCAAATGTATTTGCGCGTTTGCATACAGTGTTGTCCGACGTTTTTGTACTTCGTTAATTTTTCCTATTGGCTAAAATAAAAAACATCATCTCTTTCATAACTTGTTGCTAGGTTTGTAGATTTTTTTTATCTTCTTCCTGGGTGAAATGTTCTATTTCACAGAACAGATTAAAGCAACAAAATGCCTGTAGAAACGCTCGTTGTCGCGCTAGAATCGAGCGTTTCCATGAGAATACAAACGTTCAAAAAACGCCCAAATCAGCCCAATTCGGCTTCAGGCGTTTTGGAGTGGAGATGTGAACCATCTCCATTGAGAATAATGTATTTTTCCCCCTCTAGCGTTTTATAGCTTCAGGCTACAAAACGCTCAGGTGTGAATGCAGCCTTAAAAAAAAAAAAACATTCTCCATCCCCCCATCCAGTTGATTACTTACAGATTTATGATGGTGGCACTGGCAACCAACTTCTGTGTTTTTAAGCTTTCTTCCTAGAATTGCCAATGCAGTAGCATTGTATAAACTTTAATGCTGCCATACCCATATTGTTGGTTAAGTGATTTACCCAGTCACAGGATCTTTTATCTGACATGGGATTCAAATAATATTAAAACACTTGTCGGCAGTTCCCCGTAATAGATAAGCTCTCTTACCTTCCCTAAATTCAAATGCTGCAGCCTCCATCCGTTTCTTCAGCATTCAAAATCTCCGGGATTGTTGGATTCCTGCAATGTATACGCGGTTCGATTGTTGGCCAACCGAACTTCTGATTTTTGCCAAAAGGGCGTGTACCAGGTGTGACGGTATTGGTATGATATCCCCGTCAAGCATTTCCTCCTCTCCATACAAGAACATCACAGGATCCTCCACACATGAGTCAAGACTGAGTGCTGGAACCAAGACTGATTTATTGGCAGCTTGCTGCTGGTTATAAATACAGTTTTACAAGCTAAATCCTTAATCAAGGAACAATGGGAGCTCCACCCCCTTTTCACCCACTCTGGAGTTTCTCATACAGAATATAGCCAGACAATTCGAAGCCGACCTGAGACACATTTTCTTTAAATAATGACATCAGGGAAGTTAATTACAAGGTGTACAGAACACATTAGCTGGGCAGCCTGGCACCGCATAATGAAGCAATCAGAATACATAACATGAGTCACCTCTAATCACAGTAACAGGATTAACATCCCTTTGAAATAAGGAGCTAGCTGCAGACGGGTCATTAACATGTCAATAGCTTGTAACACATGAATCCATTTTACCTCTAACCCACAATTTAACCAAGCAGGGAGATTTACACTGACATATCCTTCACACCAGGATCTTGTCTTGCATACCAACGGTACACAATTATCGTGCCACAAACATGAACGTAGTGACGTATTTCGAGGAATTTCAAGACTTGAGCGCCACTTTCTGGGCCCCTTCTGCTAATGCGGTGTTTGAGCATTGATTTCGAGCATGCGTGTTTGTACTTTTCGACTTTTGTGTACCAACCATACGAAAATCAGACGTGGAGCAGTTGTCCTCCGAAAATTTACTAGCCTGTCCAACATTTATTGGATGAAAATTGGACAACAATTGTTAAAAGGAGCGTACCAGCGGTAAGACTTTAGGACAACAGTCTGTTAACAGACAACCCCCTTCCAACAATCGTACCGTGTGTACGAGGCTTAAGACCCCCTTTCACACCTGAGCAATTTTCTGCTTGACGTTTTAAAACACTCAACAAGCCAAACTTCTATTAATTTCAATGGCCCCTGTGCACATGTGAGCATTCTGTCGCCTGACGCTCCAAATTTTTTTTAATGAGGGTTTTGTCGTTCCCTTTCTGCCCAAACAGCAGTTTTCCACACCTAGTTTCCTCCCCTCCACTTAGTTGTTTGTTTCTATTGCCTAAACACAAAAACGCCTGAAGCTGTTAAACAGGTTGTAATACCCTTTAGAAAAAGCTTTAAACAATGCAAGTAAATCAGTATGCTCAGGTGTTAATGGAGCCTAACAGCTTCGGGGTCTGAGGATAGAACCCGAGCATGCAATGGGGGACAAAGGCCTCAGACTCCCAGAAGAGCCCTGGGGCTTTATCCATTGCTTTAACGACAAATGGAAGTGCAGCGCAACCAAATCAAAATATATGCCTCCCACAAAAACATCTGGTTAAACTTCATGAATAAAGAACTATACAGTATATAAAATAAGTGCATAAATTCAGTAATTTACATGGTTTAAAGAAATATCAACACTTTTATCTTCCACGTGATATCTCCACTATATCGCCACATATTCCTCCTTTCTGCGACTGCTATCAATTATATAATTATGTATTTCACCTCATTGCTGTAACGAATTGTAAAATGCATGTTTTACCATGAGTTGCCACAATTAAAGCAGTGTATGTACAGTTGTGCATTGCATTGCCATTTATTATGAATGAATTGCACCTAAATTGTAATGCACCACAGTGTACAGGTGTGAGCAATTTGTGTGCGTTGCTGTAAGAAATGTGGCATGAAACATTTTAGGTGTGTTGCGTCCAGTTCAAATTGTATGGAATTCTTAATGCAACACATGAAATGCACATCTATGCAATGCACCAGTGAGAATGGGCTCTTGCAGAGGTCGGCTGCTGGAACACAGAGGGGGAGAGATAAGAGACTGGAGCAACCAGCGACGTGAGAATAATACCTCCCATTAGAGGAAACTTCGTTTGGCACTTTTTATTTTGGCTGGTGACCATATCACTTCAAGGATTATGCGAACTGCTGAGAGGGAAGTCAAGATTTAAAGGAAGTGTAATTTTTTTTTTTTTATATATATATATGCATTATGTTAAGCACTATAAAAATTCCTAATTTTGCTAGGTAAATATGCCATTTTGTACGATCGGGAATGCACATATCTAATGAGCGCCCAACGGTGCTGTAAATAAGGTATTTCCCACCATAAAGTTACACAAGGAGACGTATAATCTTTTTACAGAATGGATTACACAATTTCACAAGGTCTTTAACTAAGGTTTAAATTTGGAATTACAGAATTTCACAATGCTGACTCCTAAACTGTTAAGGGCAGAATTTTTTTTTTCTGCATACCGTAAATAAATAAGACCTCCCCTAAAAATAAGCCCTAGTGTGTTTTTTGCCACCAAATTTAATACAAGACACGGTCTTATTTTCAGAGAAACACGGTAGAAGAGAAATGATCTGTATATGTATTGAGCTGGAGTACACGTGTTCTAATCATTTGATAATCTGGCTAGGTTCGGGTTGGAGAAGAATTGATCGATGAATGAAGACTGAGATCTAGCCAAGAATATTAATTACAATATTAATGTCACCTTTTCTTTTACAAAGTATTTTATTTGTAAAACAATTAAATTCTACAGGTTACGTTGACAATGAGATGGTTACATGAAACTGAACATGCAGAAAAAAAGATTCCAACGGAGGGATGCGATTAGAGGGTTAGAAACATCGCCAGAACAATGTAAAGGTAGTTGAAGTCCACGTGGTGGAGCAGTCGGTGCGCCAGATTATGATGCATGGTGAAATAAGACCAAGGCGGATTAGATGAACAAGTGGAGTACAAAGTAGTCAAATCAAAGTAATGTTGCCTTTTCATATGTCCCTTGCCTTGTGTTTATCTGCATTACAAACATTCAATCTTTAGATTTGATTAAGATTATCAGTAAAATTACACCATGTTCAGCAGATTGAAGGTGCATATAAGAGAAATGATCTGTATGTGTATTGAGCTGGAATGCAAGTGTTCTAATCCCATGATAATCTGGCTAGGTTCGTGTTGGAAATGATCCATGAATGAAGGCTGAGATCTACCCAAACCTGATGAAAGCCGTTTGTATTCTCCTCTTGCATGTATCTTTTACTCTTCTATCTGAGTTCTTCCTTTTCGGTCCCAGATTGCCATTTTAAAAACTAAAGTACATAGTACATTTTTTACAAATCAGAATAAGATGCTGATTCATATTTTCTAGTACTCTGATCTGAAGCTTGGTGAATCTTGTATTTTTCATGTCCTTTAACTTTTTTCTTATTCTTTTCTCTCCAGCGCGTCTCCTGTAGTTGGGCAATAAGGAATCCATTGTTTGCTATCCCAGCAAGCATCCCACCTCTTCGGAAAGTAAACCTTGTGCCTGTACTGATTATTATACTTCGCTGTTCTGCCAGTATGGGTCCATTAAACCAATAGATGGTTTAATGAAACTATTTAAAAAAAACTCACAAATTGATTTCATGAAGGTCCTGGTATCCAAAACTCCTTCTGGTGTGTTGTCTTTTGTCCAAATTCTGAAGGAGGAAAACAGGCTAATTTCCAAAAACCACAAATACTTTTTTTTTTGTCAAAGCTAAATGAACAAGCTGAAGTTATAAGCTGATTGGTTGCCATGCACTGCTGCACCAGATTTTGCACTCTCCAATTTTAGTAAACAAACCACACTGTAGGCTGAGCCTATGTTTTGTTAGGCTAGCCTGAAGAACGGTGTTGCCATCCTTTTTGCACGTGGAGCAGACAGTGGTAACAGCAACTCTGCTGTGTATTTTGATGTAGTTAAGGAAGGGTTGTTTTCACAAAGGGGTTATTTATCCAAACTGTTGAAATAAAATGTTTTTTCTCAATTTTCTGCACTTTTACTGGCATATTTATATTTTGTTATTGATGAGGATATGTAATATAACCACCCAGGTGTATTCTTGGGTAATGCAAAATAACACTTCAGTGACCCATCAGATCTGAGAGACAAATCAATACACACAGAGAACAGTTTGTGTTCAAATAAACCAGACATCAATTGATACACAAAGCAAAGTACAGTATTTATGCAGTTTGTAAACACAATAAAGTGGGGGCATCGGAGTGACTACCCTTATCAGTATAAGACATACGTCCAGGGATGGACTGGCCATAGGGACTACAGGGAGTTTCCCGGTGGGCCGATGGCTCAGTGGGCCGTTTTTTAAAACAGAGACTCTCTCAGACCCCCCTGTTTCTCAGTCCCCCCCCTCTGTCTCTCAGTCCACCCCTCTGTCTCTCAGTCCCCGTGTCTTTCATTCCCATCCTTTTTTAGCCCCCTCCTCTGTCTCTCAGACCCCTCTATCTCTGACCCCCACTCTGTCTCTCAGATCCCTGTCTCTCAGCTCCCTCCCTCTGTCTCTCAGCTCCCCCCCCCCTCTGTCTCTCAGCTCCCTCTTCTGTCTCATTCACTCCCTGACTCTTAGGCTGCTTTCACACTGGGGCAGGCATTGTCGGTAAAAGACTGCTAGTTTTAGCAGCACTTTACTGTCATTTTAGCTGCACTATTCGGCATCTAGCAGGCGCTTTTAACCCCCACTAGCAGCCAAATTCAAGGTTAAATGCGCCCATGTAGCGCTGCTGCCAAAGTGCTTTGCAGGCGCTTCAGCTGCGGTGGCCAATTTATTTCAATGGGCAGGAGCAGTTTGTACACCGCTCCTCCCCCGCCCCAAAGATGCTGCTTGGAGGACTTTTTTTAACGCCCTGGCAGCGCCCCAGTGTGAAAGCATTCAGGCTTTCACACTGGGACTGCAGCGGAGGCGTTTTACAGGCGCTATTTTTAGCCCAAAAGCGCCTAAAAAACACCTCAGTGTAAAAAGGGGTCCTACACTCACCCCTTCTCTTTTACACTCACCCCCCTCTCTCACCCCCTTTCCCTCAACCCTCTCTCTCTCTCGCTCTCATTCCCCTCTCTCTCACCCTCTCATGATATACAATAATGGATGTAGGGGCCTTTTATTGAATTAAAGTGGGCCACTCTGGATGAAGTCCAGGGCCAAATTTTTGTCCCAGTCCAACCCTGCATACGTCATCTATTTAGCAAGCATCTGCTTCCATCCTGACAATGCATATTTCTCAATTACGTATATTACAGTTAGGAAAGAAAATGTATTCAGGCTTTGGCTAAAACTACAAGAATGCACAGCTCCATATATGTGAAACACACACTGGAAGTTTCTTCATGGACATGGCTCAACCACAAAAACTGTCAAACTCTTTAATTCTATGTAAACCAAAAATGAGTTTTGTTAAGGCAAAACTCTACCCAACAATATATATATATATATATATATATATATATATATATATATATATATATATATATATATATATATACACACATATGTGAATTTAGAAAGAGGGAAATAATTAGTGTGACGGTAGTAGAATGATATGATATCCCCGTCAAACATTCCCTTCTTTCCATAAAGAAAGTCACCCAATATTCCATGAGGAGGAATATTCCTGGGATCGCCCAATAAGCCACACATGAGTCAGAGCTTACTGCTGGAACAAGACAGACTTTAATGGTACAACACACAGCTTATATGTAATTTACAAAACTGTTACAATGACAATATCCGCCCCCCCTCACACTGGGGCTTCCATACAGATGATAGGCAGACACTTCGGAGTCGACCCTGAAGACATTTCTTTAGATAATGACATCAGTGAAGGTAATTACTAGTTGTAACAGAATACGTTATCTAGACAGCTTGGCCTCGCATATAGAAGAGATAATTACCACAATGAAGCAATCAGAATAATTAACATGAGCCACTTCTAATCACAGTAAACACAGGTCTCCTTCACACACACAATAGATCAATTACCCTTTGAAATAGGGAGCTGGCTGAAGAAGGGTCATTAACATTTCAACAGCCTGTTAGCAGAGGAGTGAGTCCCACCTGAAATCACTTTCCCTCTAACACACACACAGCATTAAACAAGCAGGGAGAATTACACTGAAGCATATCCTTCACAATTGTTTTATACATTCTCTTACAGTTATTATATTTAAAAATCACAATTTTTTTTAGCTGTTTCAAAGTGAAAAACCCATGCACTCCATGGTACTTCAGTGATTTGGCATCACATTCTGCGGGTTACACTGGCCACAGCTCTCCAAGAACCTGAATATGCTCATACTTTCTCATTCCAAACACACCAGCTTTATCCCCACCAGTCATGAACACCAGCATGGCTCTCAACCAAGTCCTCCTGCTCCATGTGCCAGGAGCCATTCAGACCTTTAAGTCTGAGAGAGAGAGGGGACCTGGTATGGTTTGATACTACAAAAGCACATTTATAACAATTATTTTTGTTGTTGAATTTTCCACCGTGGAGATTCACAATCTCCGTTTGTCCTGGTGATCATTCTCAGTGAGACATAAGTGATAGGACATTTTCCAGTGAGGGCATTTGTTCCACTGACAATTCTTTCCTATCACGTTGGACCGATTTTCTCTTGACAGGAAGTGAAGTAAAAGCCCTCCAATGGGACATAAACAGCAAAATATATTTTAATTAATTGGATTAACCCCAGCCTCCCAACCTTTAAAAACGATCTTTGATCAGGCCCACGTAGATCCTCTTATAGCTGTGAACTGTTTATTTGGGTGGTCCATGTTCCTGTTTAGAAATTTTGAGATCTGCGTTAATCTAATCCATTATTTCCCATCATGGCTGGATTAAGGGGGGGTAAAGAACAGCATCAATGCTTTCTGGTCCCCCCAGATTTGCAGGAAGTGCAACCCCATGCAAAGCTGTTCATGGTTTTGTTTCATGTTTAGGGTTGAAAATTTCTTTATTGTCAATATCAATAAGAACAATGTTAAAATTACATCTGAGAGACATCCAATAATAGACAATGATAGTGAGTCAGCTCAATGGCTATCGCCCAGAGCTCGACTCCTATACATTACAAGGGATGCCAACTGTTGTCTGCTGTGAGGAACCTTCAAAACCAAAGGTCGTTCATGATAAAACTATGTAAAAGTAAAACAAATCAAATGAGAAAAAAAAAGAAACCCAAGTAAGGGAATGGACAGAGTGTGAGGGGAGTAAAAAGATAGAAAGAGCATTCATAGGAGAGAGAAAGAACTACTGGAAAAACATTATATATAGGGGATAAGACACCTGGGGATTACCACCTCCACCCACCCTGTATTTAAGCTGTGTTCTGCGATGACCCTGTCTGGTTTGAGAGCATAGTCGTAAGGGTATCCAACGAGGAGAAGCGGAGCCAGATTGACCACAACACCTTGTATGAAAGGTGTCGTTGTCTAATACAAGCATCTCCTCCATTCTTATACTATCATTAATGGTCGACCCATTGTGATAGGGGAGGTGTGGTAATTTTCTTCAAGTATAATGGAATGAGCTGTCGTGCTGTGGACAGAAAAAAGCAGAGAAAACTGCGATGCCATAGATCAGGGAGTATTGAGAGGAGGGAAATCGCTAGAGTGGGCGACAGATTCCTCATAAATTTTATTATAGCATGTAAATACCTGAGTCCAGAAAGGACTTATCGTCTCCCATTCCCACCAGACATGTAGCTATGGTATACCATTTTCTTGTGAATAGCAGGATATTGTAGATTTGTGGGTAAAATTAAAGGTCTGCCAATCCACCCTGGAGATGTCCTTTCCCAAGTCTGCGGACCACATCCTGGTATAGGGTGGCAAGTCATCATGTGTAAGAGCTTGTATGAGACAGTATACAGATGAGAGAAGACATTTTGGGCATTTTTAGAGCGGGAGTTGTGGGCCTCTGAAACCAGTTTAGATTTACAGAGGAGATCTAGTGCTAGAATTGTTGCTGGCACTCTAACGCACGCGGCGATACCTCACATATGTGGTTTAAACGGCGTTTACATATGTCGGCGGGACTTGCGTGTACATATTTATTTATTTTTTTACACTTTTTTATTTTATTTTATTTTTTTTATTATCACTTTTATTCCTATTACAAGGAATGTAAACATCCCTTGTAATAGGAATGTGTGTGACAGGTCCTCTTTATGGAAAGATGCGGGGTCAATAAGACCCCACATCTCTCCTCCAGGCATGAAATCGGTGAAAGAAAATTCACCGATTTCATGATTACTGTTGCTTAGCAGCCGCAATCGTGGCTTTGTTTACTTACGGGGACCCGGGCGTGACGTCATCATAGCGCACCCGGGTCCTCCGACGGTCATAGAGATGACTGGTGACCATCTGGTCACCAGTCATCTCTATGCTTCCTGCCAGCGCCGGACGATTCGTTCTCCGGGCCCCCCGATGGCACAGGAGAGCCCGGAGAAGCACCGGATGGCGGCGGGAGGGGGGATGTCCCCACCCGCCGCCTATAAGATTGATCAAGCGGCGGAACCGTTCTTATGTTGCACAGAATCGCCGGCAAAAGAGAAGGATATCTGAATAATGCCTCTAGCTGCAGGCATCATTCAGATATCCCCCCCACAAAGCCCAGGACGTCATATGACATCCACCCGGGATGTGGACGTCATATGACAATGGGCTGGTATTGAAGTGGTTAAGCAACGCTTTTTCGGCCGCTAGTGGGGCGCTTTTAACCCCCCGCAAGGAATTACCTTAATTTGTAGGGATTTCCTCCCACTTCCTGTTTGGCTATGGGACAGGAAGTGAAGGGAAATCTCCTCAATAGGACACAGAAGGCAAAAAAAATAACAGACGGGTTATAACCCTCCCTTACTCTATCCAAAATGAAAAAAAAAAGTTTTGGCTATATTTCTACTTTACTATCCTTTCATGTGTGAGTTCGGCCTGTCTGCCTCTTTCCACAACTTGCCTGCACACTTTGCTGTATCTCCTCTGCTGTTTACTATTAATGTCTAAGGATTACATATCCCATGGTACCTTGCTGCCAGCAAGCAGTGCTTATTGTCCTGTCTCCACCTCCTGAAACTCCTCCTCTCAGCACCTCCATAGTTCAGAAGTCGGGCTCTGTATAATGTGTGACACAACAGTACCTACTCACTACGTGTCACAGAATTCAAGGGAGTAAATGTATGTAATTCTACAAACTTCAATATCATTCAGATTAAAGTAGGGTGACCATATTTTTTTAATTAAATCCGGGAACATATATTTTTGGCAGCAATCAGCGGCTCTATGCCTGTCGCCGCCCGCCTCACAGCCTGTCAAGTCTTACTCTCCGGGCCCCGGCTACTAGCGGCTACTGGGGAGCGGAGAAAGTTCACTACACCAGGGAAGGCAAGGAGATAGGAAGGCAGCTGGCCGGGACTTGAGCCAAGGCAGAAGAACATGCGAGCGGAGCTGAATGGGAAACTGAAGAGCAGCACATGATCATCAGAAAGGGGCACAGATAATGAAAAAAATATACCCCCCCCCCATAAGATAGTAGGAGCAGCAGGGCAGGGGGGGGTGTAGTTCAGATTTTTTTTTTATTCTGCACAGACTGTCTTTGAAATTGTCCCAATTGTCCCCTGTTCAAATCCAAACCGGGGACAAAACCGGGGACAGACTTGGTCCGGGGACAGTGTCCTCAATCCGGGATGTCTGGTCACCCTAGATTAAAGGGTTGTTCGAATTAAAAACAAAAAAAATACATTAATCGCGTGCCCCAACGGAGAGCCGCTTTCCCTGGGGGCACCCGTGCGGGCGCGCTCCCAAGTCCCGCTGCTACGTCTATTGACACAGACAGCGGGACTCAGCCCCGCCCCCACTCCCGCCAATAGCTCCTGCTGCTATTAAAGGGGTTGTAATGGATGCCCACTAACACACAGCTCTTTTCTCTATCTGCAAAGTAGAGAGCGTCCTGACACTCCTGCTCGCCCCCTCAAGAGGCTTTCTCCACACCAGGGAGAAAGCCTTGCATTACTGTGTGGAGTTACAGACAGAAGAACAGGAAGTGAGGGTTTCTCAGAAGAAATAAGGACATTTAAAAGCAAAATGAAAGGATGTGCTAAGTGAAGGAGGACTGCACTAAGGTAAACAAAGGTGTAGCGCTCACCCCCGAAGGAGCCGCTGGTTATATATTGGGATGGCGTGTTACCTCTGTGATGGTCTAGGGTAGACGATGAGAGCCTTAGTAAATGGAATGTCCACACAGCAGATGTCTTTTCTTGTGCTTTTATTTTACCCAACACGGTAAACAGTAAAACTTGAAGTAGATAGCAAAGAAGGATGAGGAGAAGAATCAGCGGATTCAGGCATAACGATGCGGAAGTAGTCCTGCTTCCAACGATACTTTACTTTCGTCACCACTCCAGCCCAGTGTTGCCAACCTACCAGATTGAAATTTACTGGCACGACACCCGAAATTTACTGGCGCAGCCATGTTTTCACTGGCATTACATTTTTAGGTGCAAAATTCAGTATTTAGGCTACAAACAAGTACGCTAGGCAAATAGCAATGTGATTTAAGGTAGATATTAAGGTAAAAAAACATACCGTATTTATCGGGGTATAGCGCGCTCCCGCGAATAGCGCGCACCCCTAAAGTTGCCCCAATTCCTGTGGAAAAAATATTTTTTGTACTTACAGTTTTGGTGTCTTGCGCGCCGTCCATCGGCGGCCTCGTCGGGTCCAGCGTCCGTCTGCGGCTTCGTCGGGTCCGGCGTCCTTCTGCGGCGTCCTCGCATCCTCCCCGCTCGTTTCCCGCACCAAGTTTGAATACTGCGCCGACATATACAGAGCGCAGTACACTCGTGTATTGTCGGGCAGGCTCGGCAACTCTCGCGCTGACGTCCTGTACGTCCAGGATGTCAGAGCGAGAGGAGCCGAGACTGCCCGAAGATACACGAGTGTACTGCGCTCGGTATATGCCGGTGCAGTATTCAAACTCGGCGCGGGAAAGCGGGTATCGGCGTATTTTCAGGGCAAAAAAGTGCGCGGTATACGCCGATAAATACGGTATTTGTTATTTTTAATATAAAAAGGGCAAATTATTTAGTCACATCAGCCCCTGCCTCCATCCCCCTTTGCCACCAACACCCCCTGCCTTCACCCCCATCTGCGGAGCCACAATCTCCTCCTGCCTCCAATCACCCCCTGCCTCCATCGTCCCCTGCCTCCATCCCCCTCTGCAGTGCCACCAACAACCCCTCTCTCCATCCCCACCCTCTGCGGTGCCACCAACACCCCCTGCCTCCATCCCCCTCTGCAGTGCCACCGCAGCCACCATCACCCCCTGCCTCCAATCTCCATGCGCAGTTTCCAGCCGAACCGATCTCGGCTATTTTTACTGGCACATTTCCTCAACCATGGACATTTACGAACGGGGGAAAAAAGTGCTTTTTTTTACGAACTGTCCGTAAAAAAACGGACGGTTGGCAACACTGCTCCAGCCGGAGTGGGTATAATGTACCTGGACAGGCCTCTCACACCGACCTGGCAGCCAGGGTATCACTCGGAACTTTGAGGGAAAAGATCTCTGCCACAGACCCTCCCGAGAACTTAGATCATGGAGACAATCCTCCTCGGTAGAATCTGTGTTAGAATCGCCTTCAGGGAGTATTTTCACTCAGGTTACCGACTGACAGGTTGCTGACATCCAGCCTCTCAGTGTCCGGTTACCTTGATCCCCGGTGGATTGTCTAGGCCCAGCCTCTCTTGGCTCTCCTCAGGCGGACTCCCCATCGAACAGCTATCTTGCTTGGGATCTTCTCAGAATTGGGGATCCAGTCGAATACTGGGACCCCGCCACAGCTTTAAATGTTCCGGGCCGACATGGTCCCGGGAACCAGGAACACCTTGTGGCACGCGCACCCCAGCCTGGTAGGCCAGCTCGCTGGGGAGCCGTGATGTGTGGTCACCCTGAAGGTGGGTGCCACACCAGGAACAGAACCCCCGCCTTAATGTCGTCTGCTCCAGAAGTACCCTCCCCCAGCATGAGGGAAACTCCCTCCTCATTGGCTTCTGGCAAGAGGCACCCTAGCCTGAACTCCACTGTCGCCACCTGTCGCTCCGGGGTGGTATGACACCCCGGCAACAACAGAATGAGCCCACAGTACAGCCCAGCTAAAGCAGAGACCCAATTTGAACAAATCAACTGGATGAGAGCCGACTAACTCTCTCCTCCCCCTTAAATTTAGAATAGCACTGGTACTTGAAAGTACACAGGCGCTACGAAGATATTTAGGGAAATAAATGTTTACCTCTACAACCCCTTTAATCTATCAAATGAGGAGAGCAGCAGCAGCTGGAACGGACGGGCTTAGGTAGAAAAAAGGGGGGGGGGGCTCTGGGCAGAGCTGGAGCACAAAGGGTTTTTCAGCTTAATACATAGAATGCACCACTAAAATACATTTCATTGTATTTTCTTTCTGAAAATCTAGATTTGAGTTATGCTAATATTGCGAAACATGAAAAAATGCAACTGCCGTGTTTTTATTCTACGGGTCCTCTGCTTTCAGAAAAAAAAAATGTTCAGGCGTTTTAGGTGCATTTTTATGTAAGAAATTCAAGCCTTGAATGGTTGGGGATTTTTGACCTTCGCACCAGATAGTAGACATGTGCACAGAAAAAAAATTAGTTTTTTTTTGTTCCGTTTCGTATCGTTCCGTAGGTTCGTTTCCCATTCGTTTTTCGTAAGACGCCCGTTTTCCTGTTCGTTCCCGTTCGTTTTTCGTACGACGCGATTTTTCCGTATTCCGATCGTTTCGTATTTTGGTTACCGTTTTATTTTCGGACATGCGGGATGGTTCGTTATTCTGTTTAATTCATGTTCGTTACTTGTTAGACAATAATTTTCGTGAATTTTCGTCATTTTGTACTTTCGTAAATATATCGCGGGATTCGCGGCACTTTCAACACGCGGCTCATCCATATTAACTATTGTTAAGCCCCATACACTTGGTCAGACTTTTTTTAACAACAAACATAAAAACGATCGTTTTACCGAACGTTCGTTCGTTTTTAAACTCCATCAGAAAACCATTTTTGGGTTCCAGGTTCAAAAGTCTGGCCAACTGATCTCCATTCAGACGAAAATCCACAGAAAAGTACTGTACTCAGCACAAAAGAGAAGCTGCTTCACTAACTAACTACACTCACTGCCCATTCAAAAAAACGAAAATTACATCTTATAACAAAAGATTTGCATTCTGTATTTTGAAACCAAATTACGAACAGAAAAAAGGAATTCAGAATACAGAATACAAATCTTTTGTTATAAGATGTCATATGAACATACAAACAGAAAAAGGATTCAAACAAAATACAGAACGAAAATCTTTTGTTAGATGTCATAAGAACATACGACTGAAAATCAAAATACGAACAGAACAAGGATTTAAACAAAATACAGAATGCAAGTCTTTTTGTCATTTTCGTTCTTTTGCCGTTTTCGTTGTCGTATTTTCGTCGGATCGTTCGTTCGTATTTGCGGTTGTTCGTTATGCGTCTCATTCGTAATCCCGTCGTTTTCGTATTTTGGTGCTTTAATTTCTTCGTATGTACACATTATTCTGCGGGTACGAAAATGAAACTTTTCGTACGAAAATAACATTCGTACGAACGGGAATGCACATATCTACCAGATAGAGCCAAGCCAAGAGAAGGAACTTGGCCCTGGTTTAGCCTAATTTATTCCCCCAGCTATTCTACAACACATTGGGTCAGATTCTCAGTCAGCGGCGTATTTCTGCGGCGGCGTAATGTATCCGATTTACGTTACGCCTCCGCAACTTAGACAGGCAAGTGCTGTATTCTCAAAGCACTTGCTCCGTAAGTTGCGGCGGCGTAGCGTAAATCGGCCGGCGTAAGCCCGCATAATTCAAATTTGAGTCAGGGGGGCGTGTTTTATGTAAAACTACTGTGACCCGACGTGATTGACGTTTTTGCGGAACGGCGCATGCGCCGTCCGTGGAATTTCCCAGTGTGCATTGCTCCAAAGTACGCCGCAAGGACGTCATTAGTTTCGACGTGAACGTAAATGACGTCCAGCCCCATTCACGGACGACTATCGCAAAAAACATAACTTTTTCAAATTTCGATGCGGGAACGACGGCCATACTTAACATTGGTACGCCGCACTTATGCCTCATATAGCAAGGGCAACTTTACGCCGGGAAAAGCCTAACGTAAACGTTGTAACTTTACTGCGTCGGCCGCGCGTACTTTCGTGAATTCGCGTATCTAGCTAATTTGCATACTCGACGCGGAATTCGAAGGAAGCGCCACCTAGCGGTCAAAAAAAAAATGCAGTTAAGATCCGACGGCGTAAGAGACTTACGCCTGTCGGATCTAATGGATATCTATGCGTAACTGATTCTAAAAATCAGGCGCATAGATACGACGGCTCGGATTAGGACTTACGACGGCATACATGGCGCTGCGCCGTCGTAAGTCCTTTCAGACTCTGGCCCATTAACTTTATATTTCTTTATAGGTTCATTCAATTCTATTCTCTTCATAGATGACATAATTATATTATATTATTTCAATCAACTTGATTTCTCAATTACTTGTCGTCAAATAGCTGCCATGAAGCTATGATTATGACACTTTATGTTACATAATCTTATCCTACAATCCGCTAGGTTATCTAATTTCATTGAAATTTATAAGAGTTACTTTCCTGAATGATTACGCTTTTTTTTCTACTATACTATTGTACATGTTCTGTTAATGGAATATCTATTTCTATTATATTATTGTATATGCTCTGGCCCAGATTCACGTAGAATCGGGCAAATCTGCGGCGGCGTAACGTATGACATTTACGTTACGCCGCCGCAAGTTTTACGGGCAAGTGCTTGATTCACAAAGCACTTTCCTGTAAAGTTGCGGCGGCGTAGCGTAAATCCCCCGGCGCAAGCCCGCCTAATTCAAATGATCTGGGTAGGGGGCGTGGATCATTTAAATTAGGCCCGTTACCGCGCCGAACGTACTGCGAATGCGCCGTCCCTAAAATTTCCCGACGCGCATTGCGCTAAATGACGTCGCAAGGACGTCATTGGTTTCGACGTGAACGTAAATGGCGTCCAGCCCCATTCACGGACGAGTTACGCAAACAACGTAAAATTTTCAAATTTCGACGCGGGAACGACGTCTATACTTAACATTGGCCGCGCCTCCTAATAGCAGGAGCAACGTTACGACGAAAACGAGTTACGCAAACGACGTAAAAAAATACCGCCGGGCGCACGTACTTTTGTGAATCGGCGTAAGTAGGTAATTTGCATACTCTAGGCTGAAAACGACGGGAGCGCCACCTAGCGGCCTGCGTGAGAATGCACCCTAAGATACGACGGCGTAAGAGACTTATGCCAGTCGTATCTTAGGCTAATGTTGGCGTATGTAGCTTTCTGAATACAGAAAGTAGATACGCTGGAGCAGATTTGAATTTACGCGGCGTATCTATGGATACGCCGGCGTAAATTCTATCTGAATCGACCCCACTGTTAATAGAATTGTATTGATAATTATAAAATTCAATAAAATATTTGAAACTGAAGAAATTCTAGCCTGTGTGGAAAAAAAAGGCTCTGGCAGCAAAAGGTTAAAAACAGCCCCATGTCTAACATACATTTAATCCGCCATTGCACAGAGATGTCTGTTATAGAGTAGGATCGGTAGATTGCTCTTCAGCACCTCTATTGTTTTGTCGCTTGCTCAGTGTGCTGCAAATTGTAGTGTTCCCAAGGTGCAGATCACAGAGCAGCCTGCAGAGGGCGACAAACACCAGTACATGTTTACAATGGCAGCCTTTCACCTTCTGTCTTGTACTTGCTTCAACCATTCTGCCATATACCTATGGCATTTTTATTGCTTTTTCTAACCATAGGGTTGCCACTTGTCTGGGATTCACCCAGGCAGTTTGGGTTTGGAATCATGCGTCCGGGTTTCAGACTGCCTGAAACCCGGACACATTGGCCCAGATTCAGGTAGAATTTGCCCCTTTTTTACGGAGGCACAGGGCAACGTTTTTGCCCTGCGCCCCCGCAAATTTACTGCGCTACCCGCGATTCACGGAGCAGTAGCTCCGTAAATTGCGGGGGCGCTGTGTAAACTTGCCCTGCGTAAGGGCGCCTAATGTAAATGATCCCGTAGGGGGGCGGGAATCCTTTAAATTAGGCGCGCTCCCGCGCCGAGCGTAGAGCGCATGCTCCGTCGGGAAACTTTCCCGACGTGCATTGAGGCAAATGACGTCGCAAGGACGTCATTTGCTTCAGAGTGAACGCGAATGGCGTCCAGCGCCATTCACGAATCACTTACGCAAACGACGTAACATTCAAATATCGCGACGCGGGAACGACGGGTATCCTTTAGCATTGGCTGCGCGTGCTATTAGGATGTGCAACCTTACGCGAAACCCGACGTACGCAAACTACGTAAATTGCATACGCAGGGCTGGCGCAACGTTGTGAATCGGTGTTAGTATGCAATTTGCATACTATACACTGAGCACAATGGGAGCGCCCCCTAGCGATCATCGCAAGAATGCAGCCTAAGATATGCGGGCATAAGAGCCTTATGCCACGCAGATTTTAGGCTGCAGTCGGCGTTACAATGTTCCTGAATCAGGAGCATTTGTAACGCCGGGGCAAGTAAGCAATTGCGCTGTGTAACCTATGGTTACACAGGCGCAATTGCTTCTTGAATCTGGGCCATTATTCAGACTGGACTATGGCTTCCCTGCAGGGTTGCTGGCTGCAGTTGGCTAAGCTTTTTTTCACACTGCCCAAAGCCAACACTAACAATACTAACAATTCCCCCACCCCCTGCCCCCCCACACTGGCAGAAGAGGAGAGGGGGCTCGATCTGCACCTCTTTCTCTCACCCTTACCCCACTGTGTCTGCCCACACTCCAAACCCTGGCGCTGTGCCCAGAAAAGGATAGTGCTGGGCTGGAAATTGGAAGTCTAGCAGCCTCAGATATGCCTGAATGAGAGGTGCTGACTGCCAAGGGGTGAGTGAGCTCACCATCCATCCCTGTCTGTGACTGAAGTCTCCCCCTTCTCTCTCCTGCCTCTGAGTGAGTACACTAAGGTAAATCAGGGTTCTCAGAGCACCCCTTACATCAGAGTTCCCCTTTACACCAGGGGCCACAGTGTTCCCCCTTACACCAGAGTTTTTTCCGTACATCAGAGTTCCCCTTTACACCAGAGGCCATAGTGTTCCCGCTTACATCAGAGTCCTCTCCGTACATCAGAGTTCTCAGTGTTCCCCCTTAAATCATGGTTCCCAGAGCATCCCTTATGTTAGAGTCCCCAGAGTTCTCCCTTACATCAGAGTCTGCAGAGTCTCCCCCCTTACAGTGTAATGGAACTCTGCGAGTTCAGATGTAATAGGGGAACTCTGTGTACTCTGATGTAAAGGGGGACTCTTGTTATTAACGCCATATGATTATAAATGTAATTTAATAGCAAAATATATGTATAGTTTATACCAGGGCTCGACAAATCCCGGGCGCCAGGTCGCCATGGCGACTAGAAATGGTGTCCTGGCGACTTGGCTTGGAAGGTGGGCGCCATCTGGTGGTGAGCCGTTGGTATTACAAGTTATTACCACCAGATGTGTGAGCTGGCGCCATCTGGTGGTGAGCCGTTGGTATTACAAGTTAAGCATTACAAGTTAAACAGCAATTCTAAGGTCATTTTTCACTATTTTTCACTGCCATCTTCTTCCCTCTAATTAGAACCCCCAAACATTATATATATTTTTTATCCTAACACCCTAGAGAATAAAATGGCGATCATTGCAATACTTTCTGTCATGCCGTATTTGCGCAGCGGTCTTACAAGCGCACTTTTTTGGGAAAAAATTACACTTTTTTTAATTAAAAAATAAGACAACAGTAAAGTTATCCCCATTTTTTTTAATATTATGAAAGATAATGTTACACCGAGTAAATTGATACCCAACATGTCACGCTTTAAAATTGCGTCCGCTCGTGGAATGCCGCCAAAACTTTACCCTTTAAAATCTTCATAGGCGACGTTTAAAAAAATCTACAGGTTGCATGTTTTGTGTTACAGAGGAGGTCTAGGGCTAGAATTATTGCTCTCGCTCTACCAATCGCGGCGATACCTCACATGTGTGGTTTGAACACCGTTTACATATGCGGCCGCTGCTCATGTATGTGTTCGCTTCTGCGCGCAATCTCGTCGGGACGGGGTGCGTTTTCTGGCTCCTAACTTTTTTAGCTGGCTCCTAGATTCCAAGCAAATTTGTCAAACCCTGGTTTATACTATTAATAACCACCTAAGACCCGGACCTTTAGGCAGGTAAAGGACCTGGCCAGTTTTTGCGATTCGGCACTGCGCCGCTTTAACTGACAATTGCGCGGTCGTGCGACGTGGCTCCCAAACAAAATTGGCGTCCTTTTTTCCCCACAAATAGAGCTTTCTTTTGGTGGTATTTGATCACCTCTTCGGTTTTTATTTTTTGCGCTATAAACAAAAATAGAGCGACAATTTTGAAAAAAAATCAATATTTTTTACTTTTTGCTATAATAAATATCCCCCAAAAACATATAAAAAAAAATGTTTTTCCTCAGTTTAGGCCGATACGTATTCTTCTACCTATTTTTGGTAAAAAAAATCGCAATAAGCGTTTATCGATTGGTTTGCGCAAAATTTATAGCGTTTACAAAATAGGGGATAGTTTTTTTTTTTTTTTTTTTTTTTTACTACTAATGGCGGCGATCAGCGATTTTTTTCGTGACTGCGACATTATGGCTGACACATCGGACACTTTTGACACATTTTTGGGACCATTGTCATTTTCACAGCAAAAAATGCATTTTAATTGCATTGTTTATTGTGAAAATGACAGTTGCAGTTTGGGAGTTAACCACAGGGGGCGCTGAAGGATTTATGTTTTACCTAGTGTGTGTTTACAACTGGAGGGGGGTGTGGCTGTAGGTCTGACGTCATCGATTGTGTCTCCCTATAAAAGGGGATGACACGATCGATGCAGCCGCCACAGGGAAGCACGGGGAAGCCGTGTTTACATACGGCTCTCCCCGTTCTTCAGCTCCGGGGAGCGATCGCGAGGGGGCGGCTAGAAACGTTTCTAGCCGCACCCTCATCCCGGATCACTCCCCAATGATTTCCGACCGCCGCATGTACCGGGGGGGGGGGGGGGGTCCCGATCGGACCCCCGACCCGCAGAATGACAGGGACGTACATGTACGCCCATCTGCCTGTACGTGCCATTCTGTGGACGTTCATATACATGCGGCGGTCGTTAAGTGGTTAAAGAGGACGTACCTGTACGTGATGTGCCCAGCCGTGCCATTCTACCGACGGTCCTTAAGTGGTAAAAAAAATGAATTGCTGTGCGCGCCTAAAGTGTTCGGGGTTTAATTTGAACAAAAGGTGGCAACCCTACCTATCCACGTGGTAGCTGTTTCCTGAAGAATTGTGCTGGAGGGAGAAGGAGAGATGTAGGTAGATTCAGGTACGTTCGCGTAACTTTGCGGCGGCGTAGCTTAAGGAATTTAAGCTACGCCGCCGTAAGTTAGCGAGGCAAGTACATGATTCACAATGTACTTGCCTGCTTAGTTACGTCGGCGTAGCCTGAATCCGCGCTGGCGTAAGGGCGCCTAATTCAAATGTGTTTGAGGGGGGCGTGTTTTATGTTAATGGCGCTTGACCTCACGTTTTTTACGTTTTTTTTAACTGCGCATGCGCCTACATTTCCCAGTGTGCATTGCGGCTAAGTACGCCGTACGGGCCTATTGATTTCGACGTGGATGTAAACAACGTAAATCCCGATTCACGGACAACTTACGCAAACGACGTAAAAAATTCGAATTTCTGACGCGGGAACGGCGGCCATACTTGACATTACTATTCCAACTAGGGCCTAGCTCTAACTTTACGTGGCCTATCTCTTACGTAAACGGCGTAAAAGTACTGCGTCGGCCGGGCGTACGTTCGTGAATCGGCGTATCTCCTCATTTACATATTCTACGCCGACTGCAATGGAAGCGCCACCTAGCGGCCATCCAAAATATTGCAATCTAAGATAGGACGGCGCAAGCCCTCGTATCTTAGATATGTTTAAGCGTATCTCTGTTTGAGCATACACTTAAACATAAGTCGGCGTAGATTCTGAGTTAGGTCAGCTTATCTACTGATAATAGTCTGCAGCAAGTGTTGTGTAGAAGAAGAATACAGTAAAACCTTGGTTTGAGAGTAACTTGGTTTGAGAGCGTTTTGCAAAATGAGCAAAATGTTTTAATAAATTTTGCCTTGATATACAAGCAATGTCTTGATATACAAGTAGCGTCATGTCACAACTGAGTATAAAAGAGAAGAGAGGAGTCTCTAAGTGTAGCAATATGGTTAAATTTAATGAAGGTACAACATTTAGCAACTTATTGCTACACTTATGCCGCGTACACACGATCATTTTTCGGGTTGTAAAAAAACGACGTATTTCAGCCTCTAGAAAAAACAACGTTTTTTTCAACTTCATCATTAAAACGACGTTGCCCACACACGATCGTGAAAAGAAAAATGCTCTAGCAAAGCGCGGTGACGTACAACACGTACGACGGCACTATAAAGGGGAAGTTCCATGCGGATGGCGCCACCCTTGGGGCTGCCTTAGCTGATTTCCGTGTTAGTAAAAGACGATTTGCGCTTTTCAGTCTGTTTCAGCGTGACGAATGTGCTATCTTCATAACGAACGGTAGTTTTACCAGAACGAGCGCTCCCGTCTCATAACTTGCTTCTGAGCATGCGCGGGTTTTTTTACGTCATTTTAGCCCACACACGATCATTTTTTACAACCCGAAAAACGACATCGTTTAAAACGTCGTGAAAAATGCAGCATGTTCGAATTTTTTTTTTGCCCGTTTTTCAAAACCGGAAAAATGCTCTGAAGCCCACACATGATCGTTTTAAATGACATTTTTAAAAAACTTCGGGCCAGATTCACATAAGAGATACGCCGTCGTATATCTGTGATCCGCCCGTCCTAACTATGCGGCTGATTCATAGAATCAGGTTACGCATAGATAGCCAAAAGATCCGACAGGTGTAATTGACTTACACTGTCGGATCTTAAGGATGCAATTCTAGGCCGACCGCTAGGTGGCGAGGCCATTGCGGTCGGCGTAGAATATGCAAATGACTAGTTACGGCGACTCCCGAACGTCCGCGCTGCCCGTCGATCTAACTTTCCGTCGTTTCCGTCGAGTTACGCTGCGTAAAATTAGGGCTGAGCCCTAGGTGTTCTAAGCCATGTTAAGTATGGCCGTCGTTCCCGCGTCGAAATTTAAAAAATCACGTCGTTCGCGTAAGTCGTCCGTGAATGGCACTGGACGCCATTTACGTTAACGTCTAAACAAATGACGTCCGTGCGACGTCATTTAGCGCAATGCACGTCGGGTCATTTTCCCGACGGAGCATGCGCAGTACGTTCGGCGCGGGAACGCGCCTAATTTAAATGGTGCCCGCCCCATTTGAATTAGGCGTGCTTGCGCCGATCGGATTTACGTTACACCGCCGCAAGTTTACAGGTAAGAGTTTGGAGAATCAGGCACTTACGCTGTAAACCTGCGGCGGGTGTAACGTAAATGGGATACGTTACGCCGCCGTGGAGTAACGTAATGCTATGTGAATCTGGCCCTTCGTGTGTACGCGGCATTAGAGGCGCCTCTCTTCTCTTTTGTACCCTGTAAAAAAAATGCTTTGATATACAAGTGCTTTGGATTACAAGCATGTTTCTGGAACAAATTATCCTCGCAAACCGAGGTTTTACTGTAAATAGATCGTCCCAAACCATGCGAGAATCATTTTCTAGGCATCCCATGAATTCCTTTACCCCATCCAAGTTCTAATCCCTCAATAAAATACAACGACAAAGCTGATGGACTGTTCATTGTCTGGAGAGTGACTGGAAGTGAATCCCGGGCTGGGCAGGGTGACAGGTGGAACCGCTACATTCTGCAGCCCCATGGGGGGGGGGGGACTAGGGTGACCACGTATCCCGTAATGCCCGGGACAGTCCCACATTTTGCAGGTCTGTCCCGGGCACATTCATTCCAGGACAATACAGTGTCCCGAAATGAAACTGACCGGGCCAATCTGATGCCCCCAAAAAGGCCAGCACTTCACCACTTACTCACTAAGGCCTCGTACACACGATAGGTTAACCAGAGGACAACGGTCTGATGGACCATTTTCGTCGGTCAAAACCGATCGTGTGTGGGCCCCATAGCCAACTTGCTTTAAATTTAACCGATGGATTTCTAACCGATAGGTCAAAAACGATCGTTAGTAGGCCCGACCATCGGTTAAAAATCCACGCATGCTCAGAATCAAGTCGACGCATGCTCGGAAGCATTGAACTTCGTTTTTTTCAGCACGTCGTTGTGTTTTACGTCACCGCGTTCTGACACGATCGGTTATTTAACCTATGGTGTGTAGGCACGACTGACCATCAGTCAGCTTCATCGGTTAACCTATGACAACGGTCCTTCAGACCGTTCTCATCGGATGGACCCATGGGTTTCCGCTCCATAGGGCAAGGGGGGGCAATTGACCCCCCCCCCTGGAAAATCGAGAAGGTGTTGAAGAGTTTTGCGGCTGCGGGCTGTCTGAGCGGTCCCGGGCCGGATGTCACACAGGCACAGCGAGCAGAGTGAAGCCGCCTCCCCCTCCAGTGTTTATGTGTACACAGGGGGAGGGAACTTGCTGTGCCTGTGTCGCACCGATGGCTGATCTGAGGTACTGAATGGGGTGGGGGGAGGAGGGTCCATCTGTGCTGAAGGGGGGGTCTGTACATTCTCTAGGCTATATTTATATGGGCATGGAGTGAGGATGAATTATCTCAAGCTATTTCAAACTGCCAGCTGGCCGCGTTATCGGTAAAGTGGCGCTAAAAAGTGGCGCTTTACCATCGTTTTAGCTGCGCTATTCGGACGCTAGTGGGGCACGTTTAACCCCCGCTAGCGTTTGAAGAAAGGGTTAAACGCGACTGTGTATTGCCGCTGCCGAAGCGGACGCCCATGGATGGACCGATCGTGTGTACGAGGCTTAACAGTACTTGTCCTGGCCTGGAGGAGCACAATGCCTCCCCCTGCTTGTGATTGGAGAAATCGTAAATCCCGCCTCTTGTATCCAATCACTGTGCTGTGATTCGTTACATCACAAGCTGATTTTTGGGTAGGGGAGGGTGTCCCTGAATGGTACTTTGGAAATGTGGTCACCCTAGGGGGGGACCCCTACACAATGAACAGACTGTCATGCATAAAAACAGTTAATACACAAAGTCCAAGTGATAAGGGGAGTTGGATGCAGCCAAAATAAATAAAAAAAATTGTGTAAACACTCAAAAAAGCCGGTAGTTAAAAATTGAAAAGCTAAAGCGAGTGGAAAGTACAAAGACCAATCCTCTAGATAGTGAGCGATGGGAGTACTGCTAATGAGCTGCGTAGGGGGGAGCGCTGCAACCTGTGTAAAACAAGACAAAAAGAAAAAAGAACACACATTCCTATAAGATTATGTTGCTAAAAGGCGATAATACACTCACACCCAGGACAGCCATCCCAAATTTTTGGGCCACTTACACAGCTTTAGGCCATCACCCCCCCCCCCCCCCCAGCCTGACCACCGACATTCCCCAGGGCTTGCCCTCGGGCCATCCGACCGAATCCACACACCGGCCACCTCAGCCAGGGCCGCCATCAGTAATTATGGGGCCCCTTACACAGCTTCAGGCATGGGCCCTCCCCGGGGGGTGCTGCCGCCTGAAATTGCGAGGGGGGCTGCCATGAATTGATAAGCGGGGGGGGGGGCGCCCTTTACAAAAAAAGAAGAAATATAGAATATAAAAAAAGCCCTGGGGACCTCTGGGCCCTTTCATAAAAAGAAAAAAAGAAATAAAAAATATATATTTATTTATTTTTAAAAGGGGGGTTGCCATCTGGGGCCCTGGGGACCTCTGGGCCTTTAATAAAAAATAAATAAAAAAAATATATAAAAAAATAAATAAAAAAAGGGGGGTTGTCATCCGGGGCCCTGGGGATCTCCGGGCTCCTGGGGACCTCCGGACCCCTTTAATAAAAAATAAAATAAAAATATATTAAAAAATATATATATATTTTTTATAAAAAATAAATAAAAAAAGGGGGGTTTCCATCCAGGGCCCCTGGGGACCTCCGGACCTCTAAAAAAAATTAAAAAAAATTGTCCCTTTAATAAAAAATAAAATTAAAATATATTAAAAAATATATATATAT
The DNA here is from genome assembly GCF_905171775.1 of Rana temporaria. Taxonomy (NCBI): domain Eukaryota; kingdom Metazoa; phylum Chordata; class Amphibia; order Anura; family Ranidae; genus Rana; species Rana temporaria. The sequence continues at coordinate 467,654,215 of NC_053492.1, read as the reverse complement.
TTTTTATAAAAAAAGAAAAAAAAAGAAGATGGGTTGCCATCTGTGGCCCTGTGGGCCTCCGGACCCCTTACAGGTGTACTGCCTGTACCCCCCTGATGGTGGCCCTGCATAGGAAATCAGTAACTGAAGAGTTAACTAGAACAAACTGTGCCCTTGGCTACTTCCAGCCATCACTACTCCCCTAGAGCGAAGGTCTAAATTTGGCTCATATTTTAAATTACATCACAACAAAGGGCCTTATGGAAAAAAACACAAAAGAGGAGAAAGAAATGATAGAAAGTACCATATTTATCAGCATATACCGCGCACTATTTTGCCCTGAAAATCAGGGCAAAATCGTGGGTGCGCGATATACGCCGATACCCGCTTTCCCGCCACGAGTTTGAATACTGCGCTGGCATATACCGAGCGCAGTACACTCGTGAATCTTCGGGCGGTCTCGGCGCCTCTCACACTGACGTCCTGAGCGTACAGGACGTCAGCGCGACAGTTGCCGAGCCTGCCTGAAGATTCACGAGTGTACTGCGCTCGGTATATGCCGGCGCAGTATTCAAACTCGTGGCGGGAAACGAGCGGGGAGGACGCGAGGACGCCGCAGAAGGACGCCGGACCCGCCGAAGAGGACACCCGACCAGCCGAAGAGGATACCCGACCCGCCGAAGAGGACACCCAACCCGCCGAAGTCAGACGCCGGACCCGCCGAAGAGGACACCCGAAGCCGCAGAAGGACGCCGGACCCGACGAGGCCGCCGATGGACGCCGCGCAAGACACCAAAACTGTAAGTACAAAAAAAAAATTTGTTCACAGGATTGGGGGCCACTTTAGGGGTGTGCGGTATACGCGGGAGCGCGTTATACCGCGATAAATACGGTAGGTAAAAGGAGAACGAAGGAAGAAGTGAACCCTGTCCTGGCGAGAGATACAATATTATATACGTCACATGAGGCATCTGAGAGGTATTTATCCATGGGTCCCAACTTTTGTCAAGAAAGCAAGCTTAAAGGCGAAGATAGTTTAGACTTGAATAAATTGAATTGGATCGTAGGGGAGTTCCATGACCTGGCAATGGAAATTCTAGCTGCCACACAGGTAAACGCTATGAGCTTCCTCGTGTGTCCCGATGTCCCCTCCACCGGACGCCCCATCAGTGCCTGTAGTGGTGAGTGGACGAGGTTCACCTGAGTGAGCGAGTAAATAAAATTATAAGTACGAGTCTAAAATCTCCTTGCTTTTGGGCAGGTCCACCCATCGGGCCCTCCAGGCCACAGCCTTTAACCACTTGCTTACTGGGCACATAAACCCCCTTCGTGCCCAGGCGAAATTTCAGCTTCCGGCACTGCGCCGCTTTAACTGACATTTGCGCGGTCGTGCGACGTGGCTCCCAAACAAAATTGACGTCCTTTTTTCCCCACAAATGGAGCTTTCTTTTGGTGGTATTTGATCATCTCTGCGTTTTTTATTTTTTGCGCTATAAACAAAAAAAGATCGACAATTTAAAAAAAATATATATATGTTTTACTTGTTGCTATAATAAATATCCCATTTTTAAAAAAAAAAAAAACATTTTTTTTCTCAGTTAAGGCCGATACGTATTTTTCGACGTATTTTTGTAAAAAAAAAAAAAAATCGCAATTAGCGACTGGTTTGTGCAAAAGTTATAGCGCCTACAAAATAGGGGACAGAATTATGATTTTTTTTTTTTTTACTAGTAATGGCGGCGATCTGCGATTTTTATTGGGACTGCGATATTGCGGCGGACAAATCGGACACTTTTGAGGCAAATTTGGGACCATTCACATTTATACAGCGATCAGTGCTATAAAAATGCACTAATTACTGTATAAATGTGACTGGCAGGGAAGGGGTTAACACTAGGGGGTGAGGAAGGGGTTAAATGTATTCCCTGGGTGTGTTCTAACTGTGTGGGGGGAGGGGGGTGACTGGTGGAGGTGACCGATGCTGTGTCCCTATGTACAAGGGACACAGCATCGGTCTCCTCTCTCCCTGACAGCACGTGGAGCTCTTTGTTTACACACAGAGCTCCACGTCCCTGCTGTCACCTGGTGTGTCACCGCCGATCGCGTGTACCCGGCGGACATCGCGGCCGCCAGGTAAACGCATCGGCTCTTCAGCGATGCGCCGGGACAGTGTTTACCCGCTGCGCGCCACCCAGTGGCGCGCGCAGGTAATGCTTTTAAAAAGACGTCCAAAGACGTCCACTTGGCACTTGAGAGTTGAGAGCCGCGCTGTTGATGTCTTTTGTCAATAGCGCGGGTCTCAAGTGGTTAAAGCACTATGGTGAGGCCCCCCGGGAAACAGGATGCCACTCTCACTGGCACCATGTACCACCTCAAAAAGACTTTGCTTCAGTCAATGAAGGGTTAATGCTTTAGATGTGTACTGTGCCCAGGGGCGGACTGACAACTCATGGGGCCCCCGGGCAATAGAAGAGGATGGGGCAGCTCTGGCTTACAGATGGCCACCACGCCAGGAGGTAGTGCAGAGGCGGGCAGCTAAAATCTTGGGATATTCACATTAAAAGCATGTCAGTTTCGGACATATCAGGGACAGATCTAAAAAAAACACAGATTTTTACATACTGTCCCTGGTTTTACTGAGCCTGGCAACCCGGATGGGGCCCCCTAGTGGCATGGGGCCCTCGGGCAGTGCCCGAGTGACTCAATGGTCAGTCCGCCCCTGACTGTGCCATCTTGCACCAATCCTCCACTTCCAATGTCCCACCGATATCATATTCCCATTTGTTCACATAGAACAGCTTGGTGGAGGGTGAGACCAATATGTTATAGATTTTGGAAATGTGACCAGTGTGTCTGTTGAAGCTCCTGTATAAATATTTCCATTGCTGCAGAGGGAGTTAAATCAGAAGTTCGATTCAAAGTAGCTAAAAAATGCGCTATCTGAGTATGCCAAAAACAGTTCTGAATTAGGAACAGTGGCGGTGCGTCCATACGGGGCACATGCGCGCCGCCCCCTCTCTAGGGGGTCTGAGGTGCAGAGATAATGTGGATGGGGGTGCAGAGGTAAGTTGTGGACTGGGGGTGTAGAAGTGAGATGTTGATGGGGAGGGGCAAAGGTGAGCTGTGGAAGAGGGGACACAGAGGTAGAATACTTGAGGGAAGGGGGATTTTTGCTTGGGGGAGACCAGGGATGGGGGACAGTAAAACATACAGAGTTCAGTGAGCAAGCGTATGTAATGCATGGCTGTATGTTACATATTAAAGGCCTTGGGATGGTACTACTGCATGTTGTATTCTGTACAAAGGGTTTTGCGTTACATACTCCTGGGCCCTGCATTCTGTATGCTGATCTGCATATTACATATGCTTTACCACTGCATACTGTGTGATACCCTCTGTTACATTTTCCTGACTCCTGACCCCTGCACTCTGTACACAGGGCTATATGCTGCATATACCGCAGCACAAGGGCTGCTTTGCATTGAATGTAAGTACTGTCCCTTTTGCTGATTTTTTTTCTGTGCCTTGTGTGATACGCACTTCTCACCACTGCACAGTACACATTCCTGACCAGTGGCAGTGGCTGACCAGTGGCAGTTAATTAACCCCTTTGTGCTGCATTAGTGCAATAATTAACCCTGACACTGGTGCAACTAATGCAGCACAAAGGGGTTAATTTACTGCTACTGGTCAATTACTAATGAATCAGTGACCAGTGGCTTTGACAGAGGAGTCAAACAAGATAATACATGGCAGGTAGTCATGCATGACATTTCCAACTCCATCCATAAGATAAAAAAGAGGTTGACATGTCTTTGGGGCAGGAAAGGGGGAATAAGGAGGACATTCTCATAAAAGGTCATAGGAAAAGCCCCAGTGAAGCAAGGAGGACTGGGGTACTTTGTTTCAAAGTAGTGTAAGAAAAAGAGCACCCCCCATGTAAAATACAGGAGAGAAAATGTTCCATTCTTGCAAAAGCCCCTATAAGAGAGAAGTACCTTTTAGCAAAAGGGAAGGGTTCTGAGTGGGCAAGAATACCTGCGGAAATTTCCAGAGAGGCACAGATAGTCACAGCAGTGACGATGAACGGCGATGATAATTGGGGGGGGGGGCGCAGTTTGCCTCCTTCGCCCTGGGCACCAAATGACCTTGTCCCAGCACTGTGCGCACCCCTAGTGTCTAGGCAGGAATAAGTACCCCTTTTTACTGAGGTCCCTCCTCTGGGTCATGTAAGTGATGTACTGTACCCCTTTGTAAGCTAGTTTGGGGAGAAGCCTAGGCAGAAGGAGGAAGGAAACAAACTACCCCTGTTATACAGTCTGTAGCCTGGACAGGAGAGGGACCTTTGGGCATGTGAAGACACACTTATGGGCACTCGCAGTGAAGAGAGTGGGAGAAATGGGGAGACTTTCTGAGTTGATGTTGTTGTGCCGTTGTGACCTTTACTGCTGACCTGGAATGTGGAGATGAAGAAGCTGCTGTACAAAGTTGTTGGCATGTTGGGAAAAAGACGACTCGTGTGCACATTCCTCTATTCATGAAGGTACTTCAGGGAGATTTACAGAACTGCCCTACAGTGCTTACAAAAAGTGATTAAGAAAAATTAAAGCCCGGCTGCTATCTTATATAAACCAACTGGAAAAAAAAAATGTTGGTTCTGGAGAGACAGCGCTGTGCTAATAAAAATGTGATTTGTGCAATCAATCCTAATCTCAGTGCAATAGATCCACGTGAATGTATTAATCCTAGAAACATATATCATCCAATCCCAAAAAATGTATATCATTGTGTAATATGCCCACATGGATATATAACATATATCAAAGTATCATATGAATACTGTACGTGTTATGTAATATAATAAATATTACATAGTTAGTCAGGTTGAAAAAAGACCATCTAGTTCAGGAATGGGCAAACTACGGCCCGGCGGACCTTTTAATCCGGCCCTCGGAGCAGGGCGGAAAACTGATCGAGTTTTTTGTTTTTTGTTTTTTTTTCTCCGCCGCCGCCGTGTGTGGAGCGGTTCGTCCATAGAGGGCGCCGGAGCGCCGCCCACTCTGGCTCTTGCACAGCCACTAAAATATATAGATTCATGCATTGTATGAATCTATATATTTTCGCCGCCGCAGCCCACTATTCAGCTGGCCGGATGTTGAGCGCCAGCCAGCTGAATAACAGCAGCTGGTTGGCTGTGTGGAAGTGCCTTTCCGAGTACAGCCATGATTGGCTGAAGCGTCATTGAGGACGGGACGAGGGACTGGACGAGGGACATCGAGGGACGGTAGAAGCACGGCTAACCCCAGAAAGGTAAGTGCCGGGGGGGGGGGGGCATTTTACAGGTCACAGTGGCAGCATTTTACTGGGCACAGTGGCTACAATTGCGGGGCACAGTGGCTACAATTGCGGGGCACAGTGGCGACAATTGCGGGGCACAGTGGCGACAATTGCGGGGCACAGTGGCTACAATTGCAGGGCACAGTGGCTACAATTGCGGGGCACAGTGGCTACAATTGATGGCAAAGTGGTGACAATTGATGGCATTGCATAGTGGTGGCAATTGATGGCAAAGTGGTGACAATTGATGGCATGCCATAGTGGTGGCAATTGATGGCAAAGTGGTGACAATTGATGGCATGGCATAGTGGTGACAATTGATTGCACAGTGGCTGCGTTTGATGGCATAGCACAGTGACTGCATTTGATGGCATGGCACAGTGGTTGCGTTTGATGGCATGGCACAGTGGCTGCTTTGATGGCATGGCACAGTGGATGCTTTTGATGGCATGGCACAGTGGCTGCATTTGATGGCATGGCACAGTGGCTGCATTTGATTTAATTTATATTAATTCACACATACACACCGTCCATCTACTCTTGGTCCGGCCCCGGGTCCAATAAATGAACCCATTGTGGCCCTCGAGTCAAAAAGTTTGCCCACCCCTGATCTAGTTCAACCAAAAATAAAATACAATCCCATATACATGTAGCACTACCCCTGGTGGAGCTGCTGGATGTTTGGGCGGCGTATTACCTCATGGCTCCTCCAAATTCCTAGGGGTGGATGATACGTATTGCATGTAGTAGAAGTAAAGGAATGTCCACGACAGGTGCTCTTTGCTGTGCTCTTTATTACCCAGCCGGGTAAAAACAATAACTTGTGGTGAGGAAAGTTAAGTTGAAGAAGAAGAAAGAACTGTAGATTCAGGCGTAATGATAAGGAAACAGTCCTGTTCCCAAAGGTAACACTTCTCTGCGCCACTCCCGCCGGAGTGGGTTTAGTGTACCCGGACAGGCCTCTCTCACTGACCTGGCAGCTGGAGTATCGCTCGGACAATTTCAGGATAAAGTCTCTGCCACAGACCCTTCTCTGTGAGCCTCAGAAAGGTACTTCTGCCACAAGCCCCTTTCTGGATTGAATTCTCTAAAGGGTATGCCTCCTTAATTGAGTTACGCCTGGATGTCCTTCAACTTGTCACCCCGGTACCGACTGACAGGGGATAATTCCCTCAGTGTCCGGTTACCTCGATCCCGGTGGTTTCGTCCGCGCCCTTTAGGACCACCAGCCTCTCAATGGCGCTCCTCAGACTGACTCCCCACCGAACAGCAGTACAGCTTGGGATCTTCCAAAGGTGGCAACCCAGTCACTCACTGGGTCCCCGTCGCTGTTCAGATGCTCCGGGCCAGCATGGCTCCGGAACCAGGAACACCGCGTGGCACGCACGCCCCGGCCAGGTAGGCCATAACGCTGCGACGCCATGGTGTGGCCACCCTAAAGGTGGGCGCCACACTGGACGAAGAAAGACCCAGAACCAATGGCATCTGCCTCATAAATACCCCTCCCCAGCATGCACAGCGAGGTCAAACCCTTCTGATTGACTGCTGAGAAAGAGCAAAGATGTTTTTTGGGGGCATTTGTGGGCATAAACTGGCTGCATTTGGGGACACAAACTGGCTGCATTTGTGGGCATAAACTGGCTGAATTTGGGGACACAAACTGGCTGCATTTGTGGGCATAAACTGGCTGAATTTGGGGGCATAAACTGACTGCATTTGAGGGGCCAAACTGACTGCATTTAAGGGGGCAAACTGGCTGCATATGAGGGGGCAAACTGGCTGTATTTAAGGGGGCAAACTGGCTGCATTTGAGGGGGCAAACTGGCTGCATTTGGGGGCAAACTGGCGGCATTTGAGGGGACAGACTGGCTGCATTTAAGGGGGCAAACTGGCTGCATTTGAGGGGGCAAACTGGCTGCATTTGGGGGCAAACTGGCGGCATTTGAGGGGACAGACTGGCTGTATTTAAGGGGGCAAACTGGCTGCATTTGAGGGGGCAAACTGGCTGCATTTGGGGGCAAACTGGCGGCATTTGATGAGCACATTGGCTGCGTTTAATGGGCACAGTGGCGGGAATTGATGTTTTTTGGGGGCATTTGTGGGCATAACCTGGCTGCAATTGGGGGCACAAACTGGCTGCATTTGAGGGGACAGACTGGCTGTATTTAAGGGGGCAAACTGGCTGCATTTGAGGGGGCAAACTGGCTGCATTTAGGGGCAAACTGGCTGCATTTGTGGCCAAACTGGCGGCGTTTGATGAGCACATTGGCTGTGTTTAATAGGCACAGTGGCGGCAATTGATGTTTTTTGGGGGGAATAAATTGGCTGCATTTAGAGGCACAAACTGTCTGCATTTGGGGGCATAAACTGGCTGCAATTGGGGGCACAAACTGGCTGCATTTGAGGGGACAGACTGGCTGTATTTAAGGGGGCAAACTGGCTGCATTTAGGGGCAAACTGGCTGCATTTGGGGGCAAACTGGCGGCGTTTGATGGGCACATTGGCTGCGTTTGATGGGCACATTGACGGCAATTGATGTTTTTTTTTTTTTCAGTTTGTTTGCGCCGCCCCACAAAATTTTGAGCACCAGCCGCCACTGTAGTCGATTAAAATGTTTTAGTCGTTAAAAATTAACACAGCTGCACACCAGTGTACTCCCAGTACACTGTGCAGACGCCCTCAGCACAAACACAGCAAAGTATAGATGTGGCCCCGCGGATAAAGACCAACTTTCATGAGGCCATATAGGTGTACGCTTGGCGGGAAGAGGTTAAATAAATAAAAAGTATAATTTATATAAATGAAGCCAGTTTGTGTGGCACTGATACTGACAGAAGTGAATGATGAGAATGTATTATGAGGGTGTGAGTTCCTTTAGGCCTGTATAAAGCAGACAATCAGAAAATCAGAATTTCTTCCTTTGGATTGCTCTGAGGAAAGGTAAGATGTGGTTGCTGTGGTGTGCGATTCGTTACATACATTATTTATGCCCAGGTGACGGCAGGGAGTTTCAATAGAGTGTTAATAATCCAGGGAAAGGCATTGTAATCAGATGGTTGGCAGGTACTGCTTGTTATTACCCCTTTGTAGCGGGATGTCTGGAATTGTCAGCCCAGTGAGGTGTGAAGGCCGATCAGGCTCAGGCTTGCGTTCTTCGGATCTGTCCGATTGTCCATGAAAAGCTGGCCTGGATGGAGTCCAACTGTGCTGTAAATCAATCTTCCCTCACGTGTCTGAAGGCTCTCGTTTTATCTAGGCCATGGTAGAGTTGGTAGTAGTGGGTCACATTCATCTCGACTTGTTCTGTGATGTTAAAGATGTTTTGTAGCTTTTCCAGCTCTAATGCGGCATACACACGACCGAAATTTCCGTCTGAAAAAAGTTGGATGGTTTTTCCAACGGAATTCCGCTCAAGCTTGGCTTGCATACACACAGTCACACCAAAGTTCTCAGAACTTTTGAGCGTTAAGAACGCGGTGACGTACAACACTACGACGAGGCAAGAAAATTAAGTTAGATGCTTCCGAGCATGCGTCAAATTATTTCCGAGCATGCGTGTTTTTTTTTCCTGTCGGAATTCCATTGAACATATATTGACCCCAATAGCAAAAGGAGATATAGGGGAAAAGGGGCATGGACGGGAAAATGTTAATATTCTCCACTCACACTTGAAAACTTGACATTTCGCTGCAGAGTACTGATAGGCCAAGGAGCATCACAAAATGTCTCCACCGGGAGCTGAGGTAGGAAAGGCCCCCAGGACAGAGCACAGCCAAACCTTCCCACAAGGACAGGGTAATAAAGGCGGCATTCATATGTATATCATGCCCCCTGCAGTGAGGAGATGACGTGCTGTAACCTCTAGCAACCAATCAGTGAGCAGTATTACTGTACAGTAATCTCTAGCAACCGATCAACAAGCATATACTGCCCTGCGGTCCAGTCTCTGAAGGGAGGGGGTCATGCTCTACTTCAGTATGTCACAGTACATGTTGGCATTCATGGTTCCCTCAATGATCTGTAGCTCCCCAGTGCCGGCAGCACTCATGCAACCCCAGACCATGCGATAACACCAAATTTAACACACCTGCTCCCCATTCACACCTGAGACCTTGTATTACTAACGAGTCACATGACACTGGGGAGGGAAAACAGCTAATTGGGCCCAATTTGGACATTTTCACTTAGACCCCTTTCACACTGAAGCGTTTTTACCGCGTTTTAAGCGTTAAAAATAGCGCTCTTAAAACGCTCATAAAACTCTCTCCATGCATCTCAATGGACCCTTTCACACTGAGTCCTGCAAGCTCTTTGGAGCAGCTTTTGGGCGCTGAAAAAAACGCTCCAAAAACGCCCCTCGTTGAGCAAAGTCCTGCAAGCAGCCTCTTTGGAGCAGCTTTTGGGCGCTGAAAAAAGCTCTCCAAAAACGCCCCTCTCCACTGAAATGAATTGAAAAGCGCTGTAAAAACGCCTTACCCTTTCACACTGAGGCACTGCAAAAACGCCCTAAAATGTTATGGTCTTAGCGGTGCTTTACCAGCACATTGGGATTGCAGGTGAGGCTTTGCTCGAATAACGCTGTAATAACGCTTGAAAAACGCTCGAATAACGCTCAAAAAAGGCCCCAGTGTGAAAGGGGCCTTAGGGGTGTACTCACCTTTGGGTCCTTTCACAGGAGCGGACCGTTCGTCCGTTCATTACAAGTCCGTTAACTGACTTGTAATGAATCCCTATGGGATCGTGTCCGTTAGCGGATGGAGCATCCGCTAGCGTCCGCGTCAGTCGGGATCCGCTTTTGCGAACGGAAGAAACCGATCCCCCATAGGGGAGAGTGGAGCAGAGACAGGGCGGTCCTTGCACTGTGTGCGGGGACCGCCCTATCCACCGACAGCTCAGCGGGGATCCCCGTTGAGCTTTGGCGGACACACGGAGCGGACACAGAAACGGTCTGCTCCGGGTGAAAGGACCCTTTGTTGTCAGCGGTTTTAGACATTAATAGCTGTGTGTTGAGTTATTTTGAGAGGACAGATAATGTACACTGTTACACAAGCTGTACACTCACTACACAACATTGTAGCAAAGTGTCATTTCTTCAGTGTTGTCACATGAAAAGATACATGAAAAGATTTACAAAAATGTGAGGGGTGTACTTACTTTTGTGAGGTACTGTAAGTGTGTTTGTCTCATGGGAGTGCCAATAAAGTCCAACATACGCTCCTGCACTTTTTTATTTTTCTGCTTTCTTATTCAGGTCACACAGTACATACCTATGCTGCTTCACATTCCATCTAACACACAGGAAATAATACTTTCTGAATGAGAAATGCAATGTAAACGCCCGACGACCTTGGAGCTCCGAGTCAGAGATCTCATAAAACAACGCTACTTCTTCTCCTGGAATCAGGGCCGAATTCTGGGGCCCCTTACACAGCTTCAGGCATGGGCCCTCCTGGAGCAGAGACCCGGGGGGGGGGGGTTTGGGGGGGGGGGGGGGGCTGCCGCCTGAGATTGAGAAGCGGGGGGGGTGCTGCCGCGAATTGAGAAGCGGGGGGGGGGGCCTTTACAAAAAAAAGAAGAAATAAAGAAAAATATATATATAAAAAAAAAAGAGGGGTAGCCATCCGGGGCCCTGGGGACCTCTGGGCCCTTTAATAAAAAGAAATATATATATATATAAACACACACACAAATTATTATTATTATTTTTTATAAAAATAAATGACAAAAAACGGGGGCTTACCATCCGGGACCTCTGGGCCCTTTAATAAAAAAAAAAAAAAGAAAACCTCTGGGCCCTTTAATAAAAAGTAAATAAAAAAAATATATAAAAAAAATAAACATTTATAAAAAAAAAGGGGGGGGGGGTTGCCATCCAGGACCCTGGGGACCTCTGGGCCCTTTAATAAAAAGAAATATATATATATAAACACACACAAATTATTATTATTATTATTATTATTATAAAAAAAAAAAAGGGGGGTTGCCATCCGGGGGCCATGGGGACCTCCGGCACTATAAAGGGGAAGTTCTATTCAAATGGCGCCACCCTTTGGGCTGATTATGCAAATTTCTCTTCTCATAACTTCTGAGCATGCGCGTTTCCCCCCCGTCGTTAAAGCCTACACACGATAATTTTTCAATTAAAAAAATTGCATTTTTCCCGTCATGAAAAACGGTCGTGTGTACGCGGCATAAGAAAAAGTAATGACAGATATGTGAATCCAGTACACACTAAACTCTCTTTCTATGTATATCCACTTGTTGTTGGAATGACTTTATATAATGCGCAGTAATGCGGCACGAAATCGCAACCTTATCATCCTACTGACGTGTCTTATCTGAGAATTCCGGACAATACAGCCAAAGGAATTCTAGAGATAGCAGCCTGACCTGCGCAGGCTCTGGAGTTATCTCATGTTCTTCTGTATGGAGGGGATCAGTCTGTGGCGGTCTCCAGCGCTGGAAGATTCCGCATTTGGTCTGACGGTCAATGTCTTGACGTCATTTCCCAATCTGGATTATTACATCTTGTTACTACTTTTAGGTTATTGTTGGTGTTGGGACGGGGCTGGTCTGACAATATATACACTATATTGTCAAAAGTATTGGGACACCTGCCTTTACACACACATGGGGGCACATCCACGTACATCGGCGCATTATTCCGCCGGGCGTAGCGTACCTAAGATACACTACGCCGCCGTAACTTACTTTTTTTTTCGAATCCTCAAAGAATTTGCGCCGTAAGTTACGGCGGCGTAGTGTATCTTTGGCGGCGTAAGGCCGCACAATTCAAATGGATGTGATGGGGGCGTGTTTTATGTAAATACGTCGTGACCCGACGTAAACAACGATTTTTTTGAACGGCGCATGCGCCGTCCGTGGGGGTATCCCGGTGCGCATGCTCGAAATTAAACCGGAACAAGCCAATGCTTACGACGGTGACGTCATTCTACGCAAATCCCTATTCGCGAACGACTTACGCAAACAACGTAAAAAATTCTAATTTAGACGCGGGAATGACGGCCATACTTAACATTGAGTACGCCACCATATAGCAGCTTTAACTATACGCCGGAAAAAGCCGAACGCAAACGGCGTAAAAAAATGCGCCGCCCGGACATACGTTCGTGGATCGCTGTATCTAGCTAATTTGCATACTCGACGCAGAATTCAACGGAAACGCCACCTAGCGGCCAGCGTAAATATACTACTAGGATCCGACGGCGTACTAAGACGTACGCCTGTTGGATCGATCCCTCATTCCGTCGTATCTTGTTTTGTGGATACAAAACAAAGATACGATGCAGGAACTTTGAAATTACGCGGCGTATCCATAGATACGCCGGCGTAATTCCTTTGTGGATCTGCCCCATGAACTTTAATGGCTTCCCAGCCTTAGGCCGTAGGGTTCAATATTGGGTTGGCCCACCCCTTGCAGCTATAACAGTTTCAACTCTTCTGGGAAGGCCGTCCACAAGGTTTAGGAGTGTGTCTATGGGAATGTTTGACCATTCTTCCAGAAGAGCATTTGTGAGGTCAGGCACTGATGCTGGACGAGAAGGCCTGGCTAACAGTCTCCGTTCTAATAAATCGTTTCGTTTATTGGTTTTCAAATCAATTCGAAAAGTTTTCGCAATCAATTTCAACGTTTTTGAATAGTTTTTCCGATTTTCAAAAATAATAAAATAGAATAGAAAATAAAGAAATAGAATTAAAAAAAAAATATTCCCTTTGGAAATCGGAAAACGAGTCGAATTCGAAAAGTATTCTCAAACAATTCGAATTTCGTCCGAACTCGAAATTTGTTATTTCAGATTTGTTTAAATTCTGTACTATTTTAATTTCGAAAATTCGGATACATCTGAATTTCTGAATAACGAAAATTCGTCCAAATTTTATTTAGAAAAAAAAAAAAGCGAACCGCGTATGTCTAATATTGAGTACCAGCTGCCACTGGAAGCAACTGCGGAGGGGGGCAACACATGGGGGAGGAAGCCTGGGCAATAGGGGGGAGTCAACGCCACACAGAGCGATTAGGGTGTGCCCAGGCACACCTGGCACGCCCCCTATGCACAACCATGGTGCTCAGAGGTGGGTAGGGGGCAGAGGCAAGAGGTGAAAGAAGGGGGTGTCCCTGCACCCTCTTTTTGAGAAAAAAAAGCCCTGGCACCAACAGTTTACGCAGTGCTTTACAATATAAAGGGAGACAGTAACACAGTAAAATACAAGAGAGTTAGGAGGGCCCTGCTCATAAGAGCTTACAATCTTGGAGCCTCTGTGCCCCCCCGCCCTGTGATCTTAGTGCCCCCCTATTCGGCTGTCTCCATATCCCCCCAGTCCTGCAACCTCTGTGCCCCCCCCCATCCTGTGGTCTCTGCGTCCCCCCTAAGCCCTGCAGCATCTGTGCTCCTCTCCCTCCCCGGGTCTCTTTGTTTCCCAGCACACAGTGCCAGCCTCTCTTCTGTGCCAGTCTCCTCTCCACACGACCTTCTCTCAGCACCCCCTCCTCTTTCTGTTTTCATTCCCAGCTTCTTCCGATTGTCTCGTTTTTCTCCTCTACGTCTCTGGATTTTTTTTTTATTCCATCGTATTCCCTCAATGGATCTTGTCTTATAAACAGTCTTTTGCACCCGCACATGACGATTCGGCTGTTGGTGGGTATTAGTGGGCTGATTTACCCCGCCCGCTTCTGATACCATTCAAAGGAATTTGCCCCCCCCCCCCAATTCTCCCCAACACAGGTCCCGGCTCCATCTCCACCCACCAGAACACTGAGGGCCAGATTCTCATACATTAACGTTGCTCCTGGGCAGCGTAATGTATGTGCTGTACGCTACACCGCCGCAGGTTTACAGGTTTACATCCTGATTCTCAGAACACTTACCTGTAAACTTGCGGCGGTGTATCGTTAATTCGCTCGGCGCATTTAAATTAGGTGCGCTCCCGCGCCGAGCGTACTGCGCATGCTCCGTCGGGTAAATTACCCACGTGCATTGCGCTAAATGACGTCGCCCCAACGTCATTTGCTTAGACGTTTACGTAAATGGCATCCAGCGCCATTCACGGACGTCTTACGCAAACAACGTATTTTTTTTAAACTTTGACGCGGGAACGACGGCCATAGTTAACATTGGTTGCCCCTGCTAATAGCAGGGGCAACCTTACGCGTCGCGTACGCTACGGAAACAACGTAAATTCTCAGCGTCGGACGCGCGTAGGTTCGGGAATCTCGCGTACTTACCTCATTTGCATAGACGACGGGGAAAACGACGATGCGACACCTAGCGGCGGGAAAAAAAATACTTTTAAGATCTGACAGCGTAACAGCCTTACGCATGTCAGATCTAATGGGTATCTATGCGCAACTGATTCTAAGAATCAGTCGCATAGATACCCGGGGCCAGATGAGGAGTTACGACGGCGCTAATGGTGTTGCGCCGTCGTAACGCCTTTGAGAATCTGGCCCTGAAATGTCAGTTTTGGGTGGACTGACCTTTTAAAGTGAACTAGTCATGGCCGGGCTTAGGGAAGAATGAGAATATTCAGTCTTAACCCCGTCACTGCCAGGGGCTGCCTCTAATTCTGGACTTCAGATGGCTCAACCATTAATTTTAACCGCTTCAATACCGGGCACTGTCACCCCCCTTCCTGCCCAGGACAATTTTCAGCTTTCAGAGCTGTCACGCTTTGAATGACAATTGCGCGGTCATGCTACACTGTACCCATATGACATTTATATCATTTTTTGAGACAGATAAGACTTTCCTTTGGTGGTAGTTAACCACTTGCGGACTGCCCATGGTACATATGCTGCAGCAGGGCGGCCTACCGAATACGTGAACTGCCACTTCCAGATGTGGGGCGCACGTGCCGCTGGTGGCCCGCTTAGGGTTGCCACTTCATCCCTTTAAAACCAAACACATATTAACCGCTTAAGGACCGCCTCCTGCACATATACGTCGGCAGAATGGCACGGCTGGGCACAAGCACGTATAGGTACATCCTCTTTAAGTGCCCAGCCGTGGGTCCGAAGCTCCGTGACCTTGACCGCGGGCACAGTGTCGCACGACCGTTTAATTGTCAGTTAAGTAACACAGTGCCGTATCGCAAAAAATGGCCTGGTCATAAGGGGGGGTAAATCTTCTGGCGGTCAAGTGGTTAATCACCACTGGGGTTTTTATTTTTTGCTAAACAAACAAAAAAAAGACATAGTATTTTTTTTTTGGCCTTTTTCTTTGTTTCTGTTGTAACATTTTGCAAATACAGTGAAACCTCAGTTTAAGAGTAACTTGGTTTGAGAGCGTTTTAAATTTGCAAGCAACTTTTTTTTTAAAATTCTGATTCGGTTTGCGAGTGTTGACTCACAAGACGAGCAGAATTCAAGCTAAATAGGCCTGCAGTACCTCATTTGGCCTGAGGTACGGGGGGCGCAGAAGCCGAGCAGAGCCGAAAATAGGCCTGCAGTACCTCATTTGGCCTAGGTACAGGGGCGCATGAGCCGAGAAAAGCCGAACATTGGCCTGCAGTACCTCATTTGGCCCTAGGTACAGGGGCGCATGAGCCGAGAAAAGCCGAACATTGGCCTGCAGTACCTCATTTGGCCCTAGGTACAGGGGCGCATGAGCCGAGAAAAGCCGAACATTGGCCTGCAGTACCTCATTTGGCCCTAGGTACAGGGGCGCATGAGCCGCGAAAAGCCGAACATTGGCCTGCAGTACCTCATTTGGCCTGAGGTACGGGGGAGCAGGAAACAAGCCGAAGTGTCCTCGGGCCTTTTCAGCCATTTTCAGCGCTCTCTGGTGCCCCCCCCCCCAACTCTGGCCGCATTCGATATTGCATCCCATTGAAGTCAATACGGAACTAATTTTTGTTTCTATTGACTTCAATGGGGAAACTCGCTTTGATATGCGAGTACTTTGGATTACGAGCATTCTCCTGGAACGGATTATGCTCGTAATCAGACGTTCAACTGTAAGTAATTTTTTTCTTTACAAATGCAGCAATTTAGAAATTGGATGAAAGGTTTAGCTCTGGGAAATACTTTTTGAAAGATAAAAAGTGCATTTTATATACAACTGTATAGATCAGACCAAAATGAGGGACAAATGAGGAGGAAAGAAGGACAGAGGGACTTTGTTCCAAATCAGGGACAATCCCTCAAATTCAGGGACAGTTAGACCCCTTTCACATTGAGGCGTTTTTCATGCGGTACAGCGCTAAAAATAGCGCTGCTATACCGCATGAAAAAATCATGCCCTGCAGGCTTCAATGTGAAAGCCTGAAGGCTTTCACACTGAAGCGGTGCGGTAGCAGGACCGCTCCAAAAGTCCTGCTAGCCGCATCTTTGGAGCGGTATAGGAGCGGGGTGTTTACCGCTCCTATACCGTGCCTTCCCATTGAAATCAATGGGAAACCGCGGTAATACCGCGGTAATACCACCTGCAATGCGGGCGGTATTAACCCTTTTTCGGCCGCTAGCGAGGTTAAAACCTCACCGCTAGCGCCCGAATATCGCGGTAAATACGTCACCGCACCTCCGCTGCCCAATGTGAAAGCAGCCTAATTATCTATGTAGAAGTTTGCGAGTGCGACTGCCGGTCGGTAGACACAAGGGCCCATATTCTCGTAGATGGGCGTAAAACTCTGCGGGCGTAACGTATCTCATTTACGTTACGCCGCAGCAAGTTTTACAGGCAAGTGCTTTATTCACAAAGAACTTGCCTGTAAAGTTGCGGCGCCGTAGCGTAAATCACCCGGCGCAAGCCCGCCTAATTCAAATTAGCCGGGTAGGGGGCGTGGAGCATTTAAATTAAGCGCGTTCCCGCGCCGAACGTACTGCGCATGCGCCATCCGGAAAATATCCCAGGGTGCATTGCTCCAAATGACGTCGCAAGGACGTCATTGGTTTCGACGTGAACGTAAATGGCGTCCAGCCCCATTCACGGACGACTTACGCAAACAACGTAAATGTTTAAATTTCGACGCGGGAACGACGGCCATACTTAACATTGGTTGCCCCTCATATAGCAGGGGCAACTTTACGCCACGCAAACCTAACGTAAACGTCGTAACTTCACTGCGTCGACCACGCGTACGTTCGGGAATTCGCGTATCTAGCTAATTTGCATACCCGACAGGGGAAAACGACGGAGGCGACACCTAGCGGACAAAAACAAATTACATTTAAGATCCGACAGCGTAAGAGCCTTCTAAGAATCAGTCGCATAGATACGACGGCCCAGTTTAGGACTTACGACGGCGTACATGGCGTTGCGCCGTCGTAAGCCCTTTGAGAATCTGGGCCATGGATTCCACCCTGGTGGAGGTGAGATGACCTTCAGTTCTCACCCCATTGCTGGTGTGTGAGGACAGGTGTGGGAAACATGGCCATAGAATATGGAGGTGATGAATGTAAGAATAGTCCCGTACAATAAGAAAGCTCACACTCCACTGCTCCAGGTAACAATTCTTCCTTCCGTGACGCGGGACACTGCGTCCAGTTCCAGGACTCAGATATCAGAGGCTTTGTGATCCGTGCGATTACTATGACTGAACCTCCTTTGTCCGATGTAAAGGTCAATGCTTTCCAGAGATGCCATCCTGGGAAACTGCCCGCCTCATTCCACAATTCTGCTGGAGCTGCAGAATATCTCTCTATGGAATTACGAAAAGCCAAACTAACAGAGAACTGTCCCTCAAAGCTGCGTTATCAGCCACCGTCCCATCTGATGCAGAACACAAACACATGGGAGGCTAATTAGAAAATTCCAATCAGGTGAGTACAAATTGTCCTGAGCTGGAAGGGAGGACACGTAAACATCTCTGTTTAGGTGACGCTGTGCATTCACAAAGTGAGCTGTCCATCATCGGGAAAAGTGATTAAACCGCCCAGGCCAAGTGACAGCGTTCTGCCCTGGAAAAATCTATTAACAGCGTGACATAGAACATTAGAATTTTAGTCGTTATTTGACCTGGCCTAACTTTAGTCAGCGTATTGCTGTTTAAAGTATGGCCGTCGTTCCCGCGCCGAAATTTTAAAATTAACGTCGTTTGCGTAACACGTCCGGGAATACGGAAGTACGCTACGCAAGTTGCCGGTCGAAAAAATGACGTCACTTCGCGCAAAGCACGGCGGGAATTTCGAAACGGAGCATGCGCAGTAGGTCCGGCGCGGGAGCGCGCCTAATTTAAATGGCACACGCCCATTTGAATTGGCCCGCCTTGTGCCGGACGTATTTACGATACACCGCCGCAAGTTTCCAGGTAAGTGCTTTGTGGATCGGGCACTAAAACTGAAAACTTGCGGCGGTGTAACGTAAACGGGTTACGTTACACGGCCGCAAATGTATGTGAATCTGGTCCAAAGTGTCCCACTCTAATCAGCTAATTAAGCCATAACACCTGCAAAGGGTTCCTGAGCCTTTAAATGGTCTCTCAGTCTGGTTCAGTAGGAATCACAATCATGGGAAAGACTGATGATCTGACAGTTGTGCAGAAAACCATCACTGACACCCTCCATAAGGAGGGAAAGCCTCAAAATGTAATTGCAAAAGAAGTTGGATGTTCCCAAAGTGCTGTATCAAAGCACCTTAATAGAAAGTTATGTGTAAGGGAAAAGTGTGGAAGAAAAAGGTGCACAAGCAGCAGGGATGACTGCAGCCTGGAGAGGATTGTCAGGAAAAGGCCATTCAAGTGTTGGGGACTTTCACAAGGAGTGGACTGAGGCTGGAGTCAGTGCATCAAGAGCACCACACACAGACGGGTCCTGGACATGGGCATCAAATGTCGTATTCCTCTTTTTAAGCGACTACTGAACAACAAACAACGTCAGAAGCGTCTTACCTGGGCTAAAGAAAAACAGACCTGGTCTGTTGCTCAGTGGTCCAAAGTCCTCTTTTCTGATGAGAGCAAATTTTGCATCTCATTTGGAAACCAAATAGCTGGAGTATGGAGGAAGAATGGAGAGGCACACAGGCCTTTCCCATACAGAGCCATGGAAGGGTGGGCCTTCCCCATACAGAGCCATGGAAGGGTGGACCTTCCCCATACAGAGCCATGGAAGGGTGGGCCTTCCCCATACAGAGCCATGGAAGGGTGGGCCTTCCACATACAGAGCCATGGAAGGTGTGTCTTCCCCATACAGAGCCATGGAAGGTGTGTCTTCCCCATACAGAGCCATGGAAGGGTGGACCTTCCCCATACAGAGCCATGGAAGGGTGGACCTTCCCCATACAGAGCCATGGAAGGGAGGACCTTCCCCATACAGAGCCATGGAAGGGTGGGCCTTCCCCATACAGAGCCATGGAAGGGTGGGCCTTCCACATACAGAGCCATGGAAGGTGTGTCTTCCCCATACAGAGCCATGGAATGGTGTGCCTTCCCCATACAGAGCCATGGAATGGTGGGCCTTCCCCATACAGAGCCATTGAAGGGTGGGCCTTCCCCATACAGAGCCATGGAAGGGTGGGCCTTCCACATACAGAGCCATGGAAGGGTCTTCCCCATACAGAGCCATGGAAGGTGTGTCTTCCCCATACAGAGCCATGGAATGGTGTGCCTTCCCCATACAGAGCCATGGAAGGGTGTGCCTTCCCCATACAGAGCCATGGAAGGGTGGACCTTCCCCATACAGAGCCATGGAAGGGTGGGCCTTCCCCATACAGAGCCATGGAAGGGTGGGCCTTCCACATACAGAGCCATGGAAGGGTCTTCCCCATACAGAGCCATGGAAGGTGTGTCTTCCCCATACAGAGCCATGGAATGGTGTGCCTTCCCCATACAGAGCCATGGAAGGGTGTGCCTTCCCCATACAGAGCCATTGAAGGTTGTGCCTTCCCCATACAGAGCTATGGAAAAGTGTACCTTCCCCATACAGAGCCATGGAATGGTGTGCCTTCCACATACAGAACCATGGAATAGTGTGCTTTTCCCATACAGAGCCATGGAAAGGTGTGCCTCCGACATAAAAAGCCATGTGTAGCGCCCCCTTACTTTCAGTATGGGCACTACGCTAAAGTTAGTGGGGAATGGGAGAGTTACCTTGCTCCCATTCGCTATTTGTTCAAATTGTGGAACTTCTGTCATTCCAGAAATGTCCACTGGGTCATTGTGTGGTCCAGGGATGCAATGTCATCCCTGGCCAGCAGTTGGCGCCAGAGGGGTTCTGGCAGAGTAAGTTTCTCCAGCAGCCAATCAGAGGAGTTTTTCCCTCAGGGGGCGTGCTGGAGAGGAGTATATCTGTGACAGATGTCATGTGTTCTAAAATCTTCTCGGGGTCCCCGTTCCAGGTGCAGCATCCACCTTCAGGGTGCGTGCATCCATGGACCCCGCCGGCGTGGCCCACCTGACCATAGTTGCAGACCACTTGGAACCTCATCCGGAGGTACAAGGGGACCCCAGTGACTGGCTGGGTTCCCGGTTCTATTGAGAGGATCCCAGGCTGGGTGCCGTTCAATTGGGGAGTCGGTTTGAGGAGGACCCGGAGGCAGGTCGTCCAACAGAGCCTGAACAAACCAATTGGGCATCCGGTGACCAGAGTACTGACAGGTATGTTTGCTGTCATCTGGTGACCGATGCAGAAATCTACTGGGAGGATTCGCTCCATCTATCTATCTAGCTCAGTTATTGTAATTGGCCTGTGGCAGAGGCCGGAGCTGGGTCTGTGAGAGAGGCCCGTTCCTCCTAGAAATCCTAAGTGACATCTCGACTGCCAGGCCTGCTAGAGGGGTCTGTCCGGGGGCACTTTACCCACTCAGTTGGAGTGGCGACGAGTTACAAATTGGTACTACGCAGAGCAGTACTGACTGCTCTATCTAATGTGCAGGCCTGATACTGCAAGGTTCTTCCTCTCTCTCTATTCATCAACTTTGTCTCTCCCAATTGATGCTGATGTTGGCCGTGTTGACCTGGAAAATAAAGCATTGGAAAAACCCTTTATTCACTGTCTAGACCTTCGCTCACTGTTCATCTCTACAATTACACCCCTAGACAACGCCAGGGTAACTTAATAGGCCGATCCCCAAATCAAACAGCGGCTCCTTCGGGAGTAGCGCTACACATGGAATGGTGTGCCTTCCCCATACAGAGCCATGGAAGGTGTGCCTTTTCCATACAGAGCCATGGAAGGTGTGCCTCCCCCATACAGAGCCATGGAAGGTGTGCCTCCCCCATACAGAGCCATGGAAGGCGTGCCTCCCCCATACAGAGCCATGGAAGGTGTGCCTCCCCCATACAGAGCCATGGAAGGTGTGCCTTCCACATACAGAGCCATGGAAGGCGTGCCTCCCCCATACAGAGCCATGGAAGGTGTGCCTTCCACATACAGAGCCATGGAAGGTGTGCCTTCCACATACAGAGCCATGGAAGGTGTGCCTCCCCCATACAGAGCCATGGAAGGTGTGCCTCCCCCATACAGAGCCATGGAAGGTGTGCCTTCCCCATACAGAGCCATGGAAGGTGTGCCTCCCCCATACAGAGCCATGGAAGGCGTGCCTCCCCCATACAGAGCCATGGAAGGTGTGCCTCCCCCATACAGAGCCATGGAAGGCGTGCCTCCCCCATACAGAGCCATGGAAGGTGTGCCTCCCCCATACAGAGCCATGGAAGGTGTGCCTCCCCCATACAGAGCCATGGAAGGTGTGCCTTCCCCATACAGAGACACAGGCAACCAACCGGAGGCCAGCAGACTGTAGCAGGCTAATCTGAAGCCGAGCTCTGTGCTGGGCGGCGTATTTAAAACTGCACTGTAGCGGTACCATTGAGAATAAAAAGTTTTACCCTTCACCTGGACGTGCTTCACCATCTTTTATACATCTCCCTCCACACCGGGCTCTACCTCTGTCACATACACGGACGGACCGGAGGACACCGCATTCGAGGACCTTCCGTCAGTTTAGGATACAGTGGAGCTCTGGATGAACAGGGGACTGGTGACAGCTAATCCATAGGAGAAGACAGCATCTGCCCTTCATGCTATTTTACTACTTATTGAAGGTAAGGGCATTGTGAGATTGCTGTTGGATGCACACACCAGATGTAGAAGACTCATCTCCCATCTTCACTCATGAATGTTACCATACTAGCTCAGTGACTTTGTAGCCACCTATTTATACTGACTATTACCTTTCTTTTCCTTTTATTTATTCACTGTGTTTTCTTTTGATTAGAGATCACCACCTGGTGTATTTGGTCTGACAGCTAATTGGTCCATCACCCTAGGGTGACCAGCTGCTGCAGCCAAATATCTAAACACAGCATTCATCCCACGACAGGTTTGCACTGTTATATGTGATTATTATATATAATTTGGTTTCATTTTGGTTTATGTAAGCGCTGATCACACATCTTTATTCCCCATACAGAGCCATGGAAGGTGTGCTTCCCCCATACAGAGCCATGGAAGATGTGCTTCCCCCATACAGAGCCATGGAAGGTGTGCCTTCCCCATACAGAGCCATGGAAGGTGTGCCTCCCCCATACAGAGCCATGGAAGGTGTGCCTCCCCCATACAGAGCCATGGAAGGTGTGCCTCCCCCATACAGAGCCATGGAAGGTGTGCCTCCCCCATACAGAGCCATGGAAGGTGTGCCTCCCCCATACAGAGCCATGTAAGGTGTGCCTCCTCCATACAGAGCCATGGAAGGTGTGGGCCTTCCACATACAGAGCCATGGAAGGGTCTTCCCCATACAGAGCCATGGAATGTGTGTCCTTCCCATACAGAGCCATGGAATGGTGTGCCTTCCCCATACAGAGCCATGGAAGGGTGGGCCTTCCCCATACAAAGCCATGGAATGGTGGGCCTCCCCCATACAGAGCCATGGAAGGTGTGCCTTCCCCATACAGAGCCATGGAAGGTGTGCCTTCCCCATACAGAGCCATGGAAGGTGTGCCTTCCCCATACAGAGCCATGGAAGATGTGCCTCCCCCATACGAAGCCATGGAAGGTGTGCCTCCCCCATACAGAGCCAAGGAAGGTGTGCCTCCCCCATACAGAGCCATGGAAGGTGTGCCTCCTCCATACAGAGCCATGGAAGGTGTGCCTTCCCCATACAGAGCCATGGAAGGTGTGCCTCCTCCATACAGAGCCATGGAAGGTGTGCCTCCTCCATACAGAGCCATGGAAGGTGTGCCTCCTCCATACAGAGCCATGGAAGGTGTGTCTCCTCCATACAGAGCCATGGATGGGTGTGTCTTCACCATGGAACAGTCTGCCTTACCTATACAAGGCCATGGAGGGATTTATCTTGACTGCACACAGTCACGGAACGGTGTGCCTTCCCCAAACAGGGCCTTGTAAACCTGTGCCTTTCGTGTACAGTCATAGAATGGCATGCCTTCCTCATACAGAACCATGTATGGTGTGCCTTTCCTGTACAGAACCTTAGAACAGTGTGCCTTCCCCATACAGAGCCATAGATGGTATGCCTTCCCCCTGTATAGAACCTTATAATGGTGTGCCTTCTCCCCACAGAGCCATGGAACAGTGTGCCTTCTCCAAACAGAACCAAAGAATGATGTACATTCCCCATACAGAGCCACAGAATCGTGTGCCTTCCCTATACAGAGCCACCAAATGGTGTGCCTTCCTCATACAGAGCCATCGAATGGTGTGCCTTCCCCATACAGAGCCAAGGGATGGAGTTCCTTTCCTGTTCAGAGCCAAAGAACGGTTTTCCACCCCTGTTAACTGTCATGGGATGGTGTGCCGTCTGCAAAAAGAGCCATGGCATGGTGTGCCTTCCTTGTACAGAGTGATGGAATGTTGTCCATAACCCTAACCCTCATTTTGTCATGTAGCCATCTGTCTACCCCACAAACATCTGTGGACACATCACTGCATGCATATTTAAAGGGATGGTAATTAAGTGCACCACTGTACAGACTGGGCCCCACTGTTAGCCAGCTGACATTTGCAGGTCAGGAGCCAGATACTGAATAGGGATGAGCTCCGGCGTGTTCGCACAGTCCACGTGCAGAGCCCGCCAGGAAGTCTGCATGGCGCTGCGCTAACCACAGGCAGGGAGACATTTCCCGATCTCTGCAGCCGAGCATCGGGACAATGTCTCCCTGCCTGTGATTAGCGCAGTGCCGTGCCGACTTCCTGGCGGGCTCTGCACGTGGACTGTGCGAACACGCCGGAGCTCGTCCCTAATACTGAACAACTGCCTCTTGGAGGTATCCCTTTTACAAAATAAATACATGGTGCACCCTGTGTGTAGGTATGTGACACCTGTTGGTCATTTATTGCAGAGGAGTTACTGTGAGACTTTTCACTACTATTTAGTACTAGGCTCCACCCTCTTCCCCACCCACAAGACCTGTGACATCTATAAATAAAGCCTAAATACAGAAGGTCCCTCATTCCATGCTGGATCTCCACACTGTAGTGGGACATCAACGTGTTGAAAGAAGACCAACTGTAAAATTGTACAGGGCTCTACTTCGGTAATGGTGGCACAGGAGGAATGGATGTTCCTCGTCTATCACTTGTGAAGGAGACCACCTGTTACTGTAGATCTATGCACCTGCTAAATCAGCTTTACTATCTAAGCTGCTCTTTGGAAGCCTCTATGGCAGGGGTCTCCAAACTTTTAAAACAAAGGGCCAGTTTATCGTCTTTCAGACTTTAGAAGGGCCGGATTGTGGCCAGAAAATGTCCCAGGTCTGGCATTAGTGACAATAAATATGGCCCCAGGGTTGGTGGTCAATAGAGGAGGACGAGTAATGCCCCTATTAGTAGGAGGAATAGTATCCCATGATCGGTAGTGGTGGAAGAAATAGTGCCCTATTGTTGGTGTCAGTGGGAGGAATTGTGTCCCAAGGGCCGGATAAAGGCTAGCAAAGGGCCATATCTGGCCCTCGGGCCGCAGTTTGGAGACCCCTGCTCTATGGAGTACGAAACTCTGAAAGGTTCTGTAGATTGGCTATATGAAGGCTCCAAGTCCTCCAGAGACATCCCACATGTGGAGACCATCACTCTCTAGAAGGGTTCTGAATCCAGAGACAGCAGTTGGAACAAACTAATGATCCGGCGTCGTGAACGTGGCGGCTTCTCGGCTCTTCATTGTATGATTGATAGCAGCGCAGCCATTGGCTCCCACTGCTGTCAATCAAATCAATGAAGCGGCACGCGTATCACGGGGACTGTAAGGCCGCCGACTGTATCACGGGAGCGCGCCCACAAGCTAACCCCCTTTGGCAGAGCGCTTCCCAGAAGGTGTATTGCTCTTGCAAAGAGGAGCCGAGACAGCCGCCGAGGGACCCCAGAAGACGATGATCGGGGCCACTCTGTGCAAAACGAACTACACAGTGGAGGTAAGTATAACATGTTTGTTATTAAAAAAAAAAAAAAAAAAGGAACCTTTACAACCCCTTTAATGCATAGGATGCATTAAGGCAGTGGCGGTGCGTCCATAGTTGGTGCAGGAGCGCAGCCCCCTCTCTCCTGCACCCATCAATCCACAATACATAGATCCATGCATTGCATGAAGCTATGTATTGTCGCCGCTGCCGCCCACTATTCAGGTGTGCAGCCCCTTGTTGAGCACCTGCCATCTGAATTACAGCGATGGGGGTGTTTTGGAAGTGCCTGATTAGAGCAATAGGCTTCCTGATTAGAGCCTGTGGGCTCTAATAGGCTTCCAAATTGTTAAGCAGAGGGCGCACTCCTCTGCGACCCCTGTTTAAATAGTGCTGTGTTAGGGAATCACTGACCCGTCTCTCAGCCAATTAGGTGCACCGGGTCTGGTTACCGGTCACCTGATTGGCTGAAGCGACAGGCGCTGTGATTAGATGCCTATCGTCCAATCATAGCATCTCTGACATGAAGAGGACGGGAGAAGACATCGAGGACTCAGAGGGAGTGTGGAAGACGGAGCTGACCATAGAAAGGAAAGTGCCAGGCGGGGGGCAAACTGGCGGTGTTTGATGGGGCAAACTGGCATCATTTGATGGGGCAAACTGGCGGCAATTGATGGGGCAAACTGGCATCATTTGATGGGGCAAACTGGCATCATTTGATGGGGCAAACTGGCCGTAATTGATGGGGCAAACTGGCATCATTTGATGGGGCAAACTGGAATCATTTGATGGGGCAAACTGGCGGCAATTGATGGGGCAAACTGGCATCATTTGATGGGGCAAACTGGAATCATTTGATGGGGCAAACTGGCGGCAATTGATGGGGCAAACTGATGGCACTTGATGGGGCAAACTGGCGGCATTTGATGGGGCAAACTGGCGGCATTTAATGGGGCAAACTGGCATCATTTGATAGGGCAAACTGGAATCATTTGATGGGGCAAACTGGCGGCAATTGATGGGGCAAACTGACGGCACTTGATGGGGCAAACTGGCGGCATTTGATGGGGCAAACTGACGTAGTTTGGTGGGGAAAACCGGCATAATTTGATGGGGCAAACCGACGGCATTTGATGGGGCAAACTGGCAGCATTTGATGGGGCAAACTGGCGGCATTTGATGGGGCAAACTGGCGGCATTTGATGGGGCAAACTGATGGCATTTGATGGGGCAAACTGGCGGCATTTGATGGGGCAAACTGGCGGCGTTTGATGGGGCAAACTGACGGCGTTTGGTATGGCAAACTGGCGGCATTTGATGGGGCAAACTGGAATAATTTGATGGGGCAAACTGGCGGCAATTGATGGGGCAAACTGACGGCACTTGATGGGGCAAACTGGCGGCATTTGATGGGGCAAACTGGCATCATTTGATGGGGCAAACTGGAATCATTTGATGGGGCAAACTGACAGCACTTGATGGGGCAAACTGGCGGCATTTCATGGGGCAAACTGGCATCATTTAATGGGGCAAACTGACGGCACTTGATGGGGCAAACTGGCGGCATTTGATGGGGCAAACTGGCGGCATTTAAAGGGGCAAACTGGCGGCAATTGATGGGGCAAACTGGCGGCATTTGATGGGGCAAACTGGCGGCATTTAAATGGGCAAACTGGCGGCAATTGATGGGGCAAACTGACAGCACTTGATGGGGCAAACTGGCGGCATTTCATGGGGCAAACTGGCGGCATTTTGAGCACCTGCCGCCACTGCTTTTCAGGCTCTAAGCAAGTCACAGCATCTTGGGTTCTCTAATCTTCACCTGTCAACCTCTAGAAAACCCTTGGTGCCCAACCTGACGCCCTTTGACACTTGTCATGTAGCCCATTGCTGTGCGCAACCTATTGCAGTGCGGTGTGCACCACAAAGTGTGTGTATATATATATAAAATAATGTAAAATGTATTAAAACATTGGCGGTGTCTGTAGTTTTTTATTTATTTTTGAATTCTTTTTTTACAATTTTATTTTTTCTCATTATTTTTTACAATTCTTTTTAAGAAGAACCCCCGTTGAGTGGCTTTGGTGAAATATCAGCAGGGGGAATCTGTGATGATTAGGGAGGGCCCAGGCACCCCCGGCACACCCCCTGCACACGCCTACGGTTGCCCCGACACGCAGTGTTTTGGCGTTTCCTCGCGCCATTAAAGGAAAAACATTTTTTTTAGACTGATTTCTTGTCGTTTAGAGAGTTTTGTTTATTTTTTTACGCTTTTGTCTCTGCTCTCCACCCATTTCCTCTTTTTATGTGTTTTTTCCTCTTTTTATGTGTTTTTCCCTCTGATCTTTTATAATGGAACTTCCTGAGAGAAAATACCGAGGGCCAGATTCACAGAGCAGATACGACGGCGTTTCTCCTGATACTCCGTCGTATCTCTGTTTCTATCTATGCGGGTGATTCATAGAATCAGTTACGCATAGATATCCCTAAGATCCGACAGGTGTAATTGTTTTACACTGTCGGATCTTAGGATGCAATACCGCGGCCGCCGCTGGGGGGAGTTTGCGTCGTAAACCAGCGTCGGGTATGCAAATTAGGAGTTACGGCGATCCCCGACGGTTTTTCGCGTTCGCTACGTCGCCGCTAGTCTAGTTTCCCGTCGCAAAGTTAGTCGTTTTTTTTGGTGCCCTAACTTTAGTCAGCAAACGTATGTGCTGTCTAAAGTATGGCCGTCGTTCCCGCGTCGAAATTTAAAAATGAACGTCGTTTGCGTAAGCCGTCCGGGAATACGGAATTACGCTACGCGCGTCGCCGTTCGAAAAAATGACGTCACGGCGCGCAAAGCACAACGGGAGTTCGGAAACGGAGCATGGGCGGTAGGTCCGGCGCCGGAAGCGCGCCTAATTTAAATGGCACACGCCCATTTGAATTGGCCCGCCTTGCGCCGGAGGCCGCCGGCGTAGGTTTTCATCTCAAGTGCTTGGTGAATCAGGCACTTGCGATGAAAAATTGCGGCGGTGTAACGTATCTACGATACGTTACGCCGCCGCTCTTCTACGTGAATCTGGCCCCAAATGCGGGACAATCAGCTTTCCAAAGGGGGGGGCTGTATGAAGCATGGAGAAGAAATTCAAAAATCAGCTGCTGTGTCAATGCTGCTGTCAGTCCGCACCATGCCGGGGGGCGGGGCCAGGGACAGGACAGGCGGGGTCTCTAGGCTAGGGGCGGATTCTTTCTGCCTTGGCTGGGAAGGAATGAGTGTGATGGGCGGAGAGGGACGCGGTCTCGGCGCGGAGATGGGCGGGGTCTCGTACAGGGATGCTACGCGGGAGCTTCGTTCCCATCATTTCTGTCAGGTGATCTGAGGAGGCGGCTGTGTGATCCGTACAATGAGCTCCCAATGTCCCCGGTGCCAGAAGACCGTCTACTTCGGTGAGTCCGGGATAACCCCCATCATCCTTCTCCATTGGGGGTGTGTCTGATATAATAACCCCCATCATCTTCCTCCCTCCACTGTGTCTGATATAACCCCCATCATCTTCCTCCCTCCACTGTGTCTGATATAACCCCCATCATCTCCCTCCTCCACTGTTTCTGATATAACCCCCATCATCTCCCTCCTCCACTGTTTCTGATATAACCCCCATCATCTCCCTCCTCCACTGTGTCTGATATAATAACCCCCATCATCTCCTCCCTCCACTGTGTCTGATATAACCCCCATCGTCTCCTCCCTTCACTGTGTCTGATATAACCCCCATCGTCTTCCTCCCACCACTGTGTCTGATATAACCCCCATCGTCTCCTCCCTTCACTGTGTCTGATATAACCCCCATCGTCTTCCTCCCACCACTGTGTCTGATATAATAACCCCCATCATCTCCTCCCTCCACTGTGTCTGATATAATAACCCCCATCATCTTCTCCCTCCACTGTGTCTGATATAACCCCCATCATCTCTCTCCCTCCACTGTGTCTGATATAACCCCCATCATCTCCCTCCTCCACTGTGTCTGATATAACCCCCATCATCTCCTCCCTCCACTGTGTCTGATATAACCCCCATCATCTCCTCCCTCCACTGTGTCTGATATAATAACCCCCATCATCTCTCTCCCTCCACTGTGTCTGATATAACCCCCATCATCTCCCTCCTCCACTGTGTCTGATATAACCCCCATCATCTCCCTCCCTCCACTGTGTCTGATATAACCCCCATCATCTCCTCCCTCCGCTGTGTCTGATATAACCCCCATCATCTCTTCCTCCCTCCACTGTGTCTGATATAACCCCCATCATCTCCTCCCTCCGCTGTGTCTGATATAACCCCCATCATCTCTTCCTCCCTTCACTGTGTCTGATATAACCCCCATCATCATCTCCTCCCTCCACTGTGTGTCTGATATAACCCCCATCATCTCCTCCCTCCACAGTGTCTGATATAACCCCCATCATCTCCTCCCTCCACTGTGTCTGATATAACCCCCATCATCTCCTCCCTCCACAGTGTCTGATATAACCCCCATCATCTCCTCCCTCCACTGTGTCTGATATAACCCCCATCATCTCTTCCTCCCTCCACTGTGTCTGATATAACCCCCATCATCTCTTCCTCCCTTCACTGTGTCTGATATAACCCCCATCATCTCTTCCTCCCTTCACTGTGTCTGATATAACCCCCATCATCTCTTCCTCCCTTCACTGTGTCTGATATAACCCCCATCATCTCCCTTCACTGTGTCTGATATAACCCCCATCATCCTTCTCCACTGTGTCTGATATAACCCCCCTCTACTGTGTGTGTCTTATATAACCCCCATCATCTTCCCCTCCACACTGTGTGTGTCTGATATAACCCCCATCATCTTCCTCCCTTCGCTGTGTGTGTGTCTTATATAATCCCCACTATTTCCTCCAATTGTGCGTCCTCTCATCTGCTCTGTTCATTCTCTGAAATGCGTTTCCATCCATATCCTCCCCCCCCCCCTCCATCCTGCACAGTAATGGTTGGGGGGGGGGGGGAGAGTGAAGATTGTCCAAGTGCCTATGCGGAACATGTAGAAATCACAGTTGGTGCCCTGAGAACACCTTTGTCTGGGTACCCCCTAATATTGGTGCCTGGGCACGCCTGTTCTCTGGCCCTCAAGGCGCACTAACAAGTCATGTTTTCAGGCTTTCCCTCAGATGAAACGGCTGTGGTAATTTCTAAGGCAGTAAAACTCATCAAATCACCCGTGCAAAATAATGGAAAGCCTGAAAACATGACCTGTTGGGGCGCCTTGAGGACTGGAGTTGAGAAACACTGATCTAAGGCACTGCCAGTCCCCCCAGATTCAGCATGGGATTGGGTGAGAACACCCCTGCGCTACTCTGTTCTCCTTGCTGGAGGGTAAGCTGTACCCGAGGACCTGCAGTGCAAGAATCTCCCTGCTTTTCCTTCATCTGTTCTGTGGATCTGTGCTTACTCCACCGCTCATCACCCAACCAATCATCGGAGAGGAGGAGGAGGGTGGTGGGGGTTCTTCTGATATAAGGAAGCAAAGCCCTGCATATACCAAGATGGCCACCTCCACACAGTCCAGAAAAGAAGAGCTGCAGGGGGACCATAGGCAATACTGGTAGCTAGTCCCTTATCCCCTGAAGTTCTAGATGTATCCACTTGACTACAGGTACTCTTTAATACTTCCATTTATCCAGCAAAGTCATAAACTCCAATCTGTTAACTCGGTCCATGTCATGAACCTAATGTGAAGCCGAAGGATCAGGATGATAGATGGGCAGCTACAGCCTTCAGGAGAAAGTGGGTAGTAGTGGCATCCATAGTTCCGTACCAAGGTAATGATGGCCACTGGGGACAGCGATGGTTATTATCGCCCATTCTAAGACACCCCAGGAGGACCTGTCCTCGACGCTCCCCTCGTGTCGCCCCAGGAGGACCTGCTGTCCTCGTCGCTCCCCCTTGTGTCACCCCAGTAGGACCTGCTGTCCTCGTCACTCCCCTCATGTCACCCTAGGAGGACCTGTCCCTGTCGCTCCCCTCATGTCACCCTAGGAGGACCTGTCCTTGTCGCTCCCCCTCGTGTCACCCCAGTAGGACCTGCTGTCCTCGTCGCTCCCCCTCGTGTCACCCCCAGGAGGACCTGTCCTCGACGCTCCCCCTCGTCACCCCCAGGAGGACCTGTCCTCGACGCTCCCCCTCGTCACCCCCAGGAGGACCTGTCCTCGACGCTCCCCCTCGTCACCCCCAGGAGGACCTGTCCTCGTGTCACCCCCAGGAGGACCTGTCCTCGTCGCTCCCCCTTATGTCACCTCCAGGAGGACCTGTCCTCGTCGCTCCCCCTTATGTCACCTCCAGGAGGACCTGTCCTCGTCGCTCCCCCTCATGTCACCCCAGGAGGACCTATCCTCAGTATAATGTTGGTGTCCTAGCAGTAGGAGAGTAGCTGCATGTTCAGCTCTATGGTCATGGCCACTAGGAGCAGACAGGGCCCCTAGGGTGTTGGGGCCCTGGGTTGTCATTAGGTGGGGTCTAAAGGCAGGTTTGTTGTAAAAAGGCTTGTCTGGGTGTCGCACACCATATGTGGTGATGGGGTTTGCCTAGTCTGGCCCACACCATGTAACCTGAAGGGGGGGGGGGGGGGGGTTTGTCTGGTACACACCATATACCATGGCAGGGTTAGTCTTGCCCACGCCATATACTGTGGTGGGGTATTGTAGGTCTGGCCCACGCCTTGTACCCTGGCCGGGGTATTGTAGGTCTGGCCCCACGCCTTGTACCCTGGCCGGGCTATTGTAGGTCTGGCCCCACGCCTTGTACCCTGGCCGGGGTATTGTAGGTCTGGCCCCACGCCTTGTACCCTGGCCGGGCTATTGTAGGTCTGGCCCCACGCCTTGTACCCTGGCCGGGGTATTGTAGGTCTGGCCCCACGCCTTGTACCCTGGCCGGGCTATTGTAGGTCTGGCCCCACGCCTTGTACCCTGGCCGGGGTATTGTAGGTCTGGCCCCACGCCTTGTACCCTGGCCGGGGTATTGTAGGTCTGGCCCCACGCCTTGTACCCTGGCCGGGCTATTGTAGGTCTGGCCCCACGCCTTGTACCCTGGCCGGGGTATTGTAGGTCTGGCCCCACGCCTTGTACCCTGGCCGGGCTATTGTAGGTCTGGCCCCACGCCTTGTACCCTGGCCGGGGTATTGTAGGTCTGGCCCCACGCCTTGTACCCTGGCCGGGCTATTGTAGGTCTGGCCCCACGCCTTGTACCCTGGCCGGGGTATTGTAGGTCTGGCCCCACGCCTTGTACCCTGGCCGGGGTATTGTAGGTCTGGCCCCACGCCTTGTACCCTGGCCGGGGTATTGTAGGTCTGGCCCACGCCGTGTACCCTGGCGGGGTTTTGTAGGTCTGGCACACACATTGGCACTACAAATAATGAGTCTCTGTGTTTTTCTTGCAGCGGAGAAGGTCAGCTCTCTGGGGAAGAATTGGCACCGATTCTGTCTGAAATGTGAGATGTGCAGCAAGGTGCTCTCCTCCGGGGGACACGCCGAGGTGAGAACCCGATACTGAGACCTCCTGTTATCAGATCCAACACCGAACCCATCACCAGATCTGCCCTGCATCCTCCACCATCCTCTCTCTCTGCCATTCCCTACCACCTCCTATGCTGCTTGTTCTTTCCTCCCAGAGATTCTCTTCACCTTCCTGTATAATTTCCTTTCTCCAGAGGGCCCCCCCATTATCAGTGGTGTGGCTCTATTAATAGGGGCCCCTGCAGATAGTGCGGTACACGGCACTCCAGCGCTGTCAGATTAGGAAGTGTCTGTAGACAATCATTCGACGCCTTGTAAAGCGTCAGACGTGCCGAGACCTGCCGGCCAGACAGACGCACATTGTACAGAAGCTGCACTGTTTTGACGACGACGGCGGCGGTACCCACTCCCTCCATTCTCTGTGTGTCGGGAAAATATCACCACCCCCCCCCCCCTTCCTCCTTCTTTTCAATGTTCTCTGTGTATGGCAGAAGCTCAGGGCTCTCATTCAGCGTTCTCTGAGGAGGGGCCCCCGCCGCCGTTCGTCTGTGTGGGGGATATTGAGGAGGGGGGCCCCCTTCGCCGTTCTGTGTGGGGGGGGGGGGGGATATTGGGGTCTCATCTGACATTCTATGTGTGAGGGGAATATTGAGGGCTTTATCCGCTGTTCTCTGGTAGGGGGATATTGGGGGGGGGGGGGGGGGGCTCCCTCATTCTTTGTATAAGGGGTTCATTGGGGTCTGCTCTTCCTATCTGTGTCAGAGGAATATTGGGGTCCCCTTAGCCATTCTCTGTATGGGGGGGATATCGGGGGGGGGGGTCCCCTCCTTCGTTCTGTGGGGGTGGGGAATATCGGGGTACCCCTGTTTTCTGTGGGGGGGTTCCCCTCCCTCTTTCTGTGGAGGGGAGAGAATAGGGGCCCTCTCCCTCATTCTCTGTGCGGGGGGGGGGGAGTCCCTGTTTTCTGTGCTGTGGGAGAATATGAGGGGGGGGGTCCCTCTCCCTAGTTCTCTGTGGGGGGAGGGGGGTTCCCCTCCCTTGTTTTTTTATGCGGGGAGGAGAATATCGGGGGTCCCCCTCCCTTGTTTTCTGTGCGGGAAGGATAATATCGGGAGTCCTCCTCCCTTGTTTTCTGTGCTGGGGGGGGGGGGGGGCGGGCTCCCTTTGTATTCTGTATGTGGGGGAATATCAGGTCTGGCCCACGCCTTGTACCCTGGCTGGGGTACTGTAGGTCTGGCCCACGCCGTGTACCCTGGCCGGAGTACTGTAGGTCTGGCCCACGCCGTGTACCCTGGCCGGGGTACTGTAGGTCTGGCCCACGCCGTGTACCCTGGCCGGGGTACTGTAGGTCTGGCCCACGCCGTGTACCCTGGCCGGGGTCCTGTAGGTCTGGCCCACGCCGTGTACCCTGGCCGGGGTCCTGTAGGTCTGGCCCACGCCGTGTACCCTGGCCGGGGTCCTGTAGGTCTGGCCCACGCCGTGTACCCTGGCCGGGGTCCTGTAGGTCTGGCCCACGCCGTGTACCCTGGCCGGGGTCCTGTAGGTCTGGCCCACGCCGTGTACCCTGGCCGGGGTCCTGTAGGTCTGGCCCACGCCGTGTACCCTGGCCGGGGTCCTGTAGGTCTGGCCCACGCCGTGTACCCTGGCCGTGGAACTGTAGGTCTGGCCCACGCCGTGTACCCTGGCCGGGGTACTGTAGGTCTGGCCCACGCCGTGTACCCTGGCCGGGGTACTGTAGGTCTGGCCCACGCCGTGTACCCTGGCCGGGGTACTGTAGGTCTGGCCCACGCCTTGTACCCTGGCCGGGGTACTGTAGGTCTGGCCCACGCCTTGTACCCTGGCCGGGGTATTGTAGGTCTGGCCCACGCCTTGTACCCTGGCGGGGTTTTGTAGGACTGAAGGGGAGGAGGGGGGGGGGGGGGGGATATTTTCCCGACACACAGAGAATGGAGGGAGTGGGTACCGTCGTCATCAAAACAGTGCAGCTTCTGTACAATGTGCGTCTGTCTGGCCGGCAGGTCTCGACACCTCTGACGCTTTACAAGGCATCTGGGGGGGGGGGGGCTCCCCTTGTATTCTGTATGTTGGGGAATATCAGATTTTCTTTATGGGGGGGGGGGGTAATTTCATGGTGGGCACCCTATATTGATGCAGACTAGTCAGCTGAGCACAGGTTTGGTTGCCCCCCCTGTCAGGTCGGTGACATGTAACAATTAGTAGATTCTCCCCCTGATAAGATACAATCTCTGGTTTCTAGTCGGGTGCCCCCCCCCCGTGAATCTGGAAATATCTCGGGGTCTGTGACCTCGGCGCACAATCTGCCATAAAATATATACAAGTCATTCTCCTCCGTAGTTTCCTGTCCTGTTTCCATGGCTGCCGAGTATCTGCTCCTCCGTATAATGACAGTGTACACAGCCTTGGTATGGTGGGGGGGGCAGGAAATTCCTGCGCTTGGCAGCTGCTCAATCTGACAATTGAAGGAGAAACCTTTAAAAATAACTCTGCGCTCCTCCAGCTGCAGGAATGTGGGAAAATGTTTAACTGCTCAGCAGCCCAGAGAGAAGGGGGGGCGGCTAAACCCTGAGGATGGACATGACCTTCACATTGTGTCCGGTACACCGTGTGACCTGCTGGACATGAAATCGCAGAAAGAAAATTCTTTGCATTTTTTATTTTTATACATTTATATGGCTCTGACATATTCCATAGCTCTGTATAGAGAACAGTCACATCAGTCTCTGTATCAGAGGAGCTTACACTCTAATGTGCCTCCACTGTTCTACGTTTACCTGTGACCTATTCCATATTGTTGTACAAAGAACAGGGGGGTAGATTCAGGTAGCAATTGCGTCTGCGTAACCATAGTTACGCAGCGCAATTGCTTACTTGCGCCGGCGTCTCGAATGCTCCTGATTCAGGAACCTCGATACGCCGACTGCAGCCTAAGATATGCGTGGCATAAGGCTCCTTATGCCGTCGTATCGTAGGCTGCATTCTCACGATGGCCGCTAGGGGGCGTTCCCGTAGTGGTCAGCGTATAGTATGCAAATTGCATACTAACGCCGATTCACAACCCTACGCGAGCCCTGCGTACGCAGTTTACGTCGTTTCCGTTCGTCAGGTTCCGCGGAAGGCTGCTCCTGCTATTAGCAGGGGCAGCCAATGCTACGTATACCCGTCGTTCCCGCGTCGCAAATTTAAAATTTAACGTCGTTTGCGTAAGTGAATCGTGAATGGCGCTGGACGCCATTTACGTTCACTTTGAAGCAAATGACGTCCTTGCGAGTTTCCCGACGGAGCATGCGCACTACGCTCGGTGCGGGAACGCGCCTAATTTAAATGATCCACGCCCCCTATGGGATCATTTAAATTACGCGCGCTTACGCCGGGCAGTTTTCTGGAGTGCTCACGCAAATTACGGAGCTACTGCTCCGTGAATCAAGCGTAGTGCAGGTAATTTACGGAGACGCAGCGGCAAAACGGTACGCTGCGCCTCCGTAAGAAAAGCGCAAAGCTACCTGAATCTACCCCAAGGAGCCAGTCCCATAAGCCACTGAACCAGAGGAGCTTACACTCTAATGTTCCTCCATTATTATGTTTATATAGCTCTGACATATTCCATAGTGCGGTACAGGGAACACTGAGCCAGTCCCATCAGTCGCTGTACCAGAGGAGCTTGCACTCTAATTTCCCCTCCACAGTCACACACTATTATACATTTATATAGCGCCTCCATATACCACAGTGCTGTACAGAGAACACTAAGCTGGTTATGTTGGCCTATGCACCAGAGGAGCTTACGCTCTAATATCCCCAACATAGTCACACACTATTATAAATGTATATAGCTCTGACATATTCCCCCTGTACCAGAGGAGCTTACACTCTAATGTTCCTCCTTTTCTGCATTTATTTACCTGTGACATATTCCATATTACAGAGAACAAGGATCCAGTCCCTTAAGCCACTAAACCAGAGGAGCTTACACTCTAATGTCCTCTCCAGTCGCACGCTATCCTTATCATACATTTTATGTAGCGCCAACATATTCCATAGTACTGTAGAGAAAAGGCTGAGACAGTCACATCAGTCTCTGCACCAGAGGAGCTTACACTCTAATGACCACCACAATCTTGCACTATTCTTCATCTGCATTTATATAGCTCTGACATATACCATAGTGCAGTATAGAGAACAGACAGTCACTGACAGTCTCTGTATCAGAGGAGCTTACACTCTAATGTGCCTCCACTATTCTACGTTTACCTGTGACATATTCCATATTGTTGTACAAAGATCAAGGAGCCAGTCCCATAAGCCACTGAACCAAAGGAGCTTACACTCTAATGTTCCTCCATTATTATGTTTATATAGCTCTGACATATTCCATAGTGCGGTACGGGGAACACTGAGCCAGTCACATCAGTCTCTGTACCAGAGGAGCTTACACTCTAATGTTCCTCCACTATTATCATACATTTATATAGCTCCTGCATATACCACGGTGCTGTACAGAGAACACTGAGCTGGTCATGTTGGCCTCTGCACCCAGAGGAGCTTACACTCTAATGTTCCTCCACTATTATACATTTATATAGCTCCTGCATATACCACGGTGCTGTACAAAGAACACTGAGCTGGTCATGTTGGCCTCTGCACCAGAGGAGCTTACGCTCTAATATCCCCCAACATAGTCACACACTATTATAAATTTATATAGCGCTGACATATTCCCCCCTGTACCAGAGGAGCTTACACTCTAATTTCCCCTCCACAGTCTCACACTATTATACATTTATTGAGCTCCTCCATATACCACGGTGCTGTACAGAGAACACTAAGCTGGTCATGTTGGCCTCTGCACCAGAGGAGCTTACACTCTAATCTTCCCCCATTCTACATTTATTTACCTGTGACATATTCCATATTGCTGTAGAGAGAACAAGGAGCCAGTCCCATAAGCCACTGTACCAGAGGAGCTTACACTCTAATGTTCCTCCATTATTATACAGTTGTATAGCTCTGACATATTCCATAGTGATGTACCGAGAACACAGAGGCCCAGATTCACAGAGAGCAAGGCGCACATTACGCCGCCGTAGAGCACACACCGTACGGCACGCCAACGTAGCGCGGAGAGGCAAGCATTGCATTCAGCAAGCCAGTGCTCCCAACGCTGCGCCAGCGTGGCGTGGGTTTCGAAGGCGCACGCCGGCGTAGGTGGAAGTGGGCGTGACCCCGTGCAAATGATGGGCCGAGCGCCAGACAGGTACGTATCACGAACTGCGCATGTGACGTGGACGCATGCACAACACCCCCCCCCCCCTGCGCCTGCTCACAACCACGCCGGCACAACTGCCTAAGCTACGCCGGATCACCACGTACGCCCAGCCAGACACACGTCCAACGCACAATACGCCGGCTTGTGTTCCCTGGTGCAGACCTGTGCATGTCTGTTGCTGGGTTGCACCTCATTTATGGGGAATAAGTTTACGCCGGACGTACAACTTAGGCGCATCTCACGTAGCATGCGCCGGGCACACGCAGGTTCGTGAATCGGCGTATTGCCCTCATTTGAATGGCT
The DNA here is from genome assembly GCF_905171775.1 of Rana temporaria. Lineage (NCBI taxonomy): Eukaryota > Metazoa > Chordata > Amphibia > Anura > Ranidae > Rana > Rana temporaria. Next base: position 467,615,486 of record NC_053492.1, on the reverse strand, counting down.
AATCAATGGGAGCGGCACCATGCGCCCAGCCCATATGTGCGCCCACACTACGTCGGCGGGGTGTAGCCTGTTTTTAGGTGCATGTTGGTTCGTGAGTCTGCCGCACACATACGCCGGCGCACATTGGCACTTACGTCGGCGTAACGTCTTATACGTCGGCGTAAGTGCTTTGTGAATCTGGGCCAGAGCCATTACATCAGTCTCTGTACCAGAGGAGCTTACACTCTAATGTCCACTTAAGTCACACTATTTATTACACATTTTAATAGCTCCAACATATTCCATAGTACTTTACAGAGAACACTGAGACAGTCACATCAGTCTCTGCACCAGAGGAGCTTACACTCTAATGCCCACCACAGTCACACGCTATTATACATTTATATAGCACTGACATATACCGCAGTGCTGTACAGAGAATGCTGAGCCACTCCCATCAGTCTCTGTACCAGAAGAGCTTACACTCTAATACCCCCCCCCCCCCAGTCACTTATTATTTTTAATGATTATTATCATTATACATTTATATAGCGCTGACATATACCGCAGTGCTGTACAGAGAACACTGAGCCAGTCACACCAGTCTCTGTACCAGAGGAGCTTACACTCTAATGCCCCCCCCCCCCCCCCCACAGTCAATAATAATAATATGATTTTTATTTTGTATTATCGTTATTACACATTTATATAGCTCTGACATATACCGCAGTGCTGTACAGAGAACACAGCCACTCACTTCAGTCTCTGTAACAGAAGATCTTGCACTCTAATGTCCCCTGCCCCCAGTCACACACTATTATTAAAGTGACATTAAAGCTTCTTTTATTTTTTTCCTTGTTTTTTAATAAATATTTTTTTTTCACGTTATACTTGCCTGCACTGCGCAAAGATTTTGCACAGAGCAGCCTGGATCCTCTTCTGGTGTCCCCCACCGGCTCTCTCTTTGGCAAGTGCCCCCCATGGAAAACCGCTTTCCGTGGGGGGCACCTGTGCTTAATTGCTCCTGAGCCACCCTGCCTGCATCTATTAACACAGAACGACACCCCTCTGCTTGCTCGCTCAACATTTTGAGCGACAATCTGTCCATGGAAGAGGGAGACCGCTGCTCTCGTGCACATTGCTGGATTGGGCTCGGGTAAGAATAAGGGGGAAGGGCTCAGGTAGGAATAAGGGGGAGTTTTGCAGCACAGAAGGGTTTTCACCTTAAAGGGGTTGTAAAGGTAAAAAAAATCCCTAAATATCTTCCTTTACCTTAGTGCAGTCCTCCTTCACTTACCTCATCCTTCCATTTTTCTTTAAATGTCCTTATTTCTTCTGAGAAATCCTCACTTCCTGTTCTTCTGTCTGTAACTCCACACAGTAATGCGAGGCTTTCTCCCTGGTGTGGAGTGTCGTGCTCGCCCCTCCCTTGGACTACAGGAGAGTCAGGACGCTCTCTACGTTGCAGATAAAGGAGCTGTGTGTTGGTGAGCGCCCTAACTCTCCTGTAGTCCAAGGGAGGGGGTCGAGCACGACACTCCACACCAGGGAGAAAGCCTTGCATTACTGTGTGGAGTTACAGACAGAAGAACAGGAAGTGAGGATTTCTCAGAAGAAATAAGGACATTTAAAAGCAAAATGGAAGGATGAGGTAAGTGAAGGAGGACTGCACTAAGGTAAAGGAAGCTATTTAGGGACATTTTTTTTTTTTTTTTTACCTTTACAGCCCCTTTTAATATCATTCCTATTATACATTATTATTATATAGGATTTTTATAGCACCAACTGTTTGTGCAGAGCTTTACAACCTTGGGGAACATGGTACAATTCAATACAGGAGGGATCAGCGTAGGGCCGAAACAACTAATCGATTATGAAAATTGTAATCGATTAATTTCATAATCGATTACAATTTTCATAATCGATTAGTTGTTTCGGCCCTACGCTGATCCCTCCTGTATTGTCATTGTAATTGCATTACTGTATTGTATAATTGTAATTGCATTACTACATAATGGGGTTAAAAAAAATAAAATTAGCCCTTTATAGTACAAAAAAGCGACTCGCTACTGTAAATATTCATTTCACTGTCCAACAGTAAAAAAAATTAACCCCTTACAGTAGTGATTATTTGCTCTTTTTCTACTTATTTTTGTTTTTTTAACCCCATTTTTTTTTGGTGCTTTTTGTAGAAACACACTAGAGTTAATTTCCATGTTTTCCTATGGGGACATTCCATATTCAGCTGCTGCGTATTTGGAAAGGGCGGGGACTTTTTAACGCAAAACGGTGCTATTTTTTTTTTGTTCAATATACTTCAATGGAGAAGCTGCAGAAAAGCATGTAATTTGAGTTTTTGTGGCAATTTGTGTTTTGTAATCTGCCCAACAACAAAGTTTTTTTTTTTTAAATTTTTTAAGGCCATTATCCGATTAACCACTTGCTTACTGGGCACATACACCCCCCTCCTGCCCAGGTGAAATTTCAGCTTCCGGGACTGCGTCACTTTAACTGACAATTGCGCGGTCGTGCGACGTGGCTCCCAAACAAAATTGATGCCCTTTATTTCCCCACAAGTAGAGCTTTCTTTTGGTGGTTTTGGGATATACTCACTGTATAAGACTAGTACTATACTATACTAGTCATGCCTCGCCTCACTGTGCCCCATTACATGCCTCACTGTGCCCCATTACATGCCTCACTGTACCACTGCTTACCTTATCCGTGACATGACATGCAGACCGCGTCCGTCCATTTTTCAAAAGCCGTGCCTCTCTTTCTGCTGTTCCGTGATAGGCCGAACACTCCGCTTCCCAGGAGACAATGTGTTTAGTGTTCCGCCTATCACGGATGGGCGGACGCGGTCTGCATGTCACGGTCCCGGACAAGGTAAGCATTAGGTTACCGGCGTATAAGACGACCCCCCGACTTTGAAGAAGAATTTCAGGGGTTAGAAAGTCTTATACGCCGGAAAATACGGTAGCCCAATTTAAAAAAAAAAAAACATTTTTTTTTCTCAGTCTAGGCCGATACGTATTCTTCTACATATTTTTAGTTAAAAAAAAAAATGGCAATAAGTGACTGGTTTGCGCAAAAGTTATAGCGCCTACAAAATAGAGGACAGAATTATTATTTTTATTTATTTTTTACTAGTAATGGCGGCGATCTGCAATTTTTATTGGAACTGCGACATTATAACGGACATATCGGACACTTTTGGCACATTTTTGGCACCATTCACATTTGTACTGCGATCAGTGCTCAACGTCCTTGTCTCTGTAACCGCCGATCGCGGGTGCCTGGCACACATCGTGGCCACCAGGCACGCGCATCGGCATCTCGGTGATGCGGCGGGCACGTGCCCCCCCAGTGGCCCGTAAGAGCGGAGGCTGTATAAAGACGGCGCCCCAGAACCACACTGCGGCCGTATATAGTCGTGCGGCCGTCAGGAAGTTGGTTAATCGAAACAATAATCGGCCAACTAATCGATTATGAAAATAATCGCTAGTTGCGGCCCTAGATCGGAGGATACATTTATATAGCTCTGTAGTGCTGTACAGAGAACACTGAACCAGATTATTACTATTATCCTTATTATATTAACAATATTATTACAATTATAATACTATTAATATTTTATTATACTACATTTGGCTCTGACATCTGCCCCCCCCCTCCGTTTTTGGCAGCTGCTCACTCTGGCTACTGAAGGAAAAACCTTTAAAAATAACTCCAAGCCGCTCCAGCAGCCGGAATGTGGGAAAATGTTTAAATTCTCAGCAGCCCATTCCGGCAATTTTCGGGGATAAAGAAGTCGTTTTTTCCTCTCCAGGCTGGCTGTGTGGCTGGCTGTGTGGGTGGATTTAGGATTCAGCTGTGTGCAGACTGATACTCTTGCAAGGTCCCCGCCATCTGTCATGGCCGCCCCTGGGGGGGGGGGGTAAATCTGCAGTTGCTGCGGATGTGATGTGGGTGTGGAGGCAGCTGTCGCCCTACAGGGTGTAGTTGGAGGTGTGATCAGCATGCTGGGAATGCCATGTGCGCCATTCCTGGGTGCATCATTACCCGCCTGCTGTACGCTGCCTACCACCGTAACTGAGCTGTGTCTGCACACTGATTGGATTATGAGGGCGAAGCCCCCCCCCCGCCTGCACAATGAAGGAACAGTGACCCTGATTTCTGTGTCTCTTCAGTACCTGCACTCTAATTGGATTATAAGAGGGCGAAGCCCCCCCCCACTGCACAATGAAGGGACGGTGACCCCGATTTCTGTGTCTCTTCAGTGCCTGCACACTGATTGGATTATGAGAGGGCGAAGCCCCCCCCGCCACCTGCACAATGAAGGGACAGTGACCCCGATTTCTGTGTCTCTTCAGTGCCCGCACACTGATTGGATTATGAGAGGTCGAAGCCCCCCCGCCTGCACAATGGACAGTGATCCCGATTTCTGTGTCTCTTCAGTACCTGCACACTGATTGGATTATGAGAGGGCGAAGCCCCCCCCCCCCACCTGCACAATGAAGGGACGGTGACCCCGATTTCTGTGTCTCTTCAGTACCTGCACACTGATTGGATTATGAGAGGGCGAAGAACCCCCCCCCCCGCCGCCTGCACAATGAAGGGACAGTGACCCCGATTTCTGTGTCTCTTCAGTGCCTGCACACTGATTGGATTATGAGAGGGCAAAGCCCCCCCGCCGCCTGCACAATGAAGGGACGGTGACCCCGATTTCTGTGTCTCTTCAGTACCTGCACACTGATTGGATTATGAGGGTGAAGCCCCCCCCCCCCCTGCACAATGAAGGGACGGTGACCCCGATTTCTGTGTCTCTTCAGTGCCTGCACACTGATTGGATTATGAGAGGGCGAAGCCCCCCCCGCCGCCTGCACAATGAAGGGACGGTGACCCCGATTTCTGTGTCTCTTCAGTACCTGCACACTGATTGGATTATGAGAGGGCGAAGCCCCCCCCCGCCGCCAGCACAATGAAGGGACGGTGACCGTGATTTCTGTGTCTCTTCAGTGCCTGCACACTGATTGGATTATGAGAGGGCGAAGCCCCCCCCCCCCTGCACAATGAAGGGACGGTGACCCCGATTTCTGTGTCTCTTCAGTGCCTGCACACTGATTGGATTATGAGAGGGCGAAGCCCCCCCCCCCCGCCGCCTGCACAATTAAGGGACAGTGACCCCGATTTCTGTGTCTCTTCAGTACCTGAACACTGATTGGATTATGAGAGGGCGAAGAACCCCCCCCCCCCCCCCGCCGCCAGCACAATGAAGGGACGGTGACCGTGATTTCTGTGTCTCTTCAGTGCCTGCACACTGATTGGATTATGAGAGGGCGAAGCCCCCCCCCCCCTGCACAATGAAGGGACGGTGACCCCGATTTCTGTGTCTCTTCAGTGCCTGCACACTGATTGGATTATGAGAGGGCAAAGCCCCCCCCCGCCGCCTGCACAATGAAGGGACGGTGACCCTGATTTCTGTGTCTCTTCAGTACCTGCACACTGATTGGATTATGAGAGGGCAAAGCCCCCCCCCCCCCCCACCTGCACAATGAAGGGACGGTGACCCCGATTTCTGTGTCTCTTCAGTACCTGCACACTGATTGGATTATGAGAGGGCGAAGAACCCCCCCCCCCCCCGCCGCCTGCACAATGAAGGGACAGTGACCCCGATTTCTGTGTCTCTTCAGTGCCTGCACACTGATTGGATTATGAGAGGGCAAAGCCCCCCCGCCGCCTGCACAATGAAGGGACGGTGACCCCGATTTCTGTGTCTCTTCAGTGTCTGCACACTGATTGGATTATGAGGGTGAAGCCCCCCCCCCCCCTGCACAATGAAGGGACGGTGACCCCGATTTCTGTGTCTCTTCAGTGCCTGCACACTGATTGGATTATGAGAGGGCGAAGCCCCCCCCGCCGCCTGCACAATGAAGGGACGGTGACCCCGATTTCTGTGTCTCTTCAGTACCTGCACACTGATTGGATTATGAGAGGGCGAAGCCCCCCCCCCGCCGCCAGCACAATGAAGGGACGGTGACCGTGATTTCTGTGTCTCTTCAGTGCCTGCACACTGATTGGATTATGAGAGGGCGAAGCCCCCCCCCCCCCCTGCACAATGAAGGGACGGTGACCCCGATTTCTGTGTCTCTTCAGTGCCTGCACACTGATTGGATTATGAGAGGGCGAAGCCCCCCCCCCTGCACAATGAAGGGACGGTGACCCCGATTTCTGTGTCTCTTCAGTGCCTGCACACTGATTGGATTATGAGAGGGCGAAGCCCCCCCCCCCCCCCGCCGCCTGCACAATTAAGGGACAGTGACCCCGATTTCTGTGTCTCTTCAGTACCTGAACACTGATTGGATTATGAGAGGGCGAAGAACCCCCCCCCCCCCCCCGCCGCCAGCACAATGAAGGGACGGTGACCGTGATTTCTGTGTCTCTTCAGTGCCTGCACACTGATTGGATTATGAGAGGGCGAAGCCCCCCCCCCCTGCACAATGAAGGGACGGTGACCCCGATTTCTGTGTCTCTTCAGTGCCTGCACACTGATTGGATTATGAGAGGGCAAAGCCCCCCCCCGCCGCCTGCACAATGAAGGGACGGTGACCCTGATTTCTGTGTCTCTTCAGTACCTGCACACTGATTGGATTATGAGAGGGCAAAGCCCCCCCCCCCCCCCCCCCCCCGCTGCCTGCACAATTAAGGGACAGTGACCCCCGATTTCTGTGTCTCTTCAGTACCTGCACACTGATTGGATTATGAGAGGGCAAAGCCCCCCCCCCTGCACAATGAAGGGACAGTGACCCCGATTTCTGTGTCTCTTCAGTACCTGCACTCTAATTGGATTATGAGAGGGCGAAGCCCCCCCCCCGCCGCCTGCACAATGAAGGGACGGTGACCCCGATTTATGTGTCTTTTCAGTGACTGCACACTGATTGGATTATGAGCGGGCGAAGCCCCCCCCCCCTCTGCACAATGAAGGGACGGTGACCCCGATTTCTGTGTCTCTTCAGTGCCTGCACACTGATTGGATTATGAGAGGGCAAAGCCCCCCCCCCGCCTGCACAATGAAGGGACGGTGACCCCGATTTCTGTGTCTTTTAAGTGACTGCACACTGATTGGATTATGAGAGGGCAAAGCCCCCCCCCTGCACAATGAAGGGACAGTGACCCCGATTTCTGTGTCTCTTCAGTACCTGCACACTGATTGGATTATGAGAGGGCGAAGCCCCCCCCCCCCGCCGATGGCACAATGAAGGGACGGTGACCCCGATTTATGTGTCTTTTCAGTGACTGCACACTGATTGGATTATGAGCGGGCGAAGCCCCCCCCCCCCCTCTGCACAATGAAGGGACGGTGACCCCGATTTCTGTGTCTCTTCAGTGCCTGCACACTGATTGGATTATGAGAGGGCAAAGCCCCCCCCCGCCTGCACAATGAAGGGACGGTGACCCCGATTTCTGTGTCTCTTCAGTGACTGCACACTGATTGGATTATGAGAGGGCGAAGCCCCCCCCTGCACAATGAAGGGACGGTGACCCCGATTTCTGTGTCTTTTCAGTGACTGCACACTGATTGGATTGTAATCTTGATGTCTATTTCTGAGTCTGGATTTGGATACAATGGTGACCTTGATCTTTGTCTGTTCATTGGGTGATTCCTATAATGTTGTCTGCACACTGCCAGCATTGTGATTGGGCAGACCAAGGTTGCAGAGGGGGGGGGGGATGGGATGGGTAGTGAAGCAGGCTGTTGATGATCGGTGAAGCATGGAGACGTCTGGAATGTGTCCACCTCCCTAATTGACTCATTAATGTGCCGCGTTCCCAGAGCTACGGTTTCCGGAATCCACACCGTGGGATCTGCTGCCCATCTCTGCCATGCCGGGGTGTGTATGTTGCACAGCCCCGGGGGGGCCCCCCCGGCATACAGTGTTTTTCTGTACTGTACAGTTCCAGGGCCCCCGGTATACACAGGTTTCCTGTATTCTTTCGGATCCCCTGATGTCGTTCTCTGTACTATAACGGCTTTGTGGCCCCCCTCATACAGTGTTCTCTGTACTGTACACTCCCGGAACCCTACGGTTGCTATACAGTGTTCCGCCGGCCATTGATGGGTCCAAAATCGGCAAGTTCAGCAGCAACCAGCCAAATTTTGATCCATCTATGACCATTTCTGCTTGACAAAAGCCAGTCCAGCAATCGACTTCTGTCAAATGTCGATTGCTGGACTGGCTTTTGTCAAGCAGAAATGGTCATGGATGGATCAAAATTTGGCTGGTTGCTGCTGAACTTGCCGAGTTTGGACCCATCAATAGCCGGCTGAACACTGTCAAATGGGAGTGTTTGCTGATTGGAAAAGACTGCCCGCCTTTTGTACTGTACAGTTCTGGGGCACCCTTTGTATTTTTTTATTTTGTCCCCCCACGGACCCACCCACGCCATAATCTGTCAAGTTTTATGGTCTTGTTGCTCCCCAAGCCCTCCTCTCATTGTGGGGGGAAAAAGAAGCCTCAACTCCACTGCGCAGTTCATTTTGCCCAGAGTGGCCCCGATCCTCGACTTCTGGGGTCCCCCGGTGGAGCTGGCAGCTCCTCCCCGCATCGAATGTCCACATTTAAGAAGGCTCCCCTAAGGTGGACACCCGTGCGGGCGCACTCCTGAGTCCTGCTTCTGTGTACATTCACATAATTGTGAAGTGGAAGGAAAATGATGATAAATGGTTTTCAAATTTATTTTTATACAAATAAATGTGGGGGGGGGGGGGCATTTGTATTCTGATACCCCCAACTAAAATCCTTTACTCTGATACCCCCAACTAAAATCCAGTGGAACCAATTGCCTTCACAAGTCGGCTAATTGGTCAATAGTCTACCTGTGTATAATTTAATCTCAGTAAAAATACAGCTGTTCTGTGAAGCCTTAGTGAACAAACCGCATCATGAAGGCCAAGGAACACACCAGGCAGGTCAGGGATAACGTTGTGGAGAAGTATAAAGCAGGGTTAGGTTATAAAAGCTTTGAACATCTCATGGAGCTTCTGTTCAATCCATCATCCGAAAATGGAAAGAGTATGGCACAACTGCAAACCTACCAAGACATGGCCGTCCACCTAAACTGACCGGGCCGGGCAAGGAGAGCACTCATCAGAGAAGCAGCCAAGAGGTCCATGGTAACTCTGGAGGAGCTGCAGAGATCCACAGCTCAGGGGGGAGAATCTGTCCACAGGACAACTATTAGTGGTCTCTCCACAAATCTGCTCTTTATGGAAGAGTGACAAGAAGAAAGACATTGGAGAAAGAAAGACATAAGAAGTCCTGTTTGCAGTTTGTGAGAAGCCATGTGGGGGAGGGGACACAGCAAACATGTGGAAGAAGGTGCTCTGGTCAGATGAGACCAAAAATGAACTTTTTGGCCTAAAAGCAAAACGCTATGTGTTGGGGAAAACTAACACTGCACATCACCCTGAACATACCATCCCTACTGTGAAACATGGTGGTGGCAGCTTCATGTTGTGGGGATGCTTTTTTTACAGCAGGGAGAGGGAAGCTGATCAGTTGATGGGAAGATGGATGGATCCAAATGCAAGACAATCTTAGAAGAAAACTTGTTAGTCTGCAACAGACTTGAGACTGGGCGGAGGTTCACCTTCCAGCAGGACAACGACCCTAAACATACAGCCAGAACTACAATGGAATGGTTTAGATCAAAGCCTATTCATGTGTAATGCCGCGTACACACCATCACTTTATGTGATGAAAAAAAAATGACGTTTTTAAAAACGTCACTTTAATTGACTGTGTGTGGGGGAAAACGTCGTTTTATGTCTTCAATTTTATGTGTCGTTTTTCAAAAGTGCACTTTTTACTTCACAGAAATTGACCGTGTGTAGCAAAAAACTTCGTTTTCTAAGACGTTTTTTCATCCACGCATGCCCAGAAGCTACTTATGAAGCAAGCTTCAATGGTAAAACGTGGTGGAACGTAACCTCACTTTGCTAGAACATTGTGAGAAAAACGATGGTGTGTAGGCAACTTCGTCTTTGAAAATTGAAGTTTCAAAAACGTCATTTTTTACTTCACAGAAAGTGTCGTTTTTTTTCATCACATAAAGTGATGGTGTGTATGCGGCATTAGAATGGCCCAGTCACAGTCCAGACCTAAATCACATTGAGAATCTGTGGCAAGACTTGAAAATTGCTGATCACAGACGCTCTCCATCCAATCTGACAGAGCTTGAGATATTTTACAAAGAAGAATGGGCAGAAATGTCCCTCTCTAGATGTGCAAAGCTGATAGAGACATCCCCAAAAAGACTTGCAGCTGTAATTGTAGCAAAAAGGGGGCTGACTACAAATGCATGCCACACTTTTTTTTTTTACATATTTATCGGCGTATACCGCGCACTTTTTTCCCCTTAAAATAAGGGGAAAATCGTAAGTGCGCGATATACGCCGATACCCGCTTCCCGCGCCTAGTTTGAATGCCTGCGCCGACATATACCGAGCGCAGTACACTCGGGTACATTCGGCCAGGCTCGGCTTCGCTCGTGCTCACGCATAAACGTCACAGAGCGTGAGCACGAGCGAAGCCGAGCCTGGCCGAATGTAGCTGAGGGTACTGCACTCGGTATACGTCAGCTGAGGCGTTCAAATTGAGCGCGGGAAGCGGCGATGAGACGGGGCGGGAGAACACCACCGAAGCTGCAGACGGACGCCGGACCCGAGGAGGAGGACGCCGCAGACGGACCCGACGAGGAGGACACCACCGCAGCCGGACCCGACGAGGTCACCGATGGACGCCGCGCAAGACACCAAAACTGTAAGTACTAAAATATTTTTTTTTACAGGAATGCGGGTCCACGCTATACGCCGGAGCGCGCAATACCACGATAAATACAGTAATTGTAAAAAAAAATGGGAAAACCATTTTCCTTCCAGATCACAATTATGTTCCACTTTGTGTTGGTCTATTAGATAAAACAAATTTTAAGTTTTTGGTTGTAACACGACAAAATGTGGACACAAAATACACAAATACAGCTTTGTTTTAGTGGTGTTTAAGCTCAACTGGGTTTATTTTTTGCTACATAAACGAAAAATGACCGACAATTTTGAAAAATTAAAACATTTTGAGAATTTTTTTTTTTTTTTTTTTTTTTCGTGACTGCAACGTTATGGGGGACACATCGGACAATTGTGACTCATTTTTGGGACCATTGTCATTTTCACAGCAAAAAATGCATTTAAAATGCATTGTTTATTGTGAAAATGACAATTGCAGTTTGGGAGTTAACCACAGGGGGCGCTGATGGGGTTGTGTGACCTCATTTGTGTTTCTAACTGTAGGGGGGGTGTGGCTGTAGGTGTGACGTCATCGATTGTGTTTCCCTATAAAAGGGATGACACGATCGATGACGGCGCCACAGTGAAGAACGGGGAAGCTTAGTTTACACACAGCTCTTCAGCTCCGGGGACCGATCGCGGGACTCCAGCGGCGATTGGGTCCTGCGGTCACGGAGCTTCGGACCGGGTCGCGGGCGCGCGCCCGCGACCCGTGGCTGGGCACTTAAAGAGGACGTACCTGTACGTGCTTGTGCCCAGCCGTGCCATGCCATTCTGTCGACGTAAATGTGCAGGAGGTGGTCCTTAATTGGTTAAATGCTACCAGACTGGTTGGAGCCACACTTGTAGTGACTAAGATCCTAAAACAATATATATTTAGCGCTTGTAAGCGTTCACATTACAAATGGAAGTACCTGTATGAAGAGTGGCTAATTTTTATTTTATTTTCCATGCTATAAGTGGAGACGCAATCAGATCTCATGTTTCTCTCATTAGAGATGTAATTGGATGATGGAAAAAGCAGCAATCACATAGAGACCCACCCTGGTAGCTCAGTCTTCCCATTAACCTCCTTCTCTTTGCACCCGGGGAGAAGGGTAATGGAAGACTGAGCTACCAGGGTGGGTCTCTGATTGATTGCTGCCCTATGCTTTAATTACATCTTTAATGAGAGTAATGTGAGATCCGATGGCCTCTTTTCTTCTAGCGTGGAAAAAATAATTGCCACTACACAGGTACTTGTAGACTATGAGTGCTTACTAGAAACATGTATACGTTTTTGGGAGTCACGAAGGGCCAGATTCTCGTACCTCCGCGCAATTTTGGGCAGGCGTAACGTATCTGATTTACGTTACGCCTCCGCAACTTACACGGGCAAGTGGTGTATTCTCAAAGCACTTGCTCCGTAAGTTGCGGCGGCGTAGCGTAAATCGGCCGGCGTAAGCCCGCCTAATTCAAATTTGGATCAGGGGGGCGTGTTTTATGTAAAACTACTGTGACCCGACGTGATTGACGTTTTTGCGGAACGGCGCATGCGCCGTCCGTGGAATTTCCCAGTGTGCATTGCTCCAAAGTACGCCGCAAGGACGTCATTGGTTTCGACGTGAACGTAAATGACGTCCAGCCCCATTCACGGACGACTTACGCAAACAACGTAACTTTTTCAAATTTCGACGCGGGAACGACGGCCATACATAACATTGGTACGCCGCACTTATGCCTCATATAGCAGGGGCAACTATACGCCGGGAAAAGCCTAACGTAAACGTCGTAACTTTACTGCGTCGGCTGCGCGTACGTTCGGGAATTCGCGTATCTAGCTAATTTGCATACTCGACGTGGAATTCGACGGAAGCGCCACCTAGCGGTCAGAAAAAATATGCAGTTACGATCCGACGGTGTAAGAGACTTGCGCCTATCGGATCTAATGGATATCTATGCGTAACTGATTCTATGAATCGGGCGCATAGATACGACGGCTCGGATTAGGACTTACGACGGCGTACATGGCGCTGCGCCGTCGTAAGTCCTCTGAGAATCCGGGCCTAAGTGTCTCTATCCAGTCTGGTGGTCATTGTTTAGTTTGGTGTTTCCTATCTTTTAGATATTATGTAATTCTGTTATGAATTCACGCTTGATACATCTTTAGCTTTTCTTGTGGCTTCCAGAAACGCCTATGCTAGAAACCCACGCTGGGGGGTCCCTCTCCCACTTAATTTACCCATTGGGGCGGCAGACACAGGGACTTGCAGCTTTTGATTGAAAACTTCAGCATATGATGTTCTAAATGCATTTTTTTTATATATATATTCTTCCTGGGGAACTGAAATTGTCCACGAAACGCGTCGAATCGAGTCCCTAATACATTTGATGCACATCTTTAACCACTTCCCGCCCGGTCAATGGACAATTGACGTCCGAGAAGTGGACGTCAATTGTCAATAGACTGGACGTCTATTGACGTCCTGCAGGATTCCTGCGTGGTAAAGAGCCTCCGGCGGAGGCTCTTTACCACGTGATCAGCCGTGTCTGATCACAATGTAAACAGGAAGAGCCGTTGATCGGCTCTTCCTCACTCGCGTCTGTTAGACGAGAGCCGATTGCCGGCTCTCCTGACGGGGGGTTCACGCTGATTATTTATCAGCACAGCCCCCCCTCGGTTGCCCAAACTAGACCACAGGGAAGCCGCCAGGACCACCAGGTATTGGAGGAAACATGTGGATGGCCAGGTACATCCCCCCCCCCCCATGGCCATCCACATGTAAATAAATATGCACAATAGATGCTAATCAGTGCCCACAAATGGGCACTGACTGGCAACATGGGCACTGATTGGAAAAATTGTAAATAAGTGCCACCCCTCAGTTTCCATCAGTGCCACTTCTCAGTGCCCACCTATCTGTGCCACCCATCAGTGCCGCCCATCAGTGCCACCTCATCGTTGCCCGTAATTAAAAAAGAAAACTTACTTATTTCCAAAAAAATTTACAGAAAAAAATAAACTTTTTTTATTTTTTTTCAACGTTTTCGGTCTTTTTTTTTTTTTTAGTTGTTGCGCAAAAAATAAAAATCACAGAGGTGATCAAGAAATCTCTATTTGTGGGAACAAAATGATAAAAAAATTGTTTGGGTACAGAGTAGCACGACCACGCAATTGTCATCCAAAGTGTGACGGCGCAGAAAGCTGAAAATTGGCTTGGGCAGGAAGCTGCGTAAGTCCCTGGTATGGAAGTGGTTAAATGAGTATTTATTACACAAGCATAACAATGTCCTTATTACTATAGGACAGTGATGGCGAACCTTGGCACCCCAGATGTTTTGGAACTACATTTCCCATGATGCTGAACTACACTGCACGAGCATCATGGGAAATGTAGTTCCAAAACATCTGGGGTGCCAAGGTTCTCCATCACCGCTATAGGAGATGCTGTTAAGAGACCTTGCATTGACGGGAGCTGCGGTGGCTCAACGCGATTTGGCTCTGCGCTGACAAGCCATTCACCTCTGCAGCTAGGGGTTCGGATCCCGGTCTCGGCTACATGTGAATTGAGTTTGGTGGTCTCAACCCGGCTCCCGGTGGGTGTGCTATGCGAGGTAAGCTTGCGCTTAGTACGCCCACCCCCCTCCCACAAAAACCACCACACTTACACGCACTCGAAATTGGGTTAACATGCACGCACTTTGACCACGCGGTCTCTAAAAAGAGAGGCGAAGGACTAACGGGGCTGGTTGAGCGGGCTAGATCCTCTCACTCCCTTATAGGGAGTCCCTCTGCCCCGTTGTGCTTCAAAGCGGAGCAGGTAGGGCGGGCTGTGTGGGAGGACCCCCTCACACACCCGCCATTGCCACCCGGGGCATGGAGAAAGGTGGCAGATTGCCTCTGGGGGAGGCCTGCCTACTCCCAACTCCTGCAGTCCGGCTCCTCTCTCGAGTACACACACAAAATACACTTTAAAAAAAAAAAAAAAGCGTTCTTGGCATATGTTTTTTATATATATATATATATATATATATATATATATATATATATATATATATATATATATATATATATATATATATATATATATATATATATATATATATATATATATAATATGCACTTCCCGCCTGGCCTATGGTAAAATGACAGGGAGCGCGCCGTGTGACGTCCCCCCCAGAATTGCGCCTCGCCACGGAGCAATCTGTCACCCACTGTGTCCATCCAACACAGCTGATGACAGATCGCTATACCAGCCTGCTGCCGGTACCATGTGATTAGTGGCCAATCACAGCAGTACACGTGACGGTTGTACACAATGAAAGGCTTTGCGTTGTACCTTTTTTTTACTGTGTACTCGTGTGGTGAGCTCTGTGATTAGTCAAGCATCACATGGTACAGACAGGGCCAATCGCAGCCATTTGTACCATGTGATTAGCTGTGGCTAATCTCAATAGTAAACCCTAAGGCTGGGTTCACACTGGAGAGCGCAGCGGCTCACAGCAGGGGTCCGGTGCGTCTCCATTCACCGTTTCGGGTCCGATTTCAGCCCGAATTTGTCTGATTTCGGACCTGAAACGGACCAAGAGAGGCACATGGCTCCTGTGAAATTTGCACCAGAGCCTCTCCAGAGATGTCAACCAGCTCCGTAGAGAGCCAGTTACAATTTCCTGCTAAGCAAATCGGATGCGGGGAGGAGACATTTGTATTTTTACAGCGGGGTGGGGGGGTACAGCAATGTCATTTTGGTATAGTGGGTGGCAGGATCAGTTCTGCTGCTCTCCTGTCATGTGTTGGATCCTGTATTATAACAAGTTTTCCTTCTTTTGTCTCTCCAGCACGATGGACGCCCATACTGCCACAAGCCGTGCTACGCTGTCTTGTTCGGCCCGAAAGGTAAAGGTTGCATACTGAGGGGTATCGGGGTTGGGTGAGGAATCGGATGAGGGGTATTGTGGTGGGGGATCAGGCTGAGGGTTATTGGGGTGGGGGATGAATCAGATGGGTGGCATACTGATGGGTGTTAGGGGGTGTGTGAATGGGTGGGGGGGATGTTCGGAATGAGGTGGAACACCAAAGACTGTTTTGGGGGAGGGGTTAAATGGGGTAAGGCTGAGGGGTTTTAGGGAGGGGGAGGGATCAGATGGGTGGCATGCTGAGTGGCATTGAGGGAAGGTTCAAATGGTGGGGCATGCTGATGGGTGTTGGGTAGCAATTAGATGGGGGGTGGTGGGGAAAGGCTATTGGTATGGAGAAGGGGTTGGATGGGAAGCTTGCTGAGGGGTATTTGGTTGGGGAAGAATTCAGATGGAGGAGCACATGGTGAGGGTAGTCGGGTTGGCATAGGTATCGGATTTTGGGGGGGGGGGGGGGGGAGAGAGAGAGAGAGAATATGCTGAAAAGTATAGGAGGGAAAGGTTTGGTTGTGAGGCCCACTGTGGGGTATCTGTTTGGCATAGGGATTAGATGAGGGGCACTGAGGTAGTTAAGTGATCAGATTGGGGGCAAGCTGCGGAGCATTGGAGTCGTTAAGTGATTGAATGGGGGGGCACGCTGATGGGTGTTGGGTAGCAATTGGATGGGGGGGTGGTGGGGAAAGGCGTCCTAAGGATATTGGTATGGAGAAGGGGTTGGATGGGAAGCTTGCTGAGGGGTATTTGGTTGGGGGAGAATTCAGATTGAGGAGCACATGGTGAGGGTAGTCGGGTTGGCATAGGTATCGGATTTTGGGGGGGGGGGGGGGGGGAGAATGCTGAAAAGTTTGGTTGTGAGGCCCACTGTGGGGCATCTGTTTGGCAGAGGGATTAGATGAGGGGCACTGAGGTAGTTAAGTGATCAGATGGGGGCAAGCTGAGGAGCATTGGAGCCGTTAAGTGATTGATTGGCGGGGGCACGCTGAGGGGCTTTTTGGGTAGTTGGATGATCAGATGAGGGGGCAAGCTGAGGAGCATTAGAGTGGTTAAGTGATCGGATGGGGGGCATGCTGGCTGAGGGTTATCGGGATGGATGAAAGGGTATCGGGGGGTTTGAAAAGAATTGAGGGGCATTGTGGGTGAGGAGACCAGGATGGTTCTGTAGTCTCTTCCAGTGTTATGCCGCAGAAGTGAACTGTATAAGCAAGTTGACGGAAGCTTAACAGAACTTTTCGAGCTCTTCTGTAGGACAGAAGATTGTGTTGTGTGAATCATCTTATCGTTGTGCTGCGGATGGCAGTCACACCCTGGGTTGTGTTCTCCGTCTGCCACGGTCTTATCTCATCCCCCAGTATGTGCTGCCAGCAGGTAGGGGGAAAAAATGACCCATTAGGTGATTTCTCCCATGACCAGCAGCTTTTGTACATGGAGCACAAAGCGGGCACAGGCATGACTCAGTCCAGGACGGAGTCTTCACCATTGCCATCTGCCTCTGAGTGGTGCTAACTGATGCCCTCGGGGGGAGGGGGGGGGGGGGGGGGTAGTGTAAGAGACCCCCGGAAAGGCGTTTTATCGCAGGCTGTGAAGTCCATTTACTTGAAGCCATAATAATCTTTCAGTTTAAATGAGCCGCAGGTACATGAAAACAACGGGCCAGATTCACAGTATAAGTACGCCGGTGTATCTCCTGATACTCCGGCGTACTTTCAAATTTGCCGCGTCGTATCTTTAGTTTGAATCCTCAAACCAAGATACGACGGCTTTTGGCTTAGATCCGACAGGCGTACGGCTTCGTACGCCTTCGGATCGTAGGTGCAATACTTTGGCGCCCGCTGGGTGGAGTTCGCATCGTTTTCCGCGTCGGGTATGCTAATTGGCTTTTTACGGCGATTCACGAAGGAAAGCGTGGCCGTCGCATTCTCTTGCGTCGTCGCTAGTCGGCTTTTCCCAGCGTATAGTTAAAGCTGCTATTTCGTGGCGTATAGATAGACCTGCCATGTTAAAGTATGGCCGTCGTTCCCGCGTCAAATTTTTTTTGCGTAAGTCGTCCGTGAATAGGAAAGGACGTAACTCACGTCGACGTTCAAAAAATTACGCCGTTGCGACGACATTTCGCGCAAAGCACGGCGGGAAATTTCAAAACGGAGCATGCGCAGTATGTTCGGCGCGGGAACGCGCCTAATTTAAATGATCCACGCCCCCTACCCGGATCATTTCAATTAGGCGGGCTTGCGCCGGAGGGATTTACACTATGCCGCCGCAACTTTACAGGCAAGTGCTTTGTGAATCAAGCACTTGCCCGTAAAACTTGCGGCAGTGTAACGTAAATGCGATACGCTACGCCGCCGCAAATGTACCTGAATCTGGCCCTCGGTGCGCAACATTACAGTTCAAGTGTTACTAAACCCACAACAGTAAAATCTTTCTGTATGCAGAATAGCACTCTTGTTATACTCACTGTGGAACTTAAGGGGTTAATCCTCTGTATTGTGTAAAAAGGCTATTTTGATCCTGTCAGGGTCACTCTTGGCGAGGCCAGATAAGACACAGTGAAGGTAGTAATGCTGCACATGCTCAGTTTGGACTCTATTGCTGGAGAGAACATTTGCTTGTTTGAGCTTTTCAGGTCACATGATATTGACATCACACACTTGGGCGTGTATACAGATCCCAAATGACAGCCCGATCCCTCCCTCCTTCTCCATGCCCCGTAACTAAAAAAGAACACAGTGGGTGGGATGTCGCATCTTGATTGATGGATGATCAGCCTCTCATGAGGACGCAGGCTATAGTGGAAATCTCCTCCTACCTGAATACACAGCCAGACCCTGCAGTTTATCACGTGACCCTGGTGTACAGATTAGCCAAAAAGGTATATAGTGGCAGTATTTGAATGTAAAAAGATTTATAAGCTGTGGGCACTGCGGGGGGGGGGGGGGGGCGGAATGAACTATTTTCATATTACTAGGTTTAGTAACACTTTCATTTTAACCACTTAAGGACCCCTTCACGCCGATATACGTCGGCAGAATGGCACGGCTGGGCACATCAACGTATATGTAAGTTGCCCTTTAAGCGCAGCTGTGGGGTCGCGGGTGCGCTCCCGCGACCCGGTCCGAAGCTCCGTGACACCCGCGGACCCGATCGCCGCTGGAGTCCCGCGATCGGTCCCCGGAGCTG
Source organism: Rana temporaria (assembly GCF_905171775.1). NCBI lineage: Eukaryota > Metazoa > Chordata > Amphibia > Anura > Ranidae > Rana > Rana temporaria. Next base: position 467,596,585 of record NC_053492.1, on the reverse strand, counting down.
AAGAACGGGGAGAGCCGTATGTAAACACAGCTTCCCCGTTCTTCACTGTGGCGGCGTCATCGATCGTGTGTTCCCTTTTATAGGGATACACAATTGATGACGTCACACCTACAGCCACACCCCCCTACAGTTGTAAACACAAATGAGGTCATACTTAACCCCTTCAGCGCCCCCTTGTGGTTAACTCCCAAACTGCAACTGTCATTTTCACAATAAACAATGCATTTTAAATGCATTTTTTTTTGCTGTGAAAATGACAATGGTCCCAAAAATGTGTCAAAATTGTCCGAAGTGTCCGCCATAATGTCGCAGTCACTAAAAAAAACGCTGATCGCCGCCATTGGTAGTAAAAAAAAAAAAAAAAAATTATAAAAATGCAATAAAACTATCCCCTATTTTGTAAACGCTATAAATTTTGCGCAAACCAACCGATAAACGCTTATTTCGATTTTTTTTTTTTTTTTTTTTTTTTTTTACCAAAAATAGGTAGAATACGTATCGGCCTAAACTGAGGGGAAAAAATGGGGGATATTTATTATAGCAAAAAGTTAAAAATATTGCATTTTTTTTTTTTTTAAATTGTCGCTCCTATTTTTGTTTATAGCGCAAAAAATAGAAACCACAGAGGTGATGAAATACCACCAAAAGAAAGCTCTATTTGTGGGAAAAAAAGGACGCCAATTTTGTTTGGGAGCCACGTTGCACGACCGCGCAATTGTCTATTAAAGCGACACAGTGCCGAATCGCAAAACCTGGCCGGGTCCTTTAGCTGCATTTTGGTCCGGGTCTTAAGTGGTTAAAGCGGTTGCAGCCTGAGTAGAAAAGCCTATTCAATGTTCCAATCGCACATGTTCCTGGACTTTTGAAAATGGCTCGTGGGAAAGAAGGTGGGTGCTGAAACGATCACCAGCTGGGCACTGGAACCATCAAACAAATAAAAAATATTCGCCAGCACACCATGGATCGTAAATAACGTCCAGAAATGTAATTTAAAAAAGGCATTCCAGAAAGTGCAACGTCTCGAGGCCACGCAGTATCTCTTCTCCAGGCAAGTAATCCTGCGTGACCTCGAGACGTTGCACTTTCTGTAATGCCTTTTTTGTATTACATTTTTGGACGTTATCTACGATCCATGGTGTGCTGGCGAATATTTTTATTTGAGTAGAAAAGCCTGTCTGCTGCAAGCATGCTGCAGGGAAAGATCCTTAGGGCTCTTTCACACGGGCAGCCCGTTCAGGTCCGCCTGCCATTTTTTTTTGGTGGACCTGAACGGGCGCTCCGTGCTCCTCTATGGATCCGCGGATGTCAGCGGTGACAGGGGAGCTGCGGTGGCTCAACGCGATTGGCACTGCGCTGACAAGCCATTTACCTCTGCAGCCAGGGGTTCGGATCCCGGTCTCGGCTACATGTGAATTGAGTTTGGTGGTCTCAGCCCGGCTCCCGGTGGGTGTGCTATGCGAGGTAAGCCTGCGCTTAGTACGCCCACCCCCCTCCCACAAATACCACCACACTTGCACGCACTCGAAATTGGGTTAACATGCACGCACTTTGACCACGTGGTCTATAAAAAGAGAGGCGAAGGACTAAAGGGGCTAGTTGAGCGGGCTAGATCCTCTCACTCCCTTATAGGGAGTCCCTCTGCCCCGTTGGGCTTCAAAGCGGAGCAGGTAGGGCGGGCTGTGTGGGAGGACCCCCTCACACACCCACCATTGCCACCCGGGGCATGGAGAAAGGTGGCAGATTGCCTCTGGGGGAGGCCTGCCTACTCCCAACTCCTGCAGTCCGGCTCCTCTCTCGAGTACACGCACAAAATACACTTAAAAAAAAAAAAGACATGCCCGCTGACATCCGACCCGCTCCGATCCGCCAAAGTGTGACGGAGGAAAAACCTACTTTTCCATCCGTCTATCGGATCGGGTGAACACGGACAGACGGTCCGTGTTCATCCGATCCCCCCCCCCCATAGGGGGAGAGCGGAGAAAAGACAGGGCGGTCCCTGCACAGTGTGCGGGGACCGCCCTGTCATACGCCGGCTCAGCGGGGTTCAGCGGAGCAAGCTGAGGTTGCTGAGCAAGTTGAGGTTCACGGGGCGGATCATTACTGATCCGCCCCATGTGAAAGGGGCCTTACTCTGTGAGAGGAAGCAGTGGTCTCTCTGAAGAGCTCTGGCTGCTGTGTCGGACCTCTGCAATCAGCTGGGAACCTGAGCTTTGCACGCCATCTGCTTTTATGCACCTGGAATGTATTAAAGGGGAGTTCCAGCCAACATTTATGTTTATTAAAAGTCAGCAGCTACAAAAAGTGTAGCTGCTGGCTTTTAATAAACAGACACTTACCTGCTCCAGCGTTCCAGCGACGCGCCGGCTGGGGCTCCGCTCCTTAATAAGCTTAATCGCCTTTGCAGCCCCTCGGCGGAAGGAGGAAGTGGGACAGGAAGTCCCCTTCTCCTGAAGCCCCCCCCCCAAAAAAAAAATTACATGCCAAATGTGGCATGTAAGGGGGTGAGGGGTGGGATAAGCGGAAGTTCAATTTTTGGGTGGAACTCCGCTTTAAGCTGATTTAATCTGAAAACGTAGTGGGGTTTTAAGTAAAAATACTTCACCGCCTTTATTACATTTCAGAGTACAAATGTGGCAATGTGTCTCCTGAAGGAAGTAAAATATCCTATGGTGAGGGTGGGTGAGATGACGTACAGAAAAGGGGTCTGATTTGGGCGACAAGGGTGACACAAGACTGAGCCGTGGTTTGTTACCTTTTTATAGTTTTTGTATTTAATATTCTGTGATTTACTATTACCAGTATTCATATTTTAGTGTTTGGAATCCTTTTGTTCTTTCTTTCACCCAGAAAATGGTGTTGGGCGTCTATTGGAAAAGGAACTCTCTCGCCTCATTGCTTTGTATGTCGGGTCATGGCCTGTGTGGTCGGGGCTTCTATTAATAGGGCCATGAATGGAGCACATCCTGTGACTCCAAGTTCACTGACACCCCAGCTGGGACTGATCCGGACTTCCTCTGTACATCCCAATCCCATTGCATTACACCTCTGACGATCCCACAGATTGCAGAGCACGCGTCTGCCGTATCTCCCATCTCAATGGAACTCCAGCCCAAACTTTTAGTACTGAAGAGTGGGGAAGAAGGGTCTGTGTCCCCGCTGGGAGATTTACCCTTACTTCCTGTCCTGATTACACACTGTATATCAGCTGATGAAGGGATATCCCCAGGAAAGAGGGGGGGGGGGGTTAATCTGTCCCGCAGGAATACAGACGGCAAGTAAAACCTGAAAAAGGCACCAACCCTAACAAACTCCATCCGAAAAAAAGTGTTTAGCTGCAATTATACTTTAAAGGATCAGCACATTTAAAAAATAAATAAATAAATTCAGTAGAACAGACTTAGAAAATCTTGACACATCTGTTTTGGAAAGTGACCTCCTACGTACGTTGTTGGTGCTCTCTTGCTCTGTGTTTTAAACCTCTTTAGCTGGAAATGGCCAAATGATAAGTGCCATTTGGTATTGAAACTCAGTGCTGAACAGAAAGTTTTGGGAAATATCTCCTCCCACTTTAGGGTTTGCATAGTTGCTACTTCCATTAAGCAGCTTGAACCATGGTTGATGTCCTCCTAAACTGTCCAATATGAAGCAATGAATTTCATTCAATCTTGGCATTTCCTAAACTAATTTAAGTCTTTCTTATTGCCATCCAAGCATTTCCCCACCAATGTCGTTTCCTTGCATCAGCTCTCTCTCGTGCTTCCCATTGGTATCCATTTCTTTTCCATATTCCCTCTTTCTGTTCTCTGTCTCCTGTCCTCCGGGTCTTTTTTTTTGGTCCTCTTTGTATTCCTTCCATTGGCATCTTCTCCGCCTCCTCCTCGTGTCGTCTTTCCATTGGCGCCTCCTCCTCGTGTCGTCTTTCCATTGGCGCCTCCTCCTCGTGTCGTCTTTCCATTGGCGCCTTCTCCTCGTGTCGTCTTTTCCATTGGCGCCTTCTCCTCGTGTCGTCTTTTCCGTTGGCGCCTTCTCCTCGTGTCGTCTTTTCCATTGGCGCCTTCTCCTCGCGTCGTCTTTTCCGTTGGCGCCTTCTCCTCGTGTCGTCTATCCGTTGGCGCCTTCTCCTCGTGTCGTCTATCCGTTGGCGCCTTCTCCTCGTGTCGTCTATCCGTTGGCGCCTTCTCCTCGTGTCGTCTATCCGTTGGCGCCTTCTCCTCGTGTCGTCTATCCGTTGGCGCCTTCTCCTCGTGTCGTCTATCCATTGGCGTCTTCTCTCTCTCCATTGGTGTCTTCTCCCTTGTCTTCTCTCTCCATTGGTGTCTTCTCCCTTGTCTTCTCTCTCCATTGGTGTCTTCTCCCTTGTCTTCTCTCTCCATTGGTGTCTTCTCCCTTGTCTTCTCTCTCCATTGGTGTCTTCTCCCTTGTCTTCTCTCTCCATTGATGTCTTCTCCATCTTCTCCTCTCGTTCTTCCCATTGGTGTCTTCTCCATCTTCTCCTCTCGTTCTTCCCATTGGTGTCTTCTCCATCTTCTCCTCTCGTTCTTCCCATTGGTGTCTTCTCCATCTTCTCCTCTCGTTCTTCCCATTGGTGTCTTCTCGTCATCTTCCCATTGGTGTCTTCGTCCTGTGACCCACGGAAGATTATTGTGCCGCTCAGGCTTGTTTGATGATCTGGGGAGTAATGTGGACGGTTCTGAGTCCACTGCTACGGGAGTGCCGGCGAGGGAGTGGTGCTTGTACCAGCTCCTGTGGTCGCTAGAGAAAGGAAGGAGGGAATCCCCTGTGCTGCACGCACGTCCACGGGTAGTTTAATGGTGGAAGAGACCTCTTCAGCCTGGGCTGCCGCCAGGCCACGCCCCCAACGAACGTGGTTCACTCTGCCCCCCTCCCGGAGCTTCGTCATGGTTCTGGTTCTCTTCTTCGACCGATTGATGTATTAGCTGTATGCCTTCTCCTTTCCTTGTGTTCTTCCAATTAATGTCCTATCTGTACGTCTCCTCTAGGTGTAAACATTGGTGGAGTTGGGTCCTACATCTACGATACAACGCCTCGATCCTCGGGGGACCAGGGTCCCGTGACCCCTGTGGTCAGTACTGCAAACAATGCTGCCAAGCCAGCTACACGAGGTGCGTACCCAGCATGTAGGGGAATCTATGGCGGAATGTCTTGTGATCTGGATCTCTAATCCTATATTTCATTCTTTTTGTACAGTTGTGGCCCCGACACGGACATTTGCTGGGGAGACAGCTTTATGCCCAGGCTGTGGAAAGATTGTCTACTTTGGTGAGTAATTGGCACTATTTTATATTCTGCAATTTCTGTACTAAATCATTTGGAAATATGAGCTGTGCTCTGTCGTCTTACAGCGGAGAAGGTGATGTCACTGGGCAGAAGCTGGCACCGCCCCTGCCTCCGATGCCAGCGCTGCAACAAGACATTGACTTCTGGGGGACATGCAGAGGTGAGTGCAGAGATGTGACGGCTGTAGGACTTGGAAGTGTAAGGAGGGACGTGATGCTGGTGTTACTTGGTGGAAGTGGGTGAGAAGGTGTGGTGTTTTTTTATTTTTTGGGTGAGGTTTGGAGTGGGCACTCAATTGGTGTCGGATGATATCTGAATGCTATGTTGGAAAGTCCCACCTTGTCCTTTTCCAAGCTGTTTACTATGGAAAATGGTAACGTAATGGGTCTTATAGCCTGAATATTTGGAAACCTGGAAGCTCATAATTGCTGCTTAATGCAGCATGAGATGTGATGGCAAGAGGGGCGAGTGGGATGGATGGAGTTGGCAGAATAGACGTGATGGCACTGGCAGGGTGGGACACATGGAGAGACGTGAAGGCAGCATAAATATAAAGAACAATCGGAGCAAACAATGAGTTAAATTAAACAGAAAAATGCAAGCTGAACACTATAGGTTAATCGCATAGGTATACAAGAAAAAATTAGTGCAGCGCAATATAATAGGGCAGCACAGTGGTGCAGTGGTTATCACTTTCACCTAGCAGCTATAGGGTCGCTGTTTCAAATCCTGACCACGACACCATCTGCCTGGAGTTTGCATGTTCTCCCTGTGCCCGCGTGGGTTTCCTCTGGGTAATCCGGTTACCTCCCACACTCCAAAGACATGCTGGTAGGTTAATCAGATCCTGTCTATAAATTGGCCCTAGTATGTGTTTGTAAGCATGTCGGGACCCTTCGGGGTAAGACCGCGCTATATCAAGATACGTCTCAACTCAACATGAATAAAAGAAAGTCCATCCATAAATGTAAAAGAACTACAAGTCCCAGAACAAAAGATGAGACCCCTCGTGAGAGAGTGGAAGATCCAGTCCACTGGTGGTTCTAGACAACAGGCCCTCCACCACAAAACCAATGCTCTTACCAGAAAAGGTGGGACCCCTGATAAACAGAAGGCCAAACGCGCTTGCGTCCACAATGGGATGATAGTATTCTCCCAGCACACAGTGCTCAGTCATGCACAGGGCTGTCTTTAAGGCGGGGCAAAGGGGGAAGCTGCCATGGGCCCTGTCATTGTGGGGCCCAAAGAAGCTGCCTCCTACTTGCCAACTATCCTGGTTTGAATTCCCTTGTCCCTTGAAGTTTTTAGTCCTGTGATGTGTCCTGATATCTCAGTGGGAAGTTCTGTTACTAATGCTGCCCTATTGCCGTGTACAGATGACTCACCTGCAGACCCCTGGGCCAGATTCAGAAAGCATTTACGTCGGCGGAATCTCCAGATACGCTGCTGTAATTTCAAATGTGCGCCGTCGCATCTTTGCGCCGATTCACAAAGCGAGATACGTCCAAAAACATGGCTTCAGCCGTCCGATGTAACTTGCCTACGCCGGCGTATCGTTGGAGCATAGTTACGCTGGACGCATTCGGTGTTCCCATTATAAATATGCAAAGATACGCCGATTCACGAACGCACTTGCGCCCGGCGTATTAATATACGCTGTTTACGTAAGGTGTACGACCGGCGTAACTTTACCCCTCATAAAGCAGGGGTAAATCATGTTAAGGTATGGACGTCGGAACGACCGTCGAAATTTACGTTGTTTACGCAAGTCGTACGTGAATAGGGCTGTGCGTAGGTTACGTTTACGTCGTAGGCAGTGTTCGACGTATCTTAGGCATTCTAGCCGACGTGATTTTGAGCATGCGCACTGGGATACGTCCACGGACGGCGCATGCGCCGTTTGTTCGGCCCCACATTTACATGGGGTCACGGCTCATTGTAATACAACACGCCCACTGCCTTGATAATTTGAATTGGGCGGGCTTACGCCGGCCCATTTACGCTACGCCGCCGTAACTTAGGGCGCCATTTCTTTCTGAATCCGGTACTCGCCTCTCTAAGTTACGGCGGAGTAGCGTTAATGAGATGCGCTACGCCCGCCGAAAGTTACGCCATTCTTTCTGAATCTGGCCCGCAGTGTTTACATATAAATAGCGACGACATTCATATGTAAATAGTGTCGTCCGGT